>NC_045792.1:94627208-94939211 GCF_009873245.2 Balaenoptera musculus | reverse complement strand
TTTTTAAGGAACTTCCATACTGTCCTCCATAGTGGCTGTATCAATTTACATTCCCACCAACAGTGCAAGAGGGTTCCCTTTTCTCCACACCCTCTCCAGCATTTATTGTTTGTAGATTTTCTGATGATGCCCATTCTAACTGGTGTGAGGTGATACCTCATTGTAGTTTTGATTTGCATTTCTCTAATTAGTGATGTTGAGCAGCTTTCCATGTGCCTCTTGGCCATCTGTATGTCTTCTTTGGAGAAATGTCTATTTAGGTCTTCTGCCCATTTTTGCATTGGGTTGTTTGTTTTTTTTTAATATTGAGCTGCATGAGCTGTTTATATATTTTGAATATTAATCCTTTGTTGATTCGTTTGCAAATATTTTCTCCCATTCTGAGGGTTGTCTTTTTGTCTTGATTATAGTTTCCTTTACTGTGCAAAAGCTTTTAAGTTTCATTAGGCCCCATTTGTTTATTTTTGTTTTCATTTTCATTACTCTAGTTGGTCAAAAAGGATCTTGCTGTGATTTATGTCAAAGAGTATTCTTCCTATGTTTTCCTCTAAGAGTTTTATAGTGTCCTGTCTTACATTTAGGTCTTTAATCCATTTTGAGTTTACTTTTGTGTATGGTGTTAGGGAGTGTTCTAATCTCATTCTTTTACATGTAGCTGTCCAGTTTTCCCAGCACCACTTATTGAAGAGACTGTCTTTTCTCCATTGTATATCCTTGCCTCCTTTGTCATAGATTAGTTGACCATAGGTGTGTGGGTTTATCTCTGGGCTTTCTATCCTGTTCCACTGATCTATGTTTCTATTTTTGTACCAGTACCATATTGTCTTGATTACTGTAGTTTCGTAGTATAGTCTGAAGTCAGGGAGTCTGATTCCTCCAGCTCCGTTTTTCTTTCTCAAGATTGCTTTGGCTATTCGGGGTCTTTTGTGTTTCCATAAAAATTGTGAAATTTTTTGTTCTGATTCTGTGAAAAATGCCAGTGGTAGTTTGATAGGGATTGCATTGAATCTGTAGATTGCTTTGGGTAGTATAGTCATTTTCACAATGTTGATTCTTCCAGTCCAAGAACATGGTATATCTCTCCATCTATTTGTATCATCTTTAATTTCTTTCATCAGTGTCCTACAATTTTCTGCATACAGGTCTTTTGTCTCCTTAGGTAGGTTTATTCCTAGATATTTTATTCTTTCTGTTGCAGTGGTAAATGGGAGTGCTTTCTTAATTTCACTTTCAGATTTTGCATCATTAGTGTATAGGAATGCAAGAGATTTCTGTGCAGTAATTTTGTATCCTGCAACTTTACCAAATTCATTGATTAGCTCTAGTAGTTTTCTGGTGGCATCTTTAGGATTACCTATGTACAGTATCATGTCATCTGCAAACAATGACAGTTTTACTTCTTCTTTTCCAATTTGTATTCCTTTTATTTCTTTTTCTTCTCTGATTGCCATGGCAGGGACTTCCAAATCTATGTTGAATAACAGTGGCGAGAGTGGACATCGTTGTCTTGTTCCTGATTGTAGAGGAAATGCTTTCAGTTTTTCACCACTGAGAATGATGTTTGCTGTGGGTTTGTCATATATGGCCTTTATTATATTGAGGTAGGTTCCCTCTATGCCCACTTTCTGGAGAGTTTTTTTTGTCATAAATGGGTGTTGAATTTTGTCAAAAGCTTTTTCTGCATCTATTGAGATGATTATATAGTTTTTATTCTTCAATTTGTTAATATGGTGTATCACGTTGATTGATTTGTGTATACTGAAGAATCCTTGCATCCCTGGGATAAATCTCACTCAATCATGGTGTATGATCCTTTTAATGTGCTGTTGGATTCTGTTTGCTAGTATTTTGCTCAGGATTTTTACATCTATATTCATCAGTGATATTGGCCTGTAGTTTTCTTTTTTTGTGACATCTTTTTCTGGTTTCGGTATCAGGGTGATGGTGGCCTCGTAGAATGAGTTTGGGAGTGTTCCTCCCTCTGCAATTTTTTGGAAGAGTTTGAGAAGGGTGGGTGTTAGCGTTTCTCTAAAAGTTTTATAGAATTCACCTGTGAAGCCATACGGTCCTGGATTTTTGTTTGTTGGAAGATTTTTAATCACAGTTTCAATTTCATTACTTATGATGGTCTGTTCATATTTTCTACTTCTTCCTGGTTCAGTCTTGGAAGGTTATATCTTTCTAAGAATTTGTCCATTTCTTCCAAGTTGTCGATTTTATTGGCATAGAGTTGCTTGTAGTAGTCTCTTACGATGCTTTGTATTTCTGTGGCATCCATTGTAACCTCTCCTTTTTCATTTCTAATATTATTGATTTGAGTCCGCTCCCTCTTTTTCTTGATGAGTCTGGCTAAAGGTTTATCAATTTTGTTTACCTTCTCAAAGAAGCAGCTTTTAGTTGTATTGATCTTTGCTATTGTTTTCTTTGTTTCTATTTCATTTATTTCTGCTCTGATCTTTATGATTTCTTTCCTTCTACTAACTTTGGGTTTTCTTTGTTCTTCTTTCTCTACTTCCTTTAGGTGTAAGGTTAGATTGTTTATTTGAGATTTTTCTTGTTTCTTGAGGTAGTCTCATATTGCTATAAACTTCCCTCTTAGAACTGCTTTTGCTGCATCCCATAGGTTTTGGATCATCGTGTTTTCATTGTCATTTGTCTCTAAGTATTTTTTGATTTCCTCTTTTATTTCTTCAGTGATCTCTTGGTTATTTAGTAATGTATTGTTTAGCCTCCACGTGTTTGTGTTTTTTACGGTTTTTTCCCTGTAATTGATTTCTAATCTCATAGCGTTGTTGTCGGAAAAGATGCTTGATATGATTTCAATTTTCTTAAATTTATTGAGGCTTGAATTGTGACCCAAGATGTGATCTATCCTGGAGAATGTTCCATGCGCACTTGAGAAGAAAGGGTAATCTACTGTTTTCGGATGGAATGTCCTATAAATATCAGTTAAATCTATCTGGTCTATTGTGTCATTTAAAGCTTTTGTTTCCTTATTAATTTTCTGTCTGGATGATCTGTCCATTGGTGTAAGTGAGGTGTTAAAGTCCCCCACTATTATTGTGTTACTGTCAATTTCCTCTTTTATAGCTGTTAGCATTTGCCTTATGTATTGTGGTGCTCCTATGTTGGGTGCATATATATTTATAATTGTTATATCTTCTTCTTGGATTGATCCCTTGATCATTATGTAGTGTCCTTCCTTGTCTCCTGTAACATTCTTCATTTTAAAGTCTATTTTATCTGATATGAGTATTGCTACTCCAGCTTTCTTTTGATTTCCATTTGCATGGAATATCTTTGTCCATCCCCTCACTTTCAGTCTGTATGTGTCCCTAGGTTTGAAGTGGGTCTCTTGTAGACAGCATATATACAGGTCTTGTTTTTGCATCCATTCAGTGAGCCTGTGTCTTTTGGTTGGAGCATTTAATCCATTCACAATTAAGGTAATTATCAATATGTATGTTCCTATTACCATTTTCTTAATTGTTTTGGGTTTGTTTTTGTAGATCCTTTTCTTCTTTTGTGTTTCCCACTTAGAGAATTTCCTTTAGCATTTGTTGTAGAGCTGGTTTGGTGGCGCTGAATTATCTTAGCTTTTACTTGTCTGTAAAGCTTTTGATTTCTCCGTTGAATCTGAATGAGATGTTGCCGGGTAGAGTAATCTTGGTTGTAGGTTCTTCCCTTTCATCACTTTAAGTATATTGTGCCACCAGAAAACTACTAGAGCTAATCAATGAGTTTGGTAAAGTAGCAGGATACAAAATTACTGCACAGAAATCTCTTGCATTCCTATACACTAATGATGCAAAATCTGAAAGTGAAATTAAGAAAGCACTCCCATTTACCACTGCAACAGAAAGAATAAAATATCTAGGAATAAACCTACCTAAGGAGACAAAAGACCTGTATGCAGAAAATTGTAAGACACTGATGAAAGAAATTAAAGATGATACAAATAGATGGAGAGATATACCATGTTCTTGGACTGGAAGAATCAACATTGTGAAAATGACTATACTACCCAAAGCAATCTACAGATTCAATGCAATCCCTATCAAACTACCACTGGCATTTTTCACAGAATCAGAACAAAAAATTTCACAATTTTTATGGAAACACAAAAGACCCCGAATAGCCAAAGCAATCTTGAGAAAGAAAAACGGAGCTGGAGGAATCAGACTCCCTGACTTCAGACTATACTACGAAACTACAGTAATCAAGACAATATGGTACTGGTACAAAAATAGAAACATAGATCAGTGGAACAGGATAGAAAGCCCAGAGATAAACCCACACACCTATGGTCAACTAATCTATGACAAAGGAGGCAAGGATATACAATGGAGAAAAGACAGTCTCTTCAATAAGTGGTGCTGGGAAAACTGGACAGCTACATGTAAAAGAATGAGATTAGAACACTCCCTAACACCATACACAAAAGTAAACTCAAAATGGATTAAAGACCTAAATGTAAGACAGGACACTATAAAACTCTTAGAGGAAAACATAGGAAGAATACTCTTTGACATAAATCACAGCAAGATCCTTTTTGACCCACCTCCTAGAGAAATGGAAATAAAAACACAAATAAGCAAATGGGACCTAATGAAACTTAAAAGCTTTTGCACAGCAAAGGAAACCATAAACAAGACGAAAATGCAACCCTCAGAATGGGAGAAAATATTTGCAAATGAAGCAACTGACAAAGGATTAATCTCCAAAATTTACAAGCAGCTCATGCAGCTCAATATTAAAAAAAACAAACAACCCAATCCAAAAATGGGCAGAAGACCTAAATAGACATTTCTCCAGAGAAGATATACAGATTGCCAACAAACACATGAAAGAATGCTCAACATCATTAATCATTAGAGAAATGCAAATCAAAACCAGAATGAGATATCGTCTCACACCGGTCAGAATGGCCATCATTAAAAATCTACAAACAATAAATGCTGGAGAGGGTGTGGAGAAAAGGGAACCCTCTTGCACTGTTGGTGGGAATGTAAATTGATACAGCCACTATGGAGAACAGTATGGAGGTTCCTTAAAAAACTAAAAATAGAACTACCATACGACCCAGCAATCCCACTACTGGGCATATACCCTGAGAAAACCATAATTCAAAAAGAGTTGTGTACCAAAATGTTCATTGCAGCTCTATTTACAATAGCCAGGACATGGAAGCAACCTAAGTGTCCATCAACAGATGAATGGATAAAGGAGATGTGGCACATATATACAATGGAATATTACTCAGCCATAAAAAGAAACAAAATTGAGTTATTTGTAGTGAGGTTTTTAGTGAGGACCTAGAGTCTGTCATCCAGAGTGAAGTAAGTCAGAAAGAGAAAAACAAATACTGTATGCTAACACATATATATGGAATCTAAAAAAATAAAAATAAAAGACAAAAAAAAAAAAGAAAAAATATTGTGCCACTCCCTTCTGGCTTGTAGAGTTTCTGCTGAGAAATCAGCTGTTAACCTTATGGGAGTTCCCTTGTATGTTATTTGTCATTTTTCCCTTGTTGCTTTTAATAATTTTTCTTTGTCTTTAATTTTTGTCAATTTGATTACTATGTGTCTCAGTGTATTTCTCCTTGGGTTTATCCTGCCTGGGACTCTCTGTGCTTCCTGGACTTGGGTGGCTATTTCCTTTCCCATGTTAGGGAAGTTTTCGACTATAATCTCTTCAAATATTTTCTCTGGTCCTTTCTCTCTCTCTCTTCTCCTTCTGGGACCCCTATAATGCGAATGTTGTTGCGTTTAATGTTGTCCCAGAGGTCTCTTAGGCTGTCTTCATTTCTTTTCATTCTTTTTTCTTTAGTCTGTTCCGCAGCAGTGAATTCCACCATTCTGTCTTCCAGGTCACTTATCCGTTCTTCTGCCTCAGTTATTCTGCTATTGATTCCTTCTAGTGTAGTTTTCATTTCAGTTATTGTATTGGTCATCTCTGTTTGTTTGTTCTTTAATTCTTCTAGGTCTTTGTTAATCATTTCTTGCATCTTCTCAATCTTTGCCTCCATTCTTATTCCGAGGTCCTGGATCATCTTCACTATCATTATTCTGAATTCTTTTTCTGGAAGGTTGCCTATCTCCACTTCATTTAGTTGTTTTTCTGGGGTTTTATCTTGTTTCTTCATCTGGTACATAGTCCTCTGCCTTTTCATTTTGTCTGTCTTTCTGTGAATGTGGTTTTTGTTTCACAGGCTGCAGGATTGTAGTCCTTCTTGCTTCTGCTCACCTTAGGTTTTCAGACATATCCACAAAGAAATGTCTACAGCATAAGTTCCAGTTTAGACAGATACCTGAAGGGTTCACACACTGCCATGGTGATTATCTTTGCCAGCCGTCCCATATCCTTCCTGGTGACCACAGCCACCGCCGCTGAGCAACTGACTTCTAATACCTTTTAAACAAACTCTTTTTATTAAATTATCATTGTTGAAATATCTAGTGCAGTTTTTGTTTTCCTAACCGGACTCTGACTGATGCAATGGGGAAGGTTCCTGGTCCTGTGAACCTTGAATTCAATTTGGGGAAGATAGACAACAAACCAATAAAAAAGCCAGCAGTAAAAAGTGTTCTGATACAAAATAAGACAGGGTAATGGATAGAGCCTGAGTTACTTTTGTTTTTGGCTTGCGGGATCTTAGTTCCCTGACCAGGGATCAAACCTGTTCCCCCTAGTGGAAGCGCAGAGTCCTAACCACTGGACCACTGGGCCACCACCTGAATTACTTTAGACTGGGTAGTGAGGGAAGGTGTCTCCAAGAAGGTGACATTTAAGCAGGGAAAGAAATGGTAAGTTTCTGCACATGCAAAGAGCTGGGGAAGAATGTTCCAGGGAGAAGGACCAGCCAGGGCAAAGGCCTGATGGAGAGAGTGAGCTTTTTGTATTCAAGAGGAAATACTGAAGTGGAGTGAGGGAGAGGTGCTGCAGAGGCTGAGGTCAGAGAGGAAAGCAGGGGCTGGATCACGTGGACCTCCTTAGTCATGGGATAAATGTTAGTTTACATTTTTATTATTAAAAAAAAAACCCAATGTGCTGGAAAGCCTTTGGAGGGTTTTAAAACATGAGAAGTGCCAAGATCTGACTTAGATGTCAAAACGACCTCTAACTGCTGGGGGCTGTGGTGGGGGCTGTCTGTAGGGTGCCAGGGCAGAAGCTCCATTCTCCTCAGAGCAGAAGGTAGTCACCTTTCAAGGATGAGGAAACTAATGCCCAGAGACTAACAAGACTTGTCTTAGGTCACCCGGCTTTGGACTTCGGGTTCCCAGATGAGTGCTCCTTCGTGGCTACCCATTCTCTAAGTGAGGTGTAACTGACCGCGCTCTAGGCAAAGCTTCTCCGCCTAGTCTGAGAAGAGGATGAAACCCCTCGGGCAGCCAAACACATGCTTTTGAAAATGTTCCTACTTCATGAAATGTCTGGTGGTGCCCGACTCATGATTTATCCTGGTTGCGCCATCTTGGTCAGTCACAGTAAGAGGAGGGGCCTCACAGATCGAGTGAAGGACACTGATGGAGTTTGATCAACAGGCAGTCGGGACATTCTTGGTAGAGAGGAGGGATCTCTTTATAAGTAGAGGTGGGAGTGAGAGACAAATATTTCTATATGCTTCAGGCAAAAGATTTTTTTTTTAAGTCAAAAATCTTTATTGAAAGAATCCTTCCTCCTGTGAATAATATAATCTGGCATTTTGCGGGATGGGAGGAAATGGGTGCACTACTGAGGCGATTTCAGCTGTTTGCATTTTTCTCCACAGCTTGGAAAAAAGAGGAGGGTGGAAGACTGGGGATGAAGCTGAGAGGTCCTTCCACGCTTGCAACCCTGAGAGGCAGGCACTCCGAAGGCTGCAGAGCCTTGGACTCCTTTCTAAACAAGCACTGTATTCTGATTGGCTGTCCCTGCCTGCCTCAGTTTATTCCTCTTACTGATTGGTTGGGTCCTTCCACCCACGTCAGGTGTCAGTTCCAACCAGGCCAGCCCTTCCACCTGCTGCAGTGTCACCTGGGATTGGCTGGGTTCCTAAAGGCCGGCAGGCTTGCCTCTTACCACCACCAGATTCTTCCTCGTTAAACAAATGAATCACAATCCTAATTAATTTGAGCAACAGAATTTATGTAACTACTCCCAGCAGGATGTCTGCTCTCAGTTGGTAGCGAGATTAATTCCTCTCTCTGGGAAATTCCAGCCGCGCTGGTCAATAAATGTTAATGACTGAAATCTCCCATCTGTCTCTGCTCAGGGCAGGTAACCCCTGCTAACCAGCCAGCCAGTTGGCTTGATGCAGTACCCCAGATACGGAGAGGACAAGGACAAGACTCTCCCAGCCTAGATGGGCCCTGAGCCGTGCAGAGCACACAGTAGGTGTTCAATTAAGGACACGGACGTTCTGAATCACTTAAAGCCCACAGGAGGTGTTCAATTTCTCTTTATGGAATGAATAAAAGAGACCGTGTGCTGCTCAGATACTCATAAAACGCTCTCAAGTTCCTGAATTGCAAACAAGCACCTCCGGCTTTTTCCATCCTCTGCTCCCACGGCTTCCCATGACCATACCCAATTCAGTCTTTTTACTATTTTGAACTTTCTGGACTCAGAGACTTGGCTCTTGATGTTCCCTGCCCTTGAACTGTCCCAGCCCTCTCTCTCCCAAACAGGTCCCATGCCGGCTGTTTGGGAGGGAAGGGTAGCGAAGCGGAAAGTATTCTGGAATTAGTTCTAATTCTGGCTCTGCCACTTACTCATTGTACTTCACCTCTCTGTTCTTAACCTTTCCCTCGTATGTGAACCACACGAGGTTCTTAGGAAGATTAAATAAGAAAACATGGTGAAAATGTGTCGCACAGTGCTCTCGACTCATTTAATTAGTGACAGGCAGTGTTTTAGGCACTGGGGATACAGCGGAGCTCAAGACAATGAGATTCCTGCTCCCAAAGAATTTAATTTCTAAGAGACAATAAGCAATTAAGCAAAACAGGAAATTGTTTTAGTTAGGGATCAGTGCTCAGAGAAAATAAAATTGAAAAAACTGTTATGGGAACTGACTGGAGTGAGGAACTCTTTGAGGAGATGCCGTTGCATTGAGACCCAAATGCAGGAAGGAACAAACCACAGAATCTTCTCTAGAAGATTCTGCACATACTGCACACACAGTTTTAGAATATGCTTTTTTCTGCCTGTCATAAGAAAAAAGTCTTCAAATGTATTTTTTTAACAGCGACATGATAGTCGACTAGATTTGGGACCAACCCAAATGGAACTACTTTAGGACTTTTATTATTATAAATAACAAAAAGTTCTTTCTGACCTGTAAATCTCTGTTACATAATGTCCTAATAGAGTAGGGGAAATGCACCTCAATTGAAAGCTGTGTCTGGAGTGCAGGGAAACCATCTTCTTGGCTGGGGGGAGCAGGGCCGTTTGTGTTCTCAAACACCCTGTCTGTGAGTGTGTAGCAAGCTTCGTGATCACGTGATCACTCTCTCCTGAGAAACGGATATTGTCACGCTTTCTCCAACTTTACCTTCATTCTCAGCCTCTCCCTATCATTTTGGTCCCAGAAAGGATACAATGGGGGAAAGAAGGAGAAAGAAAGGAGAATGCAATTTAATGTTATGTTTTGAAACAACAAATACTTAAACAGTACTTTAGACACATGAATACCATTTAACAATATTTTTTTAAAAATTCATTTTATTTATTTTTTGCTGCGTTGGGTCTTCATTGCTGCGTGCTTTCTCTAGTTGTGGCGAGCAGGGGCTACTCTTCGTTGCGGTGCGCGTGCTTCTCATTGCAGTGGCTTCTCTTGTTAAGGAGCATGGGCTCTAGGCACGTGGGCTTCAGTAGTTGCGGCGTGTGGGCTCAGTAGTTGTGGCTCGTGGGCTCTAGAGCGCAGGCTCAGTAGTTGTGGCGCACGGGCTTAGTTGCTCCGGCGGCATGTGGGATCGTCCCAGACCAGGGCTCGAACCCGTGTCCCCTGCATTGGCAGTCAGATTCTTAACCACTGTGCCACCAGGGAGGTACCTTAACAATGTTTTTATGAACTACAAAGGTGGCAGGAAGGTGAGGCCAACAGGATCATGGCCTGGCCTCAGTATGCCAGAGTCTAAGGTGCCTATGTTTTGCTTCTGTAGGGGCCCTGCCATGGAGGTGGGCATAGGAAGCAGGAGGCAGGGATGCTAATCACTGGGGATGTTGGATTAGAGTGGGGGTACCCCTCTAGTAGGCCTAGAGAACAAGCCTAGTACCAATGGGGTGTCTGAGAGAGCATCTGAGGACCTGGGTAGGGAGCAAAATTCACCCCCACTGCGTTGGGGAGGGTGGGTCTGCCTCTTAAGGCGGATGCTCAGGTCTCCTCCTCTGAAGCACCGGCATGCCAACATTGCCTCCAGGTTCCAGTTTGGCCTCAGAAAATAAAAGGAAAAACAAATCCAACCAGAGAGAAAGACACAGGAAAAGAGACAGTAAGGAGAACAGAGTGAAAGCAAGAAATATGAGACAGAGGGGAAAAAACAGTTGTGGGAAAGGTGGATGGTTTGAGAAGTAGGAATCTTTCTGGTAGAAGCTTAAGCAGCAAGACATAATTTGGGTCTGGACAAACTTATTACACCTCCTCGGCTGACAGCCTCTAACTCACCAAGGCCAATGTCAAGTACTCAGATACCCCATGGGTCAGAGAAATGGCTTTGCCAACTGTACTCATAACAGACCATTCCTCTAAACTGATTCGGTATCTTCTTGCTGAAAAGCAATTTCTCAAACTTTCTGGAAGCTGATTACTTCTCAGTGGACAATGGAGAGGATGTGCCAGGGAATAGCCCTTCCTGAGCATGCCTTCAGGTCCCCTGAATTTCTGGGGAGGGAGTTAAAAGTGGAACTTGGTGTGGCCCTGGCTGGAGTCAGCAGGTTGGGGGAGGGAAGGGCTGGGCAGAAGGATATGAGGAAAGAAAGAGTGAGGAGGAGGGCTGGGATGAGGGGAAAATGTTCCCCTTTCCTTACCCACACTCACCTCTTGCTGCCAACAATTATTCTGTCTTCCCTCCAGGTGGCAGGAAATGGTGTTGTGGTATCCACCGGAAAAGCCCAAGGGTCATTGTCAGCTTCTGCAGGTGGTGTTGGTTGAGAAAACAGAAAATGAAGGGGGTTCACTTATACTGTGGGAACAGATCCTTGTTCAACTTGGCGAGAAAAGACCAAACTCTTCAAAAAGACCTTTTATAGGAAACTCCAGGAAAGGAACAAAACGACCCATGAATGGGGTGAGAGGAGATTCTTTAAGCTCCACAGTGCTCCCTTCCCCATCCCTAAAGTAGGAGTAGACACTGGCCTAAAATGCTTCTTCTATCTTTTGAGTCCACATTCAGAGAGGCCCTTCTGGAAAGCTATCCCCCTCCTCAAGTTCTCCCTCAGGCTAGAGGACATCCCTCCTTCATTCCTTTTGAGCATCCTCTTGGCTCTGGATCCTGGAAGTGCTTCTGCACCTCTGACCCATTGCCTTCCCCATGTTCACAATTAATTGACCTGTGGTTAAGCTGGGTTCTCCCCTCCTTGTCTTCCGAAATATCAAAAAAATAAGAAGTTTGAGAGATCTTGAGGAATCAGCCCCCTCCTTATGAAAAAGCAACTGAGGCCCAGGACAAGGGAGAGACCAACTGAGGTTCACGCAGTAAGGGAACTGGCAAGGGAATTTCGGCAGAATCCAACCAATGCTGCCTTCCCAGTACTATTACTATTGCTAAACTCCAACATTTAGTTGGTGCTAAACCTTTTCCCCTTCCCCTTCCAAATCCCTTAACCTGTGTGTGGGTCTAGGCTGACTCAACCATCCCCTCCCCACGCCCACCTGCCCATGGTGTGCAGGCGCTAGCGGGGAAAGCAGCAGGTTAAGGCAGCAGGGCCACCACTGGGGTCAAATAGCCAAGGAACCGTTGGCCTGTCCCCCAACCTCTGTTTCTTGTGAGGCGATGCTGCTCATTGGCCCAGCAGAAGTGATTGACAGGTCAGTAGCCCAGTGAATGATGAATCTTGGAAGTGCTGTGGCAGTTACCAGCCAGTTCTCTCATCGCGAGACCCTGGGGTAACGGTTTTGGCAATATCCGGTCAGCCATTTTTCATGTTTGAAAACGAGCGTCGTCCTAGTAAAGGGTGAAAGGAAATTTTCTCCTTCAAAGAAGACACAAGTTTGGGGTCTAAAAGTACAAAATGAATCCTCCAAAAAAAAAAAATATGGGACTGCCATGCTGAATGGATCACTTAATAAATGAGGGCTTGATTTCTTAAGCAGTTGGGAAAGTGAGTGGGCTGGAGGGAGGAAAGGTGGCCGGGCATGGGGACAGAAGACTTAGGTAGCCCTTAGGAGGCCAGAGTTTAAGGTGTTTATTGCAGCTTCTGTAGCCTGTGTGAAATGCTGAGGTTTTTCCTGGGGCCTGGATAGGTTCTGAGACCTGGGTGAAATGATGCAGCCCCTGCAGGGGACTCTAAAGGTCCAGGAGGTAGGGAGCAGGCTGGCAGGCAGGTGGGGCAGTGATTGGGGTGTTCTTGCCCGTGGAAATGGTCACTCTGCGAAGGCCTCTAAGTAAGAGCTGGCTTGGATGGCAAAAGGGGAGGCCTGGACTCTGAGATGCTTCCGTAGAGGATATTGGAATGGCTGGAGCACAGAGATGGAGTGGCCCATCTTGTAAGGGTACAGCCGCGGAAGATGTGGCATCTGGAAGAGTGGTGGATCACCACACAACTTTTTAGAAGAGGGGGTCAGAGATAAGAGAGATGAGATAGGGAATTAAGAGACGGAAAGTATGACAAAAGAAAGAGAGAGTACTGTAGGGACTTAGAGCTGGAGTCCCAGGAAAGATGAGCAAGTACGTGCCTGGCACATAGTTGTCACTCAGTAAGTGCTAGCTCTTGTTATTAGCCCTCTTGGGGGTGGGGGAGGGGTTGCCAGAGTAGTTAAAATGTAGTTAAAATGGAATCAGAACTGAGTGGAGAAGTAAAAGGGAGAACCCGGAAAACAGGCCATGCCCTCTCTGTCCCCACCGTGATTATGAGAACTGCAGAAGCCACCCCTCTTGGGGGATGAGAAGGGAGGACTGAGTTAAAGAGTAAGGGTGTTAGATGTGCTAGAGCTGGGATCCCAAAGGATGGGAAGTGAGAATGAGGAGAGATTATTGTCCTTCTCAAATGTGTCCTAAAATGGGGCCCTGTTAGAAGTGAGGTGAGGGAGGGAGGTACAGGTAAGAATGGGAATGGGATGTGGTGTGGGCAGGTGCTGGGTGAGCTGTGTCATCTTATGCAGAACAGCCGTCATGATTGCTGGGGTGGGGAGAGGCCCACCCTGTTGTCTCTCCTGGGAAAAGGGAATGGTGGTAAGATTCAAGGCTCCACTGGAAATTCCCATCAGTCATTGTCACAAGTGTCAACTTGCTCAGGGACCACTGGTCTTTGAAGGCTGAGAGAGAAAGACTCCCCCAACAGACCTAGAGGCAAGGAAATCATTTTCTCTTTGACAGGGAGAGTGTATATCACTGGAGGCTCCTGAATACTCTGGGAAGTACATAGTACAGCTCATAAAGGTTCTGAACAGAGAGGAGGAAGCTCCGCAAGTCGTACTCCATTTCCCTTGGCCTTTCTTATCCTCACTAGTTTCTATGTTCCCCTTTATCAAGTCATTGAATCAGAGGTATCTGTTGGCTGGGTGCAGAGTGAGCAGTGCTGAGGTAGCTAAGAGAAGGTGATGTTGAAGGAAGAATGAAGAATCCTTTTGAGTCCCTAGATTATCCTTAATATGCATCTGTTGAGGGATGGGGAACCCATAGGCCCACAATTGAAGTGCAAAGCCTCCCCCAGCTAAGGGACCCTGGCCTATAGTGCCTGGGGGGAAAAGGGTAGGAAGGAGATAAGGTGGGCCAGAGCGAAACAAGAGGAGATAGAGAAGAAGACAAAGACAAGGATGAGAAGGACTGAGGCAAGATGGAGGCCAGTGACGAAAGGTGCTGAGGCCACACTGAGAGAACTAAGAGAGCTAACCCTGAAATGAGCTAGTTAACTTAGTTGCCAAGTCTTCAAAGTCTTTTCTGCTTTTGTTTCCACTGAATATGGTTCTATTAATTTACAAAGAAAATATCTAGAGTTCTCAGTCTTCCTAGATTCCAGAAAGCAATCCATTTACTAACTTAGACCCATTTTACATAAACCCTTCAGAATCTTACTGATGGTCGCAGGTGATCCCTGATGATCTTATCATAGGGTTCAGATCTGGGTGGGACAAATGAGACAGGCAAGGGGTACTTTTGAGAGCCAAATCTAGGCAATCAGCTTCTGGAAGCTGCTCTGATTTTTCACGTCCATGGATCAAGGGCTAAATAAGTAGTTGAGTAGGAGTGGAATGAGTGGCTTTGGAGCAACCGTGGGATATAGCAAGGCAGTGGCATTGCAGTTGGGGCACTAAGGCAAGTGATAATAGTATCACGAGAGGGACTGTTGGCCCTGGGATGGAGAATGTGATGGAGCACTATGGTGGGGGGTTAGCATTTGACTGGCTGTCAACAAAGGCTAGTTTCTGATGAACTTGGATGGTTTGTCCACTGTTAGTGACTAGAAATGCTTCTGATAAACTGAGCAGGACTCAGGCAAGAGGCTTGGAGGGAAGTAGGGCCTTGGCAAGTAGGACACAGCTACTGAACAGGGCCCTGAAGCCAATTGTTGCTAGTAGGGAAGGTGTTCTGCCCTCCCCCAGAGGGAAACCACATAAGCCAGAGAGTTTCATGATTAGTCAGAGATGGAGGAAAAAAGCAGAGGTGAGAGAGGCAAACAAATGTGCTAGAGAATTAGAAGAGAGAGAGAATCCCATTAAACTGATTCTTCTTCAGGTCATCGAAGGAGGTCTCTCTCTGTTCTTCCTCCTGAGATGGTCCTAATAAAACACCAAGGATGCTTAGAATGGGTTGAGGGTTTTCTGTGGATTCAGAAAATGGCCTTCACCCTCCACAGTACTCACCTCAGCTAAATCCTCTCAATGTGTGGGAAGTATGTGTACAATGGAAACTGGGTTTTCTTGTGCAGTGGCCTTGACTTGGGGACTCAAGCTGTGGGAAATGTCCAAGAGGAAGGGAGATGGTTGGCCGGCCAGGAGCTAATTATCCCTTGATCTTGCATATTATACCCAAGGTCTTCCCTCCTGCCAGCAGGAGGTAACGATGGGGTCTAATGGTCATAAAGAGCTGGAGGAGCTGAGCCGGGGAAGTCAGGTAGGCGGAGAGAACTTATTCTGAAGGGAGAAACAGCCTATGGGAAGAGGGCACGTAGGCACACGAAGGAATCACGTGCTTTCCTCTGGCCCTCCTGGGCCATGTCCTGCAGCTGGCCTGTCCATGAGACTTGACTTCCCAGCCTTCTCAGCCTGTCATCTCTCATGTACCTTACAGTCAAATGAGGAGCAGGAATGAGGGAGAGGAGTAAAGAACAGGAGAGACAAGGATGTGGAGAGACTGAGCCTAGAGGATATCCTACTCAGAGATGGAAAGGCAGGTACGCTGAGACAGTACCAGATGCTCTGCATCTCTTTGCTGCTCTCCATCATAGTGATTATACTCATCCTCGAGGGATGTCTACCTCCTTAATCCAGAATTTAGAGCCCTCTTCTTCAACCACTATACTTCCTGAGCTCAATTTGAATTGGGTGCCTCTATTTGCTAAATAACAGTTCCTCGGCTTATGAGGAGTTGAAGTGATTCAGAGACAGTGGTTTGTACTGGTTGCCAAACAATGAAGAGCATTTTTGAGAGACAAGCCACAGTAGCTGCCCCCTTTCCATTTCACGTGGGCAAATACAGGAAAAGATAGGACGGGGGATACAACGTAGAGTAGGAGGCAGGAGGGAGTTGGGAGTTTTTATCCCCTAAATCTGCTGAAAGAGTCTGGTTGGGAAAGGGGAGGAGAGACGTGTTGAGAGAGGTGGATAGGACTGGATAGAAGAGGTGATGAGAATCAGATGGGAACACCGGGAGGGTGAGGTCAGAGGGCTGCCACAGGGTTACTCTTTGGGGAAGTCGTATTATGGCATCATTAAGTCTGTCCTTTGGCCATAAGAAATAGAGATGGGTCCCCCTGAATTCTTTTTTCTACTTGTGGCATAATTGGCACTTGATGCTTTTAAGATTCAGGAGTAATGTTTTGGGTGAATTGTTTTTTCTGTTTGAGAATGAGAGGATACCATCTAATGTAATATTCAAAGGAAATGAAAACTCCTCATCCTTGAAGGCATTTTCTTACTATTGTCCTTCTCTGGTCCCAGTTCTCCTTTCCTTCTCCAAAGCCCCTCTGATGAGAAGCATAGGACAGAGGAGAGAGGGCACAGGACTTTACTGCCAAGTTGGCTGCAGCACTATTGCTGCCACAGGAGTGAGCAGAGCCCTTTCACCATAGCAGCCTATGACAAGACTGAAATTTTTAAAAGGAACTTCTACAGGGAAATAAAAAGTAAAAAAGAAAACAAATAAGAAAATGTGAAATATTGGGGCCAAGAGATCTTTTGACTGGTTTATAACCTGCTGTGATCCTAAGCTTTGCTATTAGCTCTTTGACTCTATTGGATTCCAAACCTGTTCTCAGCTTGGTCTTGTGGAAAATGGATTCTTTCCAGAGCCCGGAGTTGTCTCCTCCACTGCAGTGTCTCCTTTGCTCTTCTTGGGTGGGGCGGGCCTATCCCAGTCTGCCCATAAAGCTCATCTTTATAGGTTTTAGTTCCTGTCTCCTTCATCCTCTGGATGGCCCCCTGTTTTTTGGAATCCTACAGTTTAGCCTAGACTTCTCTTTGTTGACTAGTTGGAGTACAAATCCCTGTTATCCTCTAGTTCTAACCTGTGTAGGGGCTTTTCTGGAGGTGGTGGGGGGCAGTTAGGCTGTACCTGTGATAGGCAGAGCAGAGTTGTCAGGTCAATGGCAAAAGAAAGAAAATGCTGTCCAAAGCTCACATTTTTGTCTTTGTTCCCTTTTTGGAGACTCCTAAGAACCACATTCCCTGTCCCCAGATTCCCATCCTCCCAATGGTTACAGAATCCGGTCTTCACACTTTTACAAAATTAATACTGAAATACAAGTGCTGTCAAAGCAATTCTTCTTAAAAGAAAAGAAGGGTCATTTCTTCACAGAGAAGACAGGTTTGGAGCCTAATAATAGAAACTAAACCTCCAAGAAAATATAAACATACTCAATATCTAATCTAAAAGTATACATTATTTATGTTAATATTTTACACAAATAAAAGACTGAATTTGTGCAACTGCTAAAATGGTGAGCAGTTGGGCCAGAGGGAAGGGTGTGGGCAAGGGTGGAGGCTGCCTTCGGTAAACTCTGGAGTCTAGGGGTCTGTTCAGGAGTCTCCTTGGACCTTGGTGGGCTTGTGGGTGTGTGGCTGGGCCTCAGGGTTTCCTTGCTGGGCAACAGGTGAGGGATGTGGGTAGCTGAGCCCAAGTTCTGCGTGACTGACTCCAGGGTAACTAAGATACTCTGTGTCTGAGGTGACTGATGAGTGCCAGTCAGCCTGAGGGGAGGCTTCAGTGAAAGGCTGAGGACTGGGTCTCCACTGGTCTCAGCAAATGTGCTGCGACGGAAACTTCCTGAGCAGGGAGAGAAGAAAGCTGGAGAATGGCATACCTCTTGAGTGTAACCTGGTTGGCGCCCAGGGGGAATTCTGGACCCCACAGGAAGGCCACTGGTCACATTGTTACAGCACTGCGGGGTGGAAGCTTCTAGGCCAAGACAGTTTCTTGTCAAGGCACTGAGGCATGTCGGAAGGAGAGTTGTGATGGTGGTTTGGGAGCATTGGCTAAAGGATTATATCGTGGTCCTAGATATAAGTTACCTTTTTAGGGAGGATGAGAAAGAAAGAGGGCTCGCATCTCTGACTGTTCCTTTGGAATGAGAAAGTGGACACTTTCCTCTTCTCATCCTCTCATTTTCTCTAGTTCTCCAGAGTTTCCACCTCTTCCCTCCCGTCCTCCCCGATTATTGGGTGAGATGAGGTCAAGTGGCCAGAAAGGAGAGATTGTGAGGAAAGAGACAGCTTCACTGAGGGGCAGCAGAAGAAATCTTCAAGTTCAGAACTGTAGATGGAACCACTAAGAGTATAGCAACGTCGATAGACTAGCTAACACTTGATAAGGCCAGGGGGAAGGCAAGGTCATGGCGGCCCCCAGCAGGCTGGAGTCTAAGGTGCCTAGGGCTGCTGTAATGGACCTGGTAGACCTCCAGAGTTTGTTAGGAAAGTATTGGAAGGACCCACCAGCGTTGGCTGGGGGCTCTGAGTGACGTGACTGGTCTTCCTGTGGGTAAGCAGGGATGCATCCAGCTAAATAGAACCATGCAATGGTAGGAAGTACTAGGGACTGTCTCTTTGCTGCACCTCCTGTGGGGCTGTGTGGTGCGTGGGCAACTGAGGTTAAGGGATTGGGAAAGCTCTTCTGAATCCCACTGCTATCTTCACTTCCTGGGCTCTCCCAGCTCTCCCGAGGGGGGAAAAATGTCAGATGGAAGAGAGGGAGAGGGGTACGGGCAGAAAACAGACAACAGGAGAGAGACAGAAACATGGAAAGAAGTTAATCAGAAAAAGCGGGATAGACAGTCTAGGAAAAGGTGATGACCAAGCTCTTGTGATCCATCAAAAATAGTTCAGCTAATTCGCAGAGCACATTGTGTTTTTAGAGCACCATAAGCCTCAGGAAAAACTGTTTATTTACGCTGTGCATTTCAGATCAATCCTCTCTGCTTGGAGAAGGTGTTCGCTTTCACAGAAGGAGGCCTGAACCTGGTCAGGATTCACTACTCCTGGTTCTCAGTCTGCTTGGGGAATGTGGAAGGGGTGGTGGAACGTAAGAAGCTCTAACCCTTGCCAGCTGCCTTTCTTCTTGGGGTCTAACATAGCAAGGACAAAGCCTGCACTTTTGGTGGGCAGCCCAGAAGACAGGGCTGTGAAAGGCAGAGGGCTTGAGTGTGAGGAGGACGGGGGTTAGGAGTCAAATGAAGAGAAGAAAGGGAACAGTCAGACCCCCTCTGAGCCAGCCCTGACCGAACTCCAGCAGTGTAGGGGGAGATGTCTGGGGCTGGAGAGGGGAAGAGAAGGAATGGGAGGTGAGAGGAGGAGGAATAGAGTTAGGGTTCCCCCTCTCCACTGAAAACTCATTCTTTCTGGGGTTTCTCTACTGTGCCTTGATCCTGATGGAAATGTCTGGATGCAATGTCTGGGGAAATGGTTGACCTGATTACAAGGGAGTTGCCTCTGAACAGTGCCCAGGTATAGTGTGTTCCCTTTATCTCAGTTCTGAGAGAAGGTAGGCACAGCCATCACTCCTTTTCTAGATCCTTCCTAATCTCTTTGCCATCCCATCCCATCTCTAGTCCTCTCTTCAGATTAATGACATTAGAACAACTGTGGGGTTTAGCAAAACAAATGCAGAAGGCAGCAAAAGGCAGAGGTGGCTTTTTTTGTCTGGTTAGAAGAGCTTTGGAGTGTGGATCCAATTCTCCTTGAATTTGTATCTAATAACTATATTGGTGAAAAATAATAAATATGTCAGTGGGCAATTGGGAGGAAGAATGGTTAATGCTTTCCTTTGGTAGGCCAGAATCTAAGGTGAGCATCTAGGACATGATAGGCCCTTCCATTAGTTAAGTGAGATCATGGCTGAGGACCTTACAGCAGGTCGGGTTATTCCTCCAGAGATGGTACATGGAGAGTTTCTGATGAATGGGAAGAGCCTCTTCTGAAAGACGCAGATTCAGAAGCAGGGTCTCCAGATGAAGCATAGCATGGTTGGGGTGGCTCTTCCTGCTGCCTCAAGGCCGCTCTTGTGGCTGCATGGTGGCCGGCGTCCTCTCTCCCTTGCCCATGCCTTTAATAGCTTTCCCTGGTTTGTTTCCATCCTGAGGGGGAAAAAGGATCATATGAGATGAAGGAGAGACCCAGAAAGAGAAAACCAGATAGTAACTGAAAGGCAGAGACCCAGAAAAGACTACACCTACCTGTCTGTCAAGTCCTCCTATGTCAGCCACCCCTCAAAAGGATTCTGATGATTCAGAGCTACATTTACCAGGTTTTCAGGGCCTCTTAAAGGTGCAAACGGAAAAACAAAAACAACTGGAAGTATGCGAAGCCACTTTTGCTAAACTTTCCAAGCTTGCAAGAGGCACCATCTTGGTGAAAATCCATTACTCATCTTGTTAATTACACATGGGACTCAGGTTTGTGTGTGAGAAAAGGGATAGAAAATGGAGAGAATTTTAGAGTCAGAGCCAGGTAGAAGACAGCTTATTCCCTTGTTTCCTGGAGCTCCCTGAGGGCAGAGAAGAGGCTCTTCTTATCTCTGTATCCTGAGTGTCTAGCGTATTGTAAGAGTTCAATAAATAGGTATTTACAGAATTGAACTAAATAGTTTGTTGAATTTCCATGTGGGTAAATACACAAAATTAGCTCTAGTGGAGCAAGGGACCATAAAGGTGGAGGATAGAGCAGGAGATGGTCTGAATTTGGAAATCCAAAGGAGAGAAGCAGAATATATCCCAAATAACCACTATTGGAACTGGGGATAGAATGGATACGGAAAAGGGAGAGGGTAAAAGGAGGCGGAAGAGAGAAGAAAAGTGAAGGGTGGTAGAGATGAGGTAGCCTAGCTCAAGGGCTGTGTCACCTTTGAACCTGTGCATACTTCTTCCTCCAAGTCCTTAAGTCTTGAGTCTTTCCTTTAGGTTGTAGTTCTGGAAAGTAGGATCCCTGACCCCTCACTAGAGACCACAGCATAGTCAGAAACTATCATTCCTTAGGACTTGGGAGGCAGAGGGAGAGGATGACACCCCAGGTGGTGTGAGATTTGGGGGTCAAAGCTCTAAAGCCAGGGGGTATGTAATGGTGGACTTTAAAATAGAGGTGCAATAGAGAAGAGTTATTACCTCAGTGAAAGATAACTAGCACTCATGGGCAATAGATGAGATTTGCCATCTGTAAAATCTGTTCAGATCGATCTCTTTGCTAAGAGCTGATCTGTTACATGTTGTAAATGTCGCTAAGAGACCACTCAAGTTAATCAGAAACTCAACAGTCTCAATATTACTCCACAGCAATCTGTCATCTGGGAGATGCAGCATGTTGCTGTGAGGTAATATAGTCATGACTGCAGGAAAAGGGGAATTGATCAAGAGACACCTCTAATCTGACCCACGGAGAAGAGGACTCATGGAGGGGCTAGGAGTCTAGAATTAAGTTCCCAGTTCTTGGAAATGATGTGTTGGAAGGAACCTCAAAGGTCTTCTCTCCTAGTGGTTCCCAGACATGGATTCACAAAAAAGCAAAACTTCCCCTCTAAAATTTGGGGGACTAACAGTATTTTAGGTCATAATATTAAATATCTAAACGTGATCTACAGTCACCATCATTTTACAAAAGAAAGGGTCTTTTACTCCAAAAAGCAGGAAGGATATAATCTCAGAACAAACAGTGTTCTCATGATTCGTTTTGGGGAGCAGACCGGCCGACACTGGTACTGAGGAATCTTGATCCAATCTACTTCTCTGCTGTGTTGCCTTTGCTCTGACAGCAGGAGAGGCTAACTTGAATGGCTGATACCTGGAGACAAACTCCTAGAGGCTGGGCAGATGATAGAGGTGCCAGCAGCAGCCACTGTTGCTCTAATCACGCTGGACTAGGTAGTCCCGATTTCCTGAGTATGCCGGCGAGTTTTATGCCTCAGTGTTGTTTTTTATGCTGTTTCATCATCAGAGGATGCAATGCCTTCCTCTCTTTCACATTTTCCAGGGGGCAAAATCCTACTCGTCGTTCAAAACCTAGCTCAAGTGCCATGTCCACTGAAGTCTTTCCTGAGGACCTTCCCCACTGCCACATCAGGAAGGAATTTTTGATTACAGTAGTCCTCCTTTGTCTGCGAGGGATACGTTCCAGGACCCTCAGTGGATGCCTGAAACTGGACAGTACCAAACCCTATGTATACTGTGTTTTTTTCCTATACTAACTAGGCGGGTAGCGTATACAGTGCGGATGCCTTGGACAAAGAGATGATTCACGTCCAGGGCGGGAGGGAGTGGACGGCATGGGATTTCATCATGCTGCTCAGAACAACTTACAATTTAAAACTTATGAAATGTTTATTTCTGGAATTTTCCATGTCATATTTTTGAACTGTGGTTGACCACAAGTAACTGAACCTCAGAAAGTGAAACCGTGGATAAGGGGGCACTACTGTACTTTACTTCTCTATATTTCAGAGAATACTGTGTATTCTAATTTTTCATTCATATGCTCTATTAGTGGCATAAACAGTGTGCTAAGGTGATGACTTCCCTACCAGAATGGGGGGTTTGGGGGGCAAGGACTGTTTATTTTTGTATCCTCAGGGCCTGATATATAGGAAGTAACAAAGTCCAACTCATCAAGAGCTGATGGCAGGGAGTTTTGTTAGTTGCTTTAAAATTGATGGCCGGCCTGGCATCAGGTCTCTTGGCAGTGGGCAGTAGGCGTTGATGCAGGCTGGCAGCTGTTTTACGCCTTGGGGTTTTGACAGCCTTCCTTGGGGGTGGTCTTGGAGACCTATCTGTAGAGACTGGGGTTCATAGATAAGACTCGAGTTTAAGAAATAGTGGACAGAATGAAAGGCAAGATACCAGCTTGCTTTTGAGGACCAAGTAGTAAAACAACAGCTTCAGCTACTGAAACCATTGTTGGAGGAAATGGCCTGCTCATCAGGAAGAGTGCCGGAGGCCCAGATGCTAGGACCAGGTTCCTGGGTCAGAGTGGGACCACCAGCAATTTGACTTGGTCCAATTCCTCTGGATGGTTCTTAATAGTTTCGTTACAAATCTGGCCCCTTGGCCTCTGAGTTGCAGATGGGGGACTGGTGTGCTTCCTGGAAGGGAGCAGGTCGTAACAGATAGCTATTCAACCTGTTCGGAAAAGTCTTGTAATGGAGAGCTCCCAACTTCACAGGGTAGTTTATTTTACTGCAGGATAGTTGTGATTATTTTTAAAAGTTATTTTTATTGAACTGAAATCTGCCATCCTTATAACTGGGCCCCACTGGTTCTAGTTCAGCCTTCAGTACCCTGTAAAAGCCCCAAATCTCTCATCCATGTATGTATGTGAAGAAAGCAAACAAATGTCCCCACTAATTATTGTAAACCTTATTGGCTCCTTCAATCATTCTTTCCCTTCCCCCGCCTCCCCAATCATTCTTCATAGAATATATTTTCAAGTCCTTTCACAATTCTGCTTACCCTTCTCTGGACTCGCTCTAGCTCATTAATATCCCTCTTAAATATATTAACAGTGATACATAGCTGGGCACAGTGTGTGTAGTGAAATCGTTACCTGGATATTCAACTCGTGCAGCCTGAGGAGACTGTAGACAATAAAACCCCTGATCTCTGTGGGTTTTTTTTTTTTCCATTTTTCTGGAAATTTGAATGGCTATTAAGCCAGGTTCTCCATTTTACACTCAGTGCAGTTGATTTCTTTTAAGTGTAGGATTTACCAACTAGCCGTAGTAAATTTCATCTTTTTAGATTAATGTCCTATCTGTTGAGATAGTTCTGAGTCTTAATTCAGTCAGGCAATATCAGCTATACCTCTCTGTTTTGTGACATTAGCATATATTGAGGGACGCTATGTTTATATCTTTGTTGTCTTAATTTAAAAAAATGTTGAGGGCTTCCCTGGTGGCGCAGTGGTTGAGAGTCTGCCTGCCAATGCAGGGGACACAGGTTCGAGCCCTGGTCTGGGAGGATCCCACATGCTGCGGAGCAACTAGGCCCGTGAGCCACAACTACTGAGCCTGCGCGTCTGGAGCCTGTGCTCCACAACAAGAGAGGCCGCAATAGTGAGAGGCCCGCACACCGCGATGAAGAGGGGCCCCCACTTGCCCCAACTAGAGAAAGCCCTTGCACGGAAACGAAGACCCAACACAGCCATAAATAAATAAATAAATAAATAAATAAATAAATAAAAATTAAAAAAAAAAAATGTTGAGCGGGATGGAGCCAAGCAGAGCACGACTGTGGTTAATCACAGAGTGACAGTTCACCTGGTTGCCCTGTCATCCTGTACACATATCTCTGCCTGGTGGTGCAGATATTATGAGACACTTTGTCAAACACTTTCCTGGTCAACGTATAAAATAAAATGTGTCTATTGTTTCCGCCTGTTCTTAATCTTCTTCCCCCTATCAAAATAAGAAATTTGATTAATATAGCATGACTTATTATCGGTGAACTTATGATGAGATAGTTTTATCTTGACAGTTATCCTAGATTAGGGGAGGATGAACACCAAGCTATATATAAATATACATATATATATATATTTGATGCTAATATCCTTTGAGCAAGACAGTACTTTCTCTTTTCTGATTCTGTGTTTAGCAAGCAATATTCTATTCTGGTCTCTTCATTGTACTGCCTTTCCAAGAAGGACATGTCCTATGTCGAGAACTTGGGCTGGTACATTGCTTATTGCAAAGGAATTAAGTAGCAGTTGAGCCTTAAAATCTGTTTCTTAGGAACTTGGCAAGTGTGAATCTGTTCATTGAAGCCTGACTTAGGAAATGATAAAATCAAGTTTGCAATATGTATTTTGCAAATCCTAGGGTGCAATGATTCCACCCAAGGGTGACTGCCCAGGGAAGTTCAGCCTAAAGCAGCCAATCAGAATTTAGATGAGAGAAATATCACTTGTAGGTTGTATGGTAGGAATCAAGAAGAGCTACCTGGAGGGTTGAGAAAAGAGAAGTCTGCTGTCCATTGGTGTACTTTATTATTTATTCCTTTTCCCTCCTAGATTCCTAGGAAGGGATATAAAGGGAAGTCCCCCATCCCCCCAAATCCTGGCATAGTTAATTCGTTAGCTTGCTCTACCATAAGTAGATGGTATATGAAAACATTGAGGCATTTAATCGAGATTATGACAGGTTTATAAAGTCCAGCAAGAGTGTTTTCTATCCATCATGGCTCTAACTAGTTGCTTATGTCAGGTGGTAAGAGGTTACATCCATGAGTTTACTTTTGAACTTCAACCACAGTCATTCTTGCAGCTCCCTGCTACTGAATGGTTTCAAGGTCACAGAGGGCCAAGGCATTGTGACTCAACAGTCACAAGTCTGTGCAAGTCAGGACCAGTGGCTTTTCTTCCATTTCATGCTTGGGAAGGAAAGGGAATAAGATCTCTTGTTCCTTTCTTGGCTTTTGCCACTTTCCTAGGATCTTGCTAGGCAGCAGGGTCTTGTCCCTATTTGCTTGAGGGGACATTAGCCTTTGCCCCCTTCCTAGACTTGGGAAATCTCCTTCCTCACTTCCCTGCTTCTCACAGGCACCCTCCTCCTCTACCTCCAGCATGTGACTGGATGGCTTTGGGCTTTCCCCAACACCCATGAGTTCATTTTGCTTCAGCTTTCCGCCATGACATTGTCTCTAAAGTGAGAATTTAAAAGCTTAAGGTTACCACGTTGAAATCTGAGGGAGAGGGAGAAATACAAAAAGCCACAACACAGATTAATATCTAAAAGAAATACGGGTGCAAGAATGTTCAAAATGCCACGGTTGTCCTCACGTCCTTCTGCTTGTCTTCTCTGCTCTTCTGGTCCTTGATGTGTACTCCCTCAGTTCTACTCTCCCAGTTCTTGATTTAGCGCTGTGTTGTCTTTCTGGCTAACAAATCCAACATGGCTACAATGGGGAAAATGTCGCGAATCAGCATTCCACCTCCCTTGCTTGCTGTTGGTCGAATGATTACCTCACTTCTACCATGGTGAGATGCTACTTTTATTTTTTAATTTTTAAATTTTTTTGTCCATCCAGATGGTTAATCTAAGTTCATTTATGAAGGAGAGGAGTTTCACCAATTCTTTTGTTGTTGCATCTTTCCCTCGTTTGAGATGCTACTTTTAGATTCAGAGAACCTCGTGACACTCTAGCCCGACATGTGTACATAATCCAGTACAAGCTTTTTATGTAAGCTGCTTTGCCAGAGGCAGTGTTAGTGTGCAAAGTTGGGTTGTTTCTTTAGCTCTTTAGGGTCCCCTGTGTTGTGATGACTGGTGTGGCTTCTGCAGGAGCCCAGGGGCAGAGGATCAGGAGAGGTAGGATAAAGGGGATGGCTGAAGGGTGACGGTCTCTACACTATGTCAGAAGTATATCCAAAACCCATTTTGCAAATCCGACCCCAGTCCATTTCTATTATTCAGAAAATTCAGTAATGACTACCTCGATCTAATCCCAGTGAACTTCAAGGATTGCTCCTTAGGGATTACCATTTCTCTGCAGAGCTGTTCACGTCAGTATTCTAACAGGATTTACCTTGTGCACTTGTATCAAGGGATAACAGGGGAACATTCAGGGTGATGGATCCCCTTCTCTCTGTACTCTCAACTTTCACACTGTTTCTCTGGGGACACTAAATGCTACCGGGCAGCTGATAATCCCTTTCTTGCAAGCCTTACTTGCAAGACTTGAAGCCTCTTAGAAGTTGAATAGAGTACAAGTTCAATAACTGGTAGGTTGTGCCACAGCCTGTGTTTAAAGATCTGCTGATCTGTATGTAAAGCAGAAGGACTCCAGCTATTATTGTCTTGTAGCTTTAACTTTCTTTTTCAGTTGGGATATGTTCTGCTTTGCTCTGCTTTGAATCAGAAGCTGTACTGCCAAGAGACAAAATTTAAATTTCCCATTCTCTGGGTGTCACCCATAATTCCACTAGACTGTCAGTTCTTTGAGGGTAGGGCAGTGTCTTATTCATCACTGTGATCCCAGTACCCGGCCCAGGACCAGCACTGATGGTGCTGAGAGTTGGATGATCATTAAACATGGGTTCACACCTCCTCCTCCTCAACTGGGTTGATACTTCCCTCTTCTGGTTTTCTTTCTGCCTCACGAGTCCTTCTCAGTGGCCTCTACAGGGCTAGTTTAAAAAAGAAACACTTTACCCCTCTAATCTCAGCCAGACTCATGATTTAAGATTATATGCCAGTGACTCCCCAAATTAGATCTTTAGCTGCAGACCCTCCCATGAGGTCCGGATTGAGCTTTTAACCCCTTGGGTGTCTAACAGGCATGTTATACATACACATCATGTCTTAAAACAGAACTCTTGATTTTCTTTCCCAATTCAACCCTCAAATTGTTCCAAGTGCAGTCTCCCCCCATGTTGCTAATGGAATCTACATATGTTCAGAGCCCCCAAACTGGGTTCACACTTGATTTGTCTGCACTTTTTACATCTCTGCATCGAATACATCATCAAGTCCTATTAAGGCTACCTCTGAAACACATCCTTGGCTTGTCTACTTCTTTGTTAGCTCGATTGTTACCACTCTCAGCAAGGGCGCCGTCACCGCTAGCCTGCATGATTGATGGATCTGGAGAGCCTCCTGACTGCTTTTGCTCTGGCTTCCCTGGGTCTACTCTTTATACCATAGCTGAGTGATCTTTTAAAAATGTAAATCCAATTCTGCTTTGCTTAAAACCCTTCTCTGGCCATCCTTTGGGTGTGAAATAAAATCCAAACTGAACACGGCCTAAAAGATGTGGTGTTCACTCGTCCCAGCCTATCTCTTTGGCTTCACCATCCTCCCTGCATGCTCTGCTCCAGCCAACTCTAGCCCTCAAATACTCCAAGCATATTGTTCCCTCAGGATCTTTGCCTAGCTGTTTCTTCTGTCTGGAACGTTCTTTCCTCTGATCTTTGGCCTGGACCTTTCTCAGTGTTAAGGTCTTAGTTCACATGTTGCCTCTTCAGAGAGGCTCTCCCCATGTCCTCTACCCAGTACCGCCTCTGCTGCAGTGCTTTGTGCTGCGGTCCCCCATGCTGTCTTCACAGCACACATCACTATCTGAAATTATCTTATGTATTTTCTTGATCACTGGCCATTTCCCCACTGACCTGTAGGCTCTGTGAAAGCAGGAGCATTGTCTTTCATATATTCCATTGTATCCCAGCATCTGGCATATAGTAAGTGCTCAGACAATAGCTGGATGAATGCACTGAATATCTGGGCGTGTTGAGTGAGTGAATGTTGAATGCAATGGCGATGCACGTGCAAACAATGCCTTTGTAGCGGTCCTGTTGTCCGCTCCCTTCACAACTCATGGTTACACAATATCCGTATTTTCTCAGTAACAAAGTCTTAAGGTGACCACCATTGCTACTTCTCAGGTGGAATTAACTGACACTCATTAACTGTAAAGGCTAGCTAAGAATCGACCCACACTCATCTGCTGAACACGCAAAGTTTTTAATAGCCTCCCTGGAGTTTTACTTTTTGCTCTCATGCTTTTAACGATATTTTCATGTTAATCATATCATAGCAGTTTAAGGATGCAGAAAAGTCAGAAATTAAGCATTCTTTAGAGTCTGTTTTGGGGTCTGGTTTGATAGGAGGTGAAGAATATAGGGAAAAAAGTTAAAAATCAATATCATCAGTGTTGCTGTAAAGATCATAGGGCTTAAAATGTCTTGGTAGCACAAATGAATGATACTGACTGGTGCTGCATGTTTACTGGGCAACGTATCCCACTCGTGGCTCTTCGGGGTGGCTCCTGACTTCACACATTAGAGGAATAATCTCTACTGGAGATTAATTTCTACTGGAATAATCTCCTGTCTGTCTTACTTTGGATCAAAACTTCTTTGAGAACCTATAATTTCACCTCAGCGATGGCGACTTCTTCACTTACACACGTCACTTTACCCATGTGTGTTCGTACGTGTATCCTCACCTTCACAGGAAGCCCTCTACATTCAGACATGCCTGCACGTACACAGATGGGAAAGAACTTAAATCTCCATGGAAAACTTTGCTTAAATTTTATTTTGCATGTTCCGTAGGAGGAAGGAAGGAGAGCAAGCATTACCAAGTGCCCTTTATGTGCTAAGCAATGTTTTCACATGTTATCTCACATAATGGATCTAGAACCTTTAATAAAATCATTCTAAAGAAATCTATGTATCCCCCATGTCTGATGGCATCGCTGCTGGTAGTAACAGGCTATCAGAGAAGTAGACAGCTATTTCATGCAAATGATGTCACCTCTAGTTCTAAATAAAGAAGTCGAATAGCAGATAAAAAGGGGCTGGCTATTCTAGTCAGTGAAAAAAGCCTTCTTATCAGAAATCTGATCCTAGTCAAAGGGGCAGCTGAGATCCTGGAGAATAAACACTGATACAGAAGAAGCTGAGGATAATGAATTATCCTAGGAAAATCCAACCTAGAGACATTACTTGGGAAACACCTAGTTACTGTGAACCCGCTCTGAAGGAGGGGTTTTCCAGCTGCTGGGGAGATCTGTGAATAAGACCCAAAATCCTTATCCTCATGGGGTTCACTCCCAGGGAAGGGCCCCTCTTAGGGGGATGCTCAGCCTTGAATATGGGAAATCTGAAAAAAATGTAAGGCTGGTCCTTTTAAGACTGAACCTGGAGAGGGCTGCTGAAGTTCCTCCAGAGTAGATTTGGGTCCTGCCCTCAAGGAGCTTATAGTCTGAGAATAAAGAAAGGCAAATGCTGACTGTACTGCAAGGCAAAAGTGCTAAGAGCTTCTGCTAATGCACAGTAATTCAGGGGAAGAGAGGGCCTTCAGTGGGAAGATCCAGGAAAATGTTTTGGACAAGGAGGTATTAAAGTCTGTCTTCCTGGGATAACATTTGAGTGCTTGGAGGTTAATTTGGGTTGGGGAGTCACTGCCTGGTATAGTTCCGTGATACAGGCAAATAGTGAGTCAGGAGAGGGATTCTCTCTAGACAGCCAAATAGAGGCAACTTGGCAGATGAACCTTTGTGGTTGGAGGGTCGTGTACAGACTGTTCTATACCCTTGTTGCTGTCTTCTGCTGTGTGAGGGGAAAGAATGCAGGCCCTCTGAAATTAGGGAGGTTTTAAGGGCAAACTAAGGCTTCCCTCTGATTGACTTGAACAGCCTCAGAAGGGGGAACTAAACAGTTGGTGGCAGAGAGAGAGAGAGAGAGAGAATGGCTGCCACTGAGAGGGAAGAGTTTGGAGGAGGGGGCATGGTGGCTTTGTGAAGGTCAAGGTTAAGACAGTGGCACCTGGTTCTGTCTCCAGATGAAAATTCAGAGTGAGCTGATGAAAAGTCTAGGAGTCTTGAGAAAGGTACTGAATTTTGTAACTTAGGCGTTTTTTCTTTTAAAACACGTGCTTGTGTAGTTTTGAGAAAAAGGGTTATATGATGTCTGCTTTTGCATTTAAGCATTCTGATAAGAATATGTCTTTTTAACAAATAAGAAGTGGGAAATTCATAGATAAAAGAGAAGGGCTGAAGAAAAGAGAACCAGTATTTGGAATAGCAGGCAAAAACTGTTACATTGGATCATATAGCCATGGAATTTTTCTTTACCATGTGTCAGGATATCTAAATATCAAAACATATGTTGTTGTTGCTTTGTTTAAAAGTTAGAGAATCAAAAAGAAAAGTTAATAAGTTAGGCAATGCCTCACATCTCAGGATCCTCATCTGTGAAAAGGTGAGATGGTGATAAAAGTTACTGCCCTGACAAGGATGGTGTGAGGATTAGATGAGATAATACCTATAACTATCCTTGTAGAGTGACCAGCATAAAGCTGGTGCTCAAGAGATGTTATTTCCCTTGCTTTCCTGTCTGCCTTTATGTACACAATCAGGAATACATCTACCCTCTGCTCTGACATCTACCGCATTTTCCCTTTTACTATCTTTCTTTCTTCAGGCTTTCCTATCTGCTAAAACCGTGAGTCAATCCATACCAGCATTTCCCTCTTCCTTTCCTTCTTTACTTTCTTTCATTGTCAAGTTCTGCCTTGAAACCCTCTTCCAGGGATTGCTAAAGCCAATTCTCTGTTGAGGTTATGGCTGCTACTTCCTAGCTGTCCCGTTGGGATGGATGCCCCAGATCATGGTGACCGTCTCTTAGGATTACTGAAGCCAACTCTTCTCACCCTTCCAAACCTGGAAACCCAGGATTTCCAGTTTCCAGTTTTGGAAATGGCCAAGCTGGAGTTTGTTGGGCATTTAGTCCTGGGCTGGAAAGGAGTGTTCAGTGGGCTCATGGAGCTTGCTGGTCTGGACACTACCAGGTAGAAGCCTTTGGCTTGGGGCTTCCCTGGTGGTGCAGTGGTAGGAATCCTCCTGCCAATGCAGGGGACACAGGTTCGAGCCCTGGTCCGGGAAGATCCCACATGCCGTGGGGCAGCTAAGCCCGTGCACCACAACTACCGAGCCTGTGTTCTAGAGCCCGCGAGCCACAACTACTGAGCCCGCGTGACACAACTACTGAAGCCTGCACGCCTAGAGCCCGTGCTGTGCAACAAGAGAAGCCACCGCAATGAGAAGCCCACGCACTGCAACGCAGAGTAACCCCCTCTCGCTGCAACTGGAGAAAGCCCGCGCGCAGCAACGAAGACCCAGTGCAGCCCAAAATAAATAAATAAAATAAATTTTAAAAAAAGAAAAGAAAAGAAGCCTTTGGCTTTTTGGGTCTGAGCATTAGCCTCCCAGCATCAGCCCTTCCTCTCTCCACCTGCTTTTCTGACCCTTCACCCCCAACCCCAATATGGGAACCCCACAGATATCCCTTCTTTCCCAGTTAGAGCCTCATTACTCATTAGTATTCAAGTAGACATATAAATGTTCTTGCTCAATTTCATGCTTAGTGAGCTTGTTCAGGGCCCACTGGCTGCCTGCTGTAAGGTGGATTGTGGATTTCTCATTATTAGCCATTCAGGGCTGCCTCCTCACCTTTAGGGATGAGGCAGTAGCAAAGGGGGGATTATTATTATTAATAATACGAACAACTACCATTTATGCCAGGGGCTTTACATGAGTTACTTAACACAATCCTTACAAATTTGCAATAGTCCTATAACTTAGGTGTCTTATTCCCATTGTGCACACGAGGAAATAGAGGCTCAGAGAAGTCAAAAAGCTAAGTAGGTGGCCTAGCTAGGACTCTAAGTCTTTCTGTCTTCAGAGCTCATGCTCCTTCAAGTCCTACTACTTTTTCTTCTAGTCGTGTTGAGGAGTGGGTTAGCCTTGTTTGCATGTAACCCGACCAACATTGAAGCATGCAGTTTGGAACTCCACTTCCCCACACTGGCGCTTCTGCCCTAAGGTACAGCCAGTACCCTATGCATTTTCAGAATGAATACTACCTGGCCAGATTGGAGGGGCACCATGTGGCCTTGCTTGACCTCAAATATATCCCCTATTGATTTCTATATCCTACTGCTTTCCTCCTTCCCATCTTCCTCTCCCAATATCCAAAAGATGTTTGTATCCAAGATCTCACTGGATCCTCAGAATAACCCTGTAAGGTAGGCAGGGCTAAGCTTATTATTTTGAGTGTATGGATGAGGAATTTAAGGCTCGCTTGACCTACATGAGCTGCTCCAATTTACACAGCAGCATTTTGGGGGTGGCACCTCTTTCTGGTTGCCAAGCCAAGTCATTCATTCTCCAAAGGAGCTGACTTGCTTGGGGTTTTTAGTTGGGAGCTAGCTTTTTTTAGGAAAGGTTGTTTTGTAGTCAGTTGGCTTAGCAGGTCCTGGGGAAGGGGTCTGGAGGATAGGGATTTGGGGGGAATTCTGGACCAGTTAACCCTCTTGCATTCTTTCTTTTGGTCACTCCCTTTATAAATATCTCTTGTTCTTTTCTTTTGGGTTTGTGCATTTCTGATTTCAGTCTGACTCATGCCATTGGGTGATGGTCTTTCTCTCCATCGCCAGGGCAAGAGAGTTAATTTGTAAGAGAGAATTACAGACAGGAGAACAAACCAGGATCTCTTGCAGGAATGCCACTGTAAGAGGAGATCAGTGTCCGGCTGGGCTTCGTTGTGTAGCTCAGCTTGGGCCTGGAGCAGAAGCCGCTGAGGGGGCCGATGCACTACGTTCTTCGTAGTTGGAGGTGCAGTCGGAAGTGTGGGTGGGGAGGTGGTTCTCAGGGACGGCTCCAGGTTGGTCTGGTTGGAGGAACAGAGTGGATCTGAGAAAACAGACTTTCATGAATCTGGAGGAGCAGAAAGGGGGAGGAGGGAGCTGGGTCCAAAATGGGCTGAACTCAGAGGCTGGACAGAGGTATTCACAATGAAACAAAGCGTACTGAATGGCTAGCTCAACATTTTGGCATGTGGTAGCTACTCAAAAAAAGTTAATTTTCTTTTTGGTGGCCCAATTCAAGATTGACCATATAGTTTTCATCCGGAGTAGAATCTGTGTTATCGTTGCTCCTTATGTTTCAACTAAGGTAGACAGGACCGGACAGAGGCATCTGGTGTCGATGTTGGGGTTAATGAGATCTGGGTTTGAGCCCTGAGTGCCGCTGTGCGCTACTGGGCAGAGTCATTTCACTTCTCTGAGCCTGCTTCTTCATTTGAAAAGTGGGGATAATACTTAGCTTGAAGGGTTAGAACTAGACTTCTTGTTTATTTCACCTTATTTCTGGTGAAATAAGGTCCCAGATGCTGAGTACTGGAGCTGTGAGTGTGTCAAGCTTCACTCAAACGGACTAAGTTGCTGCTGAGACTGGAGGAAGACTAGTTACGAGAGACCACAACTGACTCCAAGGCCTGTGCTGAGGGCTGGATGTCCTGAGGTGGGAATTCCATGGGGTCTCAGCATCAGGAATCCTTAGAGTCAGGGCTTGCCTCCGATCTGAAGGGGAAGACATCAGCAGTGAGGAGGACCTCACAGTCCTGAGTCCCTGGGGATATGATGATCCTCCAAGCTGGAAGGAGGCTGTCTGGATCCAGAGAGATTGGTCAGGTAGGGCAGGCCTGACCTCTTCTGGCTACCAAGACAGTGGAGTCTCCCACAGCAGCTACTGCAACTAGATGTTATGCCTACAGGCTTGAGGGACGTCTGCCCCATCAACCGTGAGTTTTCGGGCCCCGCTGCTGTCTCCTAGGCTCCTCCCACACCTCCTTGTTCTCAAGATGCTGCTTCTCCATTTGAGTCCAGCTGCCTGAAGCTAGCCTGCTGGATTATGCTCCTACTTTAATCTCCTGTAATTAGGATTAGAGACTTCGAGGCTGCGTTCTCCCCCAGAAGGAGAATGCATTTGTGGAGGCCCCGGGGGGAGCAATTCTCCTGTTTGTGCTTTCATGAGACAAAGCGGCAGGGGATGAGGAATCTGGACATTTGGAGGCTGATTGATCAGTTTTGCGGGACTTCTCTGCTGAGCCTTTCTTCAGATTCTTTCCCAAATCCTTTCCTCCCCAGGGATGACCCAGGCATCCTCCGCCTATTCGGCGCCAGGGATCCCTACTTGAGCCTCGTCACTTTTGACTCATCCGCCACCAGGTGTACTGCAATAGCTTCCTTGGTGGTCTTCCTTCCTCTAGTCTCCACCTGCTGCAAACCATTCTCCACACTGCTGCCAGAATTTGTTTATTCAAGCAGTCACCACCTGATCATCAAATATCTGTCGAGTGATTCTGAGTCTGCCGCCTCTGCTCTCTTGGAATTCACAGTGTAATTAACAACCCTCCGTCATTTCTGACTCTACTTTTCTTCTTGCCCTCAAGAGAAATATCCCCAACCATTGCTCCCTTGGACAGAACCCTGGTGCGTGCCCTCAAGCCTCCAGGGACAGGAGTGTAACAGGAGAAATCAGTGCTGTGCCGGCTGCCACTTCCGGCCTGGGTCTCTTGGCACACCCCTCCCCCCAAGACCATGCTCTTGGACTTGTCTTCATCTTTCCTGATCCCAAGACCTCTGCTACTGGGGCTCACCTCCTGAGGCTGGCCTGGAGTCTCACTCAGCTCAGGGCCTTACTTAACCTTCTTTCTTGTCTCCCTTGCCCCGGGCCCCCATACGTGTCCCTGGGGGATAACAGCCAACAGCCTTGTCTGCTCTGGCTCCCTGCTCAGTTTTCTCCCTGCTTGTTCCCCTTTTTACACCATTTGCTCTTTGGCCATTTCTCTTGTATGCGGGAGGTGCTTCTGGAATGCCTTCTCCCTGCTTGTTACCTTGAACACTGCTGTCTGTCCTTCCAGGTCCGGCTCAAATGCTACATCCTCTGGAAGCCTTCCCTGACTCTGGAAGCACTTCCTCTCCTGGACTGCCGCCGTAGCTTCTGTTTATTCCCATCCCTGCAACAGCCTGAGAAGCGCGCTTCCCACCGGATTAGAAGCTCCCTGAGAACAGGAACTGTGGCGATCCTCATCTTTCTACCACCTAATTCAGGCCTGGCACATAGGCGTTACCACACATGGATGGAAGGAAGGAAGTTTTGGCCGAGCTCTTCCTCTCCTCCACCTATGACCTGGCTGGAACTGGGAGATGCGGGAGGTGGGGTGGGGGAGCAGAGCAGGAAATGAAAACAAATAGCTAATTCCTCCTAATAATGCCTGATATCCTATTCTGCACTAATTATAGTTACTTGCTAGCAGATAGGGTATTAATCACGGTGTGTGGCACTTCTGCAGAGTTGCAACACAGTGCCTGGTGGCGTGGCAGCTGGTATGCTCAGAAAACCCCAATGAAGATGGAGCAAGGGTTGGTCAGAATTCCCGGGCAGTCCCTTTGGCCTATGCTAGGCCCCATGAGAGCACCAAGGTTGGTGAGAAATGAGCTTCTGCCCCCGGAGAGTTTACAGCCTCCCAGGGGCGCTGATGTGCAGGTATCCTGAATTACAAGGACAAGTCTGGTTATAAAGCCTTTGACTGGGAGTCAAGAGGACAGGTTCTTGCTCTGACTTGACTACTAACTGGTGTTGTGACTGTAGCAAGCCCTTCTTTGGGCTTCGATCCCTCTTCGCACAGGGTGGGGGATTGGGCTAGATTCTGAAAACATGAAGGATGAAGGCCTCTGCCCGGAGTGCTTTTCCTCCCCATCTGTGCCTATTAAAATACTACCCATTCTTGATGGTCAGTCTCAGTGCCTCGGTCCCTGAGCCTTTCACGGTTCTCCCCGATGGATCGGAGTGCTCCTTCTTGTGAGCTAAACCCATAGTTCCTGGTGTCCGCCTCCCTTACCCGGGCATGCTACGACCCCGGGGCTTTTGTATCGCCGTTCCCCCTCTGGGATGCTTCCCCCCAGGTAAGCACACAACTGGCCGCTTCACTTCCTCAGACGTCTGTGAAATGTCCACCTTTGCAGAGATGCCTTCCCTGACCGTCCCATGTAAAACAGCCATTCTCTCTACCCAGTGTACTTTATTTTTTTCATAGCACTTATCCCTGCTTGGCATTTTGTATATTCACCTGTGTATTATCTCTCCTCTGCAGTTAGAATGAGAGCAGCCACTTCGTTTTGTTTACAATTATAGTCCCATGACATGACACGAAGGGGCCACTCAATGAACAACTGTTGCATGAATGACTGAATGAATGAGTGAACGAATGAACTGTCCTTGTCACTCTTTGCCTCTCAGAAAACTTCTGTTTGAATTACAAGGAAGCAAGTGGCCAAATAGCTCTGCAGCTTGAGAAGATCTTGTATTTTATGCAACTTAAAGGAGAACTACCCATCTTTTATTGGATATTTGCTACAGACCAGAAAGTGTTCTAGGGCTTTTCCTTACATTTTATCTCATTCAGCTCTCACAAAACACTCTGAGGTATCAGTACCTTCCATTTATAGATGACAAGACTGAGGCTCGGAGAATTTAAGTAATTTGCTCAAGATCACACAGCTAGGAAGCAATGCAGTCAGTATGGGAGCCAAGGTCTGGCTCTAAAGCTCTTTCCATTTTCCATGCTACTGTGTCCCTGAGGCTGGGAAGTGGGAAGTGGCCCTCTGAGCCCCAGGACGGACCCTGCCACTAGATGTGACACCATGAATGGCCGTCCTGCTCAGGGAACCGACCGGCCCTATTTTCCATCTTGCTCATCTTCCTTTTCTTTATCTTCCTCTTTCTAATTTTCCACGTCTCCAAGCCTGGAGTGCCTTCAAACTCCTGTTCTTCTGGGATAGGCATTTCAAATTCCAGCTGATCCATTGGAGTCCCGTGGGAATCTTCGGGACTCCTGGGTTGCCAGGGAGAGATGGCAGGACCTGGGTTTCATTGTGGTGACAGCTTGTCTGAGCTGGGCCAGTGTGGCCATGTGCTGTCTGGTGAGACCAGGAAACAGGAAAGTGTCTCCTCACTAAGTTTATTGTTCCAGTTGAACTATGGTCCCGTCAGTGGCCTTGCTCCTCTGGGGCCAACTGAGGACAAAGCAGAGGACAGGAAGGATGTCCTCGGGGGTGGAAGAATGGAAGAGGCGGTGGGAGGGAGACACGGAGCCCCTCTCCTTTGAGGACGTCTCCCCTTCCTTGGGACGTCTCCTCCCGGACTGGGACTCCAGGTGGTCTCCTGGGCAGAAGGATGGAGGGAGCGGGCTGGAGCCCCTTGGCCCTGAAGGTAGCTGCAGTTGTACCACTTGTGATTGTTTGAGTTTGAGGATTTTTCTAGGACCCTCGAACATAGGTAGTCCACGTATCCTCTAGAGCCTGCCAAGATTGTTATAGGTAAGAGTCTGCGTCAAGCTCTCTTATTCCTTTGGGAGTGGTGACGGCCTTCAAAGGGGAGTGATGGGAGAGGATAAAGGCCCCAGGTTGGCCCTGGTGACTCAGGGATGGAGAGAAGTCCTGAGTGGGGAGGTGTCTTAGGGGTCAAGGTGGCAACCTGAGTCTCGTCCTGGGGCTCTAGGTCATCTTTAAACCCTCAACGGCAATCCTTGTGACATACTTGTGCAGAGTGCGTGATTCTGTCTGCCCTCCCCGTGCACCCTGGACCTCAGATCTTGTGCAGAGAAGCAGGCTGGTGTCTGTGGGAGCCAGAGGAGGCCTGTGGTTGCTGTCTTTGCCCCAGGGTCTTGGGGGAGCAGGATTGGGGGTAGGGGTAGGAGCTGCGGGCTGGCCTGGAGGTCTCTTCCAGCTCTAACGTGTTCTGGTTTTATAGAAAGAGGCTGGAGAGAAAGGCGAAGTGTGCATGCTCTGACTCTTCAGTTCCTGCTTTCCAAAGGCAGGAGCTGGATGGATACAGCGTGATAAGCGGCCAGGCCCTGAGGACTCTAGAAATTGAAACGGGACAATGGTGGAGGCCAGAATGGGCAGCAGGTGGTGCTGAAAGATAGCCGATCCACTAGACCCGGGCTGGCCCTCTGGGAACTAGAAGAAGGAGCTGGAAAGAGAGGGGTAGCTGGAAGCTGCCCCAGAGAAATTGGGCCCAGGGTAAGGAAAAAAAAAAAAAGAAACCAGACCCTGGAGAAAAGGGGAATAAAAAGAGAGAAGGACCTGCAGGGGGAGACTTGGGAGGAGGAATATTCCAGTTATTCTGGGCAGCAGGGGGCCTGGGCTGCTGGGCCTGAGGCCGGGGATTGGGGGTGGAGGGGGACTAAGAATGAGCCGACAGGGCTGTGAGATGCGGGACGTGTGTGTGTGTGTGTGTGTGTGTGTGTGTGTGTGTGTGTGTGCGTGAAGAATCAGGGCTTCTCCTCAGGGACCTGCTCTGCTCAGATGGGAACTGGCTCCAGGGGACAGATGGCATTCTCACCTTAGTACGTGACAAAGAAGAGATGCTGGGGCACAAAGGCTGTGGCCCACAAAGCGGAGGCCCAAATCTCCTTCCGTTGCCCCTTCCTTCACCTCCGCTCTAGACTTAGGACCAGGTCCTGGGCTGCCCTCTCCCTCCCGCTGTGATTCAGCATGTCCCCTGCCCCCAAGGCAGCAGTCTAGTCCCCCAGCTCAGGGGGGCCGTGAAGACGCCCTCGTTCTTCCTTATCGTGGGTCCTCTGCTCGGCTCCCCTCTTCTCTTCCCATACTTTCCTTCTCCTCCCTACTTTTCTCCTTTGCTTCTTTTTTATATGATTCCCACATTTCAAAAGGAATATATGCTCATTATAGGAAACTTGGGAAACTGCACACAGAAAAATACACAAGAGAATAAACTCGGAACCTCACTGAATGGAGATAACATAGCACTTTGGTCTGGTTTCTTTCTCCTGATCTGGTGCTTTACCCAGGCTTAACTGGGTAAAGAGGTAACATACCACTATATACGTCAAGCTTTCTCTCTTTACAGCATCTGCATTTCCCTATGCCATGAAAGACTCTTCAAACAGATTATCAATAATAATCTATCCTAAGGAGTTGCCACTATTATTTGACCATGCGACTTTCATCAGACAGTTATTACATTTTTACAGTTTTTCATCAATGTAAATTACACTGTAATGAGTCTCTCAGTGCATAATTCTTTGTCTGTGTTTTGGATAATTATTCCCTCCATTTGCTTCTGCCTGGGAAGTGTTTTCTACCTAACTGAGAGTAGGCATTAATTCAGAGACCCACCTGCAAGGCTAGCTCTGCACAAAACTGCAAGAAGGCTTCACCTACCCTTTTTTATCTGAGGTATCTAGTGCTTTCCTGGGCTTGTCCTTCCTTTAGCAAGGAGCCAGGGAAAAACTTTTGAGAGGGGGTCTTTACAGCACTATTTCTCCCCCCCAAAACCCATATGGGTTTTCTCCCCCCAAAACCCAAATGTATCCCAACCCAACAAAACCAAAAGCCACTATAGCGAGGAGGCCACCTGTCTGACTTCTGGGTGAGGTGGCTTCCTTTGGCCACATTCTGTTAAATGTGGATTGGTTAATATTCTCTACCACCCATCTGCTCCAGGATCCAGCCAGGTACAAAACTCTCGTCTCTGGCTGAAAAGATGCACCACAGCGAGGCAAAGGGCACATTCTTCACCCCATCCCGTGCTGTAATGGGATGCTCTTTCCCAATCCTCCCAAGGAGCAAAGCCCCACACTTGCCTCTAGCAGATTCTGATTACAAGTCAACAGGGAAGGGCCCACTCTCCACTGGGGAGGGAGATACACATTTTTAGCAAGAGGCTTGGGGTCCATATCTAAAAGGCAGGATGGTAAGGTATTGTTCAGGTGACTGTGAAAGGCTCCGGGAGTCCTTGGTGCAGAGAAACACCCCAGGCCCAGTTCACCAGGGAAGTAAATCTTTGCCGTTTGCTATTTCTGTGTTGTCTGACACAGCCTGTCAGTGTGCTTTTTCTTTTGTTCCTCCCCATTCATTTGTCAAGCGTGTACTGAGTGATTACTATGTGTCCAGATCCCAAGCTGGATTACGAGCAGGTTTAGGAAAAGTGCACGGCATGGTTTCTCTTAAAGAAGCAGAAAATCCGATGGGTCACAGGCAGGCCCCCAGATTCCTAGGATAGGACCGTAAGACAATCATGGAGTGTACAGGAGCAGGTGGTTCTCTCCAACCTGGGGGGGTTCTTCCCATGAGACAGCAGCGGGGTTCCAGGAGGGCCTCGAAGGAGGAGCAGGGGTTTGAGTTGAAGAGATATGAGAACAGGCCTTCCAGGTGTGCGGACAAGGGTAAGAGATAGGGCGCGCACGGTGCTGGGGGAGGGGAGGGTCTGTGGTTTTCGGGAGACTGTGTCCCAGGTTGTTGCTGGCAGCTTACCTGAAGAGGTGCTTTCCCATAATACAGGCGTGTGCTGGTGAGTTGGCATCACAAGGGCGAGGGAAGGAGGTGACAGAAAAACGTGGAGAATGATTTAGGCTTTAGTGAGGAATGCTGGCAGCTGGCCCCTGGCCCCCCGAGGGCTGCTCCCGAAGCTCTTTCTCAGGCTGAGCCCCCTTTGACTTTGGGCACCAAGTCCCACCTTGGGAGGTGGTTGCTTCATCCGTGGTGCGAAGTGAGGCCATGCTTGCGTGAGCGCCCCTGGCGCGGCCCGGCACCCAAACCGTGCGCCTAGCCCGGAGCTAGGTTCCCAGCATTACCCTCCTGCCAGCCCAGCAAAGCCCCACTTCACGAGTAGGGAAGCCTACGTCCTTGAAAGTGTGTGACACAGACGCACAGGTGATCTCGGGTGGCTTTCTCCAGCCCACACGCCTGTCATTCGACTGTATTGCCTCTTGAGCCAAGGGGCTAGGAGATCTGAGGTCATAGGAGGTGACTGAATGGGGCTCAAACTCAGGTCTTTTGTCTCTGAAGACCTGCGCTCTTCACTCCCAGTGCAGGTGGGCTGGGGGTAAGGGTGGTCGTGTGGAGGTGAGAAAAGGGTGCCGAGAAGAAAGAGGGAGTGAAGAAAGGTGAGAACACCAAAGGGCTTTTTTCCGGACAATATTGCCAAGGGCTAAGGCCCTATGGTATCCATTGTTGAAATATGTCAACATTTGGTCTCATCAAAGGAAGGCCATCTGATTCTCGACGTCAAAGACATGACCCTCGTGATGATGCCTCCCATGGAGGTGATGTCTCCGCTCCCCTGTGATGGGGTAGCAGGATGGGGTGAATCTTCTCCGAGAGTGTGAGAAGGTGATAGGGTTGAACGGCTGGGGTTGAGAGCATGGATTCAGAGACTCGCCCTGGGTTCAAATCCAAGCTCTGCCACCACCGGCTCTGTGACCTTGTGCAAACTCTTTCCTGTCCCTGTACCTCATCTGTAAAATGGGAATAATAATAGTGCCTACCTATTGGATGTGTTGCAGAGATTAAATGAGTTAATGCATGTAAAGTGCTCAGAATGCTGCCTGCCTCCGAGTAAAGGCTGCGTGAGCGTTTGCTATGATTTCCCCACTCTGGCCGAGTACTCGCTTCTTCTGGCAAATACCCTCGGGTTATTCCAGCCCTATGGCTTCTCCCCAGGGCAGCAGCTGCTAAAATGTGAAGCTGAGACTTGATAGGCACCATCAAGATGACTTCTCTGGGCTTTGGGGACCTTGCCCCTCACCCTGCAGCCCTCTGCCCAGGATTAATATGTCTTAGAGTATTAAAGTACTCTAATCCTAGAGCCTTAGATCCAAAGGGTTCCCAGAGATGGTCTGGTCCAAATCCTTTGTTCTTCAGAGGCTAAGATGGGGGACGTGGCTTCCCCAGATGTGCCCAGTCAGCCCCAGTGCTTGTACTGGCCTAGGCCCTTGTGTTCCCAGTCCTGTGATGGTGCCCGCACGACCACAGACACTTGGCATCAGAGGTATCCTGGGGCCCTGCAGGTCTGAAGCCTCGCGACAGAGGGGAGGCCGCCTGGGTAACCAGCAGAGGTTTAATTAGGTATGATATAAAGCGCGCGGCTGGAAATGCTACTCACGTTGGTTTTATAAAACCCATTAGCATGCTGGTGAGTAGGGCAAAGAGGAGGAAGAGAGTTAACTCCTTTGTCTGGGGGGTGGGGTTGGAGAAGAAATTTAAATCCAGTGGAAGAAGAGATAGGAGGCCTTGGGGAGGAAGGGAGAGGCTGGCTGAGGGCAAGAGCAGCCTCCAGCCCTGCTGGGCTGATGGGGAAGGAGGAGGGAGGCAAAAAGAGGAGAAACGCCAGGTGGTGGAGGGGAGCAGGATGGGGCAGGGAGGCGGTGCCTCTGTCTTCATGACTTGGATGGCGGAAGACGAAGATGAGTTCTAGGGACTTGTGGTGACAGTTAGCAGGAACAGAATAGCAATCCCCACCCCTTTCACCCCATCTCCATCCCAGGCTGCTTCGGGGAGCACCTGTAATACCCTTCTTGCGAAAGGGCCCTGCTGCAGAGTCTGTGGAGGGGAGCTCCCTGGAGTTAACACTCTCCAAGGTTTTGATTGCATAGGTGTGGGGTGGAGCCTGGGAACCTGCATCTTTAACAACAAGCTTGCTGAGTATTTCTGCCGTCAGTGGTCCATGGACCACACTTGAGAAGCTTGACTCTAGAATCTGCAGTCAGACCTTTTTGGGGAGGGCAGCAGGCGGCTTCCTGGAAGGAACGATGGGTATTTGTTCAACATCTCATTGACGATCTAACATTTGTTGACGGTTACTTACCGTGTTTCGCGCCTTGTGCTGGGCACTCTGGGAGCTACAGAGATTCTCTGCCCCCAAGGAGTTTGGAGATAAGCTGGGAGACAAACCAGAACCAAAGAACTCGAATGAGACTCAGAATAGGACAAGTCCTGTAAGAGATGGACAGACAGCAACTGTGGGCTCAGGGCAGAGAGCGGCAAGAGAGCAGCTTGGAGACGGTGGTGGCACCGGCTCTGGGAAGGCCTGCGCTGCCACACTGCGGATTTTAGACTTTTTTCTACAGAAGGTCCAGAGAGGTTGAGCTAAGCCCCCTGGAGGTCAAGGGACTTGCCTAAGGTCACACAGCTAGTTAGTAGCAAGACCAGACTTCAAACCCACTCAGGAGAAATCACTCAAGGAATTTCAGTAGGGATATGATTAAAAGTGCTTTGGGGACCTTCATCTTGTACATAAGAAAGATCAAGTGTGAAGAGGTTTTTAAATTTTTTAAATTTTTATTTTTTTATTATTATCGTGGAGGATGGGCCGTGCTGGAAGGGCTGAGGACCACTTTAGGAAATGATCTTAAATGCCCGTATACTAGTGTGTAGGGGCTGCAGCTGGAACGGAGGAGGAGGGATTGAAGAGGTGTTGGACTTCTTTGAACCTCCCATAGCATCTGGTATAGCACGAGTGCCACCAGGCCTTTGCTGAATGACTTTATTAATAGAACTTGGAAAGAGATCTTGGCCGCCCTTGTTTACTGGTGGCAAAGAGAACAGGCAGCCCGGAACAGGTGAGGCTCCCACGGCTGCTTGTGCCTCTGAGGCAGAGAGCGGCTTTTGGCTCTGCCTGGGACATCAGCCCCTCTGCCCCTCACCCGTATTTATCCTCAGTAGCGTGCTAGGAACTCTAGAAAATTCACACCTCGTTATTCACCCGCCCCCTCCCTTCCCCCTGGGAATCAACAGTCTGTGAGTGGCATATGCATGAGGGACGGAGAGTGAGAGCCCGTGAGAAACAGCCTGGGCAGATCGCTCCTCCCCTTGCCAGGGTCCTGGCCAGCCATGCGGGCACCTGGGGAGGGACCATGACATTCTTCTCTTTGTCCCGAGCCTCCTGCTCACCTTCCAGAAGAGCCCTGTTCTGTCAGTCAGGACCTTATGAGGACAGCAAGGGGTAAAAGAAAACAAGCTCTCAGCTCCTACCATCCCTGGAGGCAGGTGAACTTGGTAGCGGTCACTGTGGCAACGCGGGCAGGAGCCAGGGCATGGGGTACTCCCCGCAGCAAGCAGTGGAATCAGCTCTTCCTCCAGTCCCGGGTCGAGTACAGACAAAGAGCCCTCATAGTCAGAAGATTGCGGTTTGAAGTCTGGTCTCAGCAGCTAACTACCAGTGTGACCTTGGGCAAGTCATTTGACCTCTATGGGGCTTAGTTTCTTCAACGGAGAACATTTGAACAAAATGTAGTCCTAAGAGGGAAGCTTGGGCCCATTTTATTCTTCCCAAAGAGGATGGGCCCCGCGTGTAAGCTTGGAGATGTGCTTTGGTCGTGAGGGGCTCTGGCTAATGGCTTGGGGGTTGGGGGAATGGTGGGATGAAGTTTCTTCCAGGAACCTCATCTCCTAATCAGGGGCCTACAGAAGAAAAAGAAAAGAAAAAAAAGAACTTGCCGATTTTACTTCTGACATGCCAACCTTGAGTGAGGACTGGCTCCCCGTCTTGGACTGGCTCTTGCTTGGAGCCTTGACAGGGAGACAAGCCGAGGAGATGATGGGAAGATGGAAGGTCAAGGTGGGGTGGGGCTGGGGTTGGGACTGGAGTGCCTGAGACTCCCTCGTAAGCGAAAAAAAGGATTTTTTTCTTACCTGGGACATGGGTTGGCACAATAACTAACTTTCCAGCCGCTGTCTGGATTTCCTCTTCAAATCTGTGGTGGACACAACTTCCAGATTAATCTCGAAGCACTGCTTTTATGATGAAGCTCCCACACCCTCGCCACATAAACCAAAACACTTTCAATTCCTGACAAAAGCAAAACAAAAACAACCTGTTCTGGTTCACAATGCCTGACCCTGAACTTCGAAAACACTGTCTACCTCATTGGTTCAGCACCTTTCTACTCTGTAATCTTTAACTGTCTCTTCAAGTTTTCCAATTAAGTTGGCGGCCAGTTGATTCATTTCTTATTCATTGCTTCAACAAACGTGTACGGAGTCTGTATTGAGTGCCAGGCAGAGTGCTCGGAGAAAAAAACGCCTCCTCGTGTTCAAGGAGTATGTCTCATCTAGAGACCATGACAGACACAGAGACTGAGAATTACAACGTAGTGTGATTCCCGAATGTTCTGCTAGGGGTGCACCGGATGGGAGTGGTGCAGGAGGCCATGGTGCTGTGGTGCTGAAGGAAGTTTCACGGGGAGGGGATGTGAGAGCAGAGCCCATCCTGAAGAATGCAGGGAGGTTAATTAGGTGGAGAAGCAGGCTTGGGGATTCTTGTTGATTGAATGGAATATTCAGTGGCCTGGAAGAGGGGGAGGGGAGAGGGGAGGAGAGGTGGAGAATGGGAATCAGAAAGAGAGCAGCAAATCCTGGAGCATGGCGTCTAAGGGAGCACAGCAACCTGTGAGCCCAAAGAGGTGGGCAGAGGCCACATCCTTAAGGGTGTGTCTTCCTTCCTGATAGCTCAGGTTCTGAAGACAGTGGGAGCTCCTGAAGCTACTTTCAACTGGGTGGTGGGATGCAGTCTAGGTGAGACGTGATGGGGGTTTGATTTGCCTGCAGCTGTATGAAGGGGGGCCAGGATGGACCTGAATGGCAGATGTCAATCTGATAGAAAGGATCTCCAGCCACTCTTCCTCTCCTGAGCGCCTCATCTCACCCCACTTAATCCATGTCATAATGTCATAGAGCTGGAGGAGAACCTAGAGATTGTGTGGTCCAACTCCTCTTCCATTACACAGAAGGGGAAAACTGAGGCTCAGTTAAAGGACCTGCCTCGGCCAAGGGTAAGAAGAGAAATGGCTGCTGGAAATATGTGGGGCCCATAATTAAGGTTAAATCTACCTGCTGGTGATTTTGCCTCTGAGGGCTGCCTCCTCTGTAGTTCCTGAAAAGGAGTGAGGTCCCATCCTACTAGGTGGACGTGAGTCCTAGTTCAGCCTGGGCACAGGAAGCGGGAGTTAGATAAAGCTGAAGCCACTCACCTTGCAATGCTATGGAGGTGCCATCTTGATTCTACCACCAAGAATGAGTCCCAAACTCAATTTTAAAAGGTGACTTTAATAGAAAGTCCCTCTAACCCTTTAGCTCTATCTAGTATTAGGAATAGCAACAAAAAATATGAGTCTGAGCTTTTGAAACTACCCTCTAGAAGTGCAAACTGAGGTCTGTTAGATACTTCGTGACAAAATATCTGGCAACTAAAACACGATGGCTCCCCAGCTATCTACAACTAGAAGAGCCAAAAATTTCGAAGGGATACCTCAGCATCCTACCAGAGTCAGACTGAGCTTTGAAAAATAAATTCTGAAAGTGAGGTGGTCAATGGCTATTAACCTGAAATAGTGCTGTGGCATGAAAAAAAAAAAAAAATCCAGGCCAGGGTGGACTTATGAGGATTTTAAATGCCTATAAGGTGTAAATGAACAGAACCCTCAGACTCCCTGAAGAAGGGCTCTGGCCCACCCAATGGTTTAGTTCCTAGATTACTGTAATTATGTATCCATAACGCATGTTATAGGAAAGGAAAAAAGGCAACTGGGTCCTGGGCTGTAATAATCCAGGTCTGTGTCAGCTGCATGCAGCCTCTGACATGTTTCTTAATAGCAAAGGCCTTGGACCCTCTGTAGGCTGATTACCTAGGCTTTAACCTACGTTTTACCCAGGGTGTTCCAACCCTGCTCTAACATGTCAAGGAGGGAAGCTTGTCCCAATCTAGGCGACGCAGATTTTAGAAACTGGAGTTGAGCTCATGCTGTCGGAAAAAACAAACAGACAAACAAACAATGGATCCAGGGTTAAAGACCCTGAATTGGATTCTCAGTTATCTTCCCCTATGTCATATTGTGAGGCCCCCCATTTCCTCATTTGTAAAAGAAGAGCTCCTTCTGCGTCAAAGTCATTTTATAATGAAATGCAAAAACCCTTTGGCGTGGTGTTGGTATTCGGTGTTTGGTAGGGTGAAGATGAAGGCTGGGAAGGAAGGTTAGGGGGGGACAGCTCAGCAGAGGAGCCTAATTAGGTGAAGGGCCCACGTGTCCTTGTGCATTCAGTGAGTTGTGTTCGTCTCTTTGTGGAGAGGAGAGCTTTTGTCTGGTTGATTTTGATTTGTTCTCTTGACGTGGAGGGCATTATACCCCCCCGCAAAATGTGTTCAACACTTTTTCACCATAAGGATGGTTTTTGTCTTTCTTTTCAGGTGTGCTCTCTCCTCTGTGGTCCCGCATGCTTTTGGTGGTAAACTTGTTGCGGCTTTGCACACATGTAGCCTCCTTCCCAGATCCTCCCTGTATGAGGTGGAGGTGGGATGGAGTGAGGCAAGGGGTGTCCCCCCTTTAGGCAGCAGCAAGGGGCAGAAAAGCAACTGAGATGGCAGAAGGGCTGCAAGTCCTTTGTAAAGATGTGCCAGCTGCCAGGTACCAGGAGACTGGTCAGACTGGTAAGAAAGCGGGAGGCAGCCCTGCTTTGGAATGAGCTCTCTGAGTCCCCAGGCTCAACCCAGTCTTTCTCGTCTATGACCCAAGTCTTCCCCCAGGAGATCCCAGGCCTTGCTCTCTGCACAACCTCCTTCCAAGAACTGCCCTAGGCTCCCTCTCACTCTGTGGCCAGCAGAAGAACGTCAACACTGGCAATGTCTTCCTCTTCCTCATATCTGGGTCCCTAATTATCTTGCTGATCAAGACACGTTTTTCTGGCTGTCTGGGTTGTGCTCATTTAGTTCAGTGTAGTCTACTTCTGGAAAAAAAAAAAAAAAAAAAAGACAAAAATACCTCCTCCTGCCCCAACATATCCAGAAATGCTTACAAGATGCTATTTTCATGTCCAGTACTCTCCATCCTGATACAATTTCCCCTTTGAGCGGAGCTGTGTTTCATAGCATGTACCACCTTCTGTCTCTTGTCGAGTTGCTTATGTATGTGTCAGAGCCCTCCAGCCAAAGGTCACCAGAAACACACCTCTAGTTGAACAAACTTGGTTTATTGGCTCATTGCAACAAAGGAGAAACACACCTCATGGGGAACATGGGCAGTCTCAGTGAGAGGGTGTTAGAAAGGACTTCTAGGATTTGGGCTTGTTTAAGCGATTTTGGGAGGAGGATTCAAGGAAGCAGGGCTTTGCTCTGGATCGGATGCTGTCAGGAAGAGGTGTTAATTCTATGATTGGTATCTTAATAAGTCTTTCCTAGAAGGCAGGAGGAATGAAGTGAGATTCAGGCCATAACTGGTAAAGAAGCAGCAGTCACTCAGATTAGCCAGAACAGGAGGGTGTGTGGTCATTGTTGTGGCTTGGAGAATACCAAGGGCTAAGTGAGAATGCCGAGTCAGGACCTGTCAGGGGCTGCTTCTGTCTTCACTAGTCCTCCCTTTTGGCCAAGGGCAAAGTCAGACAGCAAGGCATTCATCTGTGAATTTCAGGTCTTCACTATTGCCAACATTTTGCTGATTGGGAGGCTGTTTACAGATTGTAGTCTGTAGTTGGATAAGAGCTAGTCTCCCCTGCTCCTTTGTGGCACAGGGTAAGTTTCTTAATCTTCTGCTGTGAGAAGGGTTGCCTAGCAGCTTTGAAGACTCTGAGCAGAGTACACCAGGCAGCTGTCACAAGGCAGGGAGTGACCAGAAACAAAACTTGTTATTGGTCCTTGTAACTGATCCTGAAGACGGGGGCCAGAATGATCAAATCTAGGCAATGAAAATGTGTCCCAAATCCAACTGTTTTTTTTCTAGAGATCCGGGTGACTTTTTCTTTTAGCCTACTTCTAGATTGTTCTACCCAAGCCTGTAGTGTTTATATAGGTGCCGCCAGAAGGGTTTGCTATGGTGTAGATTCCCTTGGGTTATTTAAGAAGAAATTAAGGGCCATGTGATCATCCATGACAACTCTGGCTGATATATTTACATTAAAATGGTTGGTTTGGCTTCCAGAGCAGAAGCTGTGTAATTTATGACATCTATTAGGGTCAGGGGAAAGTTTGGGGCCATCTTTGCCAGCTGACTTGTCTCTTCTGTGGAAACCGCAGCTTGCCTAGTAGGTCCAACGAGCAAGTCTGCTCTCTCCTCTGGCAGCCCTCTCAGGTAGTCTGTGTGTGCCTCTTTTTGGAAGTTTCTGGACATTCTTTTCAGGGAAACATGATCCACTGGAGGGTTGGTAATTTTAAACATCTGAAAGTCTCTAAAATTTGTCCTGAAAACAGAGGACAAGTTAGAGTGTGGCAGGTGGCATAAGCCTGACGTCCACATAAAAAGCAGTATCACAGTGGTGCACAGACCATGTTGGCAATGTCATTTACCCCAGCAGGAGTGAGCCAGTTCTTTTTTTTTTTTTTCTTTTTTCTTTTTTTGCTTTCAGGGTCAGAAGATTTCCTGAATGGAGTTAACCAGTTTCTGCAAAACAGTGTGGAGTGTCTCTACAGAGAACAAACTATTGTAGCAAAAATATTTCCAGTATTAGGTTCCATTTCTGATGGGCTAAGTTTTGCTGATAGGGTTATAATGACCTAAACAGAAGCATACTTGTGACATGGGGGTCAAGGTCCATTTTTCTTTTTTTTTTAAATTAAGTTTGAGATTAATAATATGAGGGAAACTTAAGTAAGGACTTTTAGAAGGAAATCTACCTTCTGAATTATTTAAAGAAACAGTTATTAGATGTTTGTCATCGATTGTTGGCAGTAATTGTGGGCTGAGAAAAATACACTAGAAAGTTTTGCTTTTTTCTTAAGGTGAGGAAGACCTCAGGGGGGTGAAAGATGACAGGATTTAGATAGGGGAGGTCATGCGGAGAAATCTTTTAGTTGGTTAATAGAGAGTGTCAAAGTATAGTTAGTAACAAGATTAGTGGTGAAGGGAAAGGAAAATGACACTGCAGAATCAAAATTAATCTTGTTTTGTGGTCTCAGGTGGAAGTGATCCACTTCTGTAGGCAGCAGCTTGTCTGTTGTCTCAGGCAGAAGCTCTCCTTTTCTGCAGTAAGCTTTTCTTTGAGGTTTTATAAGAATCCTCAGTTTGAGGTCTTCCAAAGGAATGGATATCCACGAGTTCGGTGATGTCTATCTTTTCAGTGGGGAAACACGAACCTGATGATCAGCACCTTGGCATTTTACTGCTGTGTTGGTGGTTAACAGTACTATAAGGTCTTTCAAGGCTCAAAGGCTGTTTTCATCTAGCCATTTCAGAGTACCAGGCTGCTGAACCTCCAGGACTGCAGGGCATGCAGAGGCTGCTTGAGTGGCACCTCCCCTGGGTGGAGGCCCCGGGATCTCAGATGTGTGTCCTTTTATGGAGTCCAGGGTCCTGGGCCAAGGCGGGGAGAGCTTTAGCCGTATCTCCCTGGAACCTCCATGTCTGTTACTACCCTCTCCCCAACGCACCTGTAGCTGAACAAAGTTGTGTTTATGGACTCATTGCAATGAAGACGAACACACATCATGGAGAACTGTGGGGCTCTTCGAGATGCTTCTTTTCTTTCTCATATGTCTTCCTTGACCGAACTGGACACTTCGGGAGGACAGAGCCCCTGTGCGGTGTCCCTCACTATGTCTAGTGCCACACTAGGCCCAGAGTGGGCAGCTCAGCAGATGCCATGCACGTGATCATCTGGGTAAGGCCTGAAGGGATTAACCTTGTAAAGAGAGGTCTGTTACCTGGCAGAGTTGAGAAATTACAGTCACTCCTCTTTCTCTAGAGGCCAAAAGGGTCAAAAAGAAGACATAGACTCGTTTGGAGAGAAGTTGAAGACAGCACGATAGAGAGCAAACCTTAAACTCAAGCCCTCCTTCTTGTTGCTTTTCAAGAAAGGGAAGCTGAACTTCTACTCCTGGGCTGAACTGGGACCGTGGATGCTGTGTGGGGTGGAGGCTCTCAAGGGAGAAGGGAAGGCCCTGAGAAGGAAGGGAACTCACAGAGAGCTGCCTTTCCTGAAGAAGTGAAGCCATAGTAAAGCAGGAGTAATTATGATTATTTCCTGCCTGTTTATCTTGGTTTCAGTTGCACCTGCTTTCCTTGTCCTCCTTTCCCTCTTCTGCTCTTGCAAATTCAACAATTCTGTAAACATTCGTGGTACTTATATGCGGGGCACTGGACTTGGCTTATAAAGATGAGTAAGGCATGATTCCCAAGGTATTCTCGCTCTCCAGTGACTGATGGAGTTGGCGGGGTGATGGCAGAGAAATGGTAACCAATCAGATTACAACTGCTTCCTGTTCCGGACCCTCCAGGCTCCAGATGACTTTTGGTTTCTTCTTTTGTTCTGTGCAAGTGCATAGAGAAAGAGGCATCTTTTGCTCCTTGAAAGCCAAGATGAGAGTCTCCTGATGTGGCTACTTGTGGCCATTTGGAGGGAGGGGAGGGCCTCACGTATTGGAGGCGTGGCCTTAGCCAGCAACGGCCCAGCGCTGAGGGGTCTGGAGGAACAGGATGGAGATAGGGAGGAGGAGCAAGGAGCAGAGTGGTTAAGTGGTGAGTCAAGGATGGCGAAGGTCAGAACGAGCGCTGGGAATGATAAACGGGGCAGCGAGAGTGGTCTGGCGGTTGCTGGGAGAGGGTCTTGTCCAACAACCCGCAGGACACCAGAGCCTGTCCTGATCTTCCTTTCTGAGATCTGGAGAAGCAGGGACTGGGGGGCACTCCCCCTTGGATGCGATGACTACCCTCTCCATGCCCTGGAAGACCCTCCTGAGGCCCGAGGGCTTCATTCTCTCCCAGCCGGTAGACTCGTCTCTGACTTCTCTCCCTCCAAATCCATCTTCATTAGTAACTATAAACGTCAGAGTCGGAGTCGTTAGAAGGCTGTTCCTAGATAAATAATGCTTTTCATATTTAATTTACGAGTAGTTCTGCAGCCTCTTTGGGGTGTGCTGGGTTAATTAAGAGCTGAATTAGATGGAGCTGCATCTCCCTAAGGAGACTCAATTAAACTCTTTCTGGCAAAAAAGAATAAAAGTGAAACGAGGGAAAGAAAGATGGTTGAAGAAAGGGGTCCACTGGAGGATACTGCCCCTTCACGCTGACCTCAACCTACGGCTGTGCGGAAGAGATCTCAGCCTTTCCTCCTCTTACAGTTTGGAACCTCCCCCAGTCCCCAAGGCAGGCAGTCCAGGCCTGCGGGAGGTGCAGGGTATTGACCATGGTCAGCCAGGACGGCTTCTGTGGCTGGCATGGGGCTAATGCCCTGTAGCTGGGAAACTAGCCCGGAGCCCATAGGACGCTGCTAGGAGTTGGATGTGGTGCTGGGGAAGCTGATTCCAGCCTCGGCCAGGATTGTGGCTCTGAAATTCCAACCCCCATCCCTGGCCCTTCTGCCCCCAAACTCAGACCCTTTTGCTGGGGCTGAGCAGGCCAGGGCTGTGTGTGCCCAAGCATTTCACGAGCAGTTGATGAAGCCCCACAGAGCTCTGGCCTCTGGGTCCCGGCTGCTGGGAGAGACTGCTGCAGGGGTTGGGGGATAAGGCCCCTCTCTAGTGGGGCTGCATCCCACCCCTGCTCCCGCCACTTCAGGGGCTCAGACTGCAGAACTCAGACAATTTTGTCCACTCCTCTCATTTAAGGGGAATTGATTCAGCCGAAGTCCCAGGGTGAGTTGGTACAGAGGTGGGCCTGGAATTAGAACCCTCGGCTGCTGCCACCAACAAGCTCCAAAGTGCTTGTGCACGTGCACACACTCCCCCTTTCAGGGGCTCATGGTCTCGCACACCTCCCATCCAGCAGCCCTCAGATACTCAGAGGCCTGCAGGGACACGTACCCCCCCCCCTCCCATCACACGCAGACCCTCCAGTCCCTGGTTCCCAACCGCTGTGCAGACAAGAGCCTCCCCACACCCCTGGAGACCCCATCACATACTGTGTTGTCACTGAGTCTGCACACTTTCAGAGCAGAAGACACTGTCAGCGCCCCTATGTCCCCAGACATAGTCACCGAGCACCAGACAGCCAGTCTCCTGACCTCGTTGCCACACGCTCCCCCTCCTGGTGTAAGCCTTGGGCTGGGGAACATCTCTCTGCCCATCACGCATGTGCACGAGTGTGTACAGACACAAAGACACACACATACACCCCTCGGCACGGGGCTCAAGTCCAGACGGCTGCTTAGCTATGCAAAAAGTTTGGAGCGCTCTGTATGACTGTCCCTCAGCCTCCCAAGCAGTTAATTGTAGACTTTGCAGCAAGTGGAAAATGACCCTCCTTGTGAAGAAGAGGAAAAGCCATGCACGAGTGGGGCTGAAGGGATCCCTCAGTGTGAGCATGCGGACGTCCCCCTACCCTGCAGACTCCAGGAGCCATTAGCTCCCTCACCCATCAAACCTGGCTTTGTGACATCTTGGACTCTGAGGACCTGTTTCCTTCAAAGGCTCCTACAGCAAACCAGGCTGAAATTTGGCCTCTGCCTGCCCAGTTACCTTTGGTGAGCTCTCCTTCCCATGGCGAGATGTTGGAGCCTGAATAGATGGGCCTCTTAGACATGGGCAGGGGGGCTGCTCTGACTCTCTGCATTTATTTGGTTCCTCATGCGTGGCTCCCCCTCCAGTTTCATGGCCAAGTTCATACTGGGGATAGATTCGGCTTCTCTGGCTAGCCTGGGGGGCTTCTCCTTGGGCACAATTTTGTCCTTTCCCTCGGTACCTTGCAGGTGCCCACCTGGACAGATCCTCTGGGGAGATGGCCTCCCCAAAGCAGTTTAAGAGGTTTCAGTTCTGACTTAAGGGCTGGGAGGGCCTCAGAGATCATCTCTCCCCACCCACCCTCATATACAGAGGAAGAGGAGGGACTCGACCATGGCCACACGGTGGGGAGTGGGGGGCCAGGGGCAGACGGATCCAGACCCAGGGCTTCTGGCTCCTGCCAGCCTTCTTCTGCCCTGCCACCCTTCACTGCCCACACTGCAGCTCTTTCTCATCTTTGCTTTTCTTCCATTGTTTCATCTTTACCTTGCATAGGTGTATCTTGCTTTATACAACAGATAAGTTCTTTTAAATGTTGCAAAGAGCTTTTACACATCGAATCATATTGTAAAGTGTGTCTTCCCTCCCTAGGGGAGTTTGCTCTTTAGGTCCTTAAATTTACAGAACTGTAGTTTAAAAGGGGCTTTACACATTTCCTTTGATCCCCCAAAGAGCCCCAGTGGACGGCAGGGTGGGCAGTGAAATGACCCCTGAGAGAGAGTGGCAGAGCTAGACCTCTGCCTTGTGTCTGCCTTCTGGTGGGAAGCCTCTGTCTGTCCCACTCGATCCCTGAATTCCTTGTTAGATTAAATACTACCAAACGTAAAATAGATAGCTAGTGGGAAGCAGCTGCATAGCACAGGGAGATCTGCTCGGTGCTTTGTGACCACCTAGAGGGGTGGGATAGGGAGGGTGGGAGGGAGGGAGACACAAGAGGGAAGAGATATGGGAACATATGTATATGTATAACTGATTCACTTTGTTATAAAGCAGAAACTAACACACCATTGTAAAGCAATTATACTCCAATAAAGATGTTAAAAAAGAAAAGAAAAGAAAAGAAAAAAATGAAAGGCTTTTCATGAATAAAATTTATTACAAAAAAAAAAAAAATACTCGACTTGGAAACTGGATTGCTTAGATCTAGTTTTGTGTTTTCCGAAGCATGTTCCATAGAACATTGGTCCTGAGAAATCTGCTGTGATAAAAGGGTTCCTTGGTGGTAAAAAAAAAAAAAAAAAAAGTTTGGGAAATGCTGCATTCTATCTCTCCCTCTCAGAAAGTTGCCATGCACATTAGTGTATTAAAGACTCTGGGAAGTCCTGCTAGAAACACCTGCTTGACTCTGCTTTTCCAAAACTTATTTGACCACAGAATTCTTTATTTCTGGTAAATACCTGCTCTTTGGAACACATGATAGGAAATGTTGGTCTAGTTTATTTTCTGTGTTGATTTGGGTTTGTCACCTCTCATATATACGTGAGGCCCCCTGCCATACTCCCCTTGCTGGGCACCCTGGCTTCCCTGTCCTCGTCGGGGCACAAGAGGCTGGAGCTGTTTTCTCTGGCTCCTTAAGGAGAAGGGACAAGAGCAAGGAGGGCTTACGGTGGGGCTGGGCAGAGTGGCCTGGAAAAGCTCAGGGGACTACGTGAGACAGGAGGCCGGTGGAGGTGAGACCAAGCCGGAGCATAGAAGAGGAAGCAGAACCTGTGCATGAGGAGGCAGGCCCTGAGGGTCTGTGCGGGGCCTCTGGTCTCGGGCATTGTTCCACGCCCTGCACCTGACCGTGGCCTTCCTGCTATCGCCCCACCTGCCGAGCATGCTGCACCAGCATCCATCGTTCTCTCGGGAGCCGTTAGAGACGGCCTAGGGGTTGTCCTCTCCTCCTCTCCTTGTCTCCATTACTCCAACCATAGCTTGGATTTCTTCCTTTCACCCCTTGACTGGCCCCCTGGGCTGAGGGGCTATGAGAAGTGGGCTTTCCAGCCACCTTCTTGCCTTTGATTATACTGTTGTCCTCTCCACCTGCAGTGGTCCACCCACTGCGTCCTGTTCTTTGAGGCTCAGCCCAGTGTTCACCTCTGCAGTGCCTGATGCGGAGCAGGGCCTCCCCAGGCACCTGGTGGATGACGGGGGGTGGTACTCACCTTGTCTGTGGCCCTCAGAAGTGATTCCAGCACTGGCTATCCAGTCCACAGAGAGGACAGGATGCGATACACCTCTTTGAATGCAGCATGAAAACCAAGCAACACTCTGCTCTAGCCCTTTAATGCCTTGTCAGCACTTAAGTCAACCGGGCGCAAGGCTTCCTTATGGTAATGTCTGCCCGGCTCTTCCCCGGGCACCTGCGGTTGGCTTTTGGGCTGCAAGGGCAGGAGTCCCTTTCCCCTGAGGACTTATGATGGTCAACGCACTTGTTCCTCCCTGCCTGATGCCTCCACAACCTCAGCCTGGCCATTCATCGCAACGTGCGAGAGGGCAGCAGAGTTCTGGATGTGAAGCCAGGCGGTTTGGCTTTAGAGAAGCCACTCTGTGCCTCAGGTTATTAATTGCCCAAATAAGGGAGACTGGTGCTTTCCTCATAGGGATCTAGTGAGGGTGAAGCGTGGCGATAGATACAAAAAGTACTTTATAAACTTTAATAAAACAAAGATAGCTTGTCAATTCCTTCCCGGTGAGAATGGAGGAGGCCACCTGGCAGGGTTTCCAGGCAAATGGAGTGATGGCACTTAGCCATCGTAGGTGCTGGTAAAGTGAACTTCCTTCTGTCACTCTTACAAAGTCTTCCTCTCACTTGCTGCTGGTCACCTGAAAACCCTGCTCTCAGCCGCATCGGCCTCCGACCCGAGTCAGCCTCTGCCTCCTGTGTATTCTTTGCCTGAAAGCACAGCAGGATTCTGCCCCAGCTTCTGCCCTCCGGAAGCACGGTATGGCTACGTCTAGGGCAGCGCCTGCCCCCTTGGACAGTGACCTCCCCAGGGGTGGGATTGTGACACCAGCCCCCCCAGCTGGGTGCTTCCTGTGTGTTGAATGAGTGAGTGATCCATCTGGAAAAACGAGTGCCTACTTCCTGCCTGGACCCAGGTTCTTCTTTGTCACCCCTGGGACTCCCAGAGCCACAGCCCAGGCTCTTCTCAGGGAAGCAGTCTACGAATGTGTGGGGCACAGCAGGATTTTCAGTCCAGCCTCATCCCCACATCTGACCCTTGGGACCCCTCTTGTGGGAGCCCTGTCTTCCCTCCCTGCCTCCTTCTCTCCCTCCCTCCTTCCCTCCTCCCACTGGATTCTGTTTCTGGGCAAAGAATGTGACCTTAGGTCAGCACAGGGCGACTAGCCCCCCTCTGCAGGCAGGCCCAGCCCTGGGGGCTGGGGGTACCATGGCAGTGTGGGTGAGTAAGTGCTGTTTGGAGAACTGTAGCTTGGGTGGGTTTAGCTGGAGCCTCGGGGGGACAGTCACCCAAATGCTGGCATTTGGATCTGTGTCTTTTCTGTCTCCCTGAGATGAAGGGGGTGGTGGTCGGCATGGTGAATAATCAGAAGGGTGTGTTCGCAGTCTTGTGTGCAGGACAGGACAGTCCCTGGGACAGAACGGTCTCTCCCCATCTGAGTCTCAGGCCGGGGTTCCCTAAGCACCAAAGGACGGACAGACGGCAGGATCTGCTGGTCCAGACCAGTGCCCTGCTTTGGGGTCAGTTGGAAGAACTCACTGAGTCATGTCAACCTCGCATTCCGAGGTCACGTCTGGGGTTCATTTGGCAGTTACTTAGTGGCCGCCTGCTATCAGCCTGGTCCTGATCTAGGTCCTGGGTTTACAGAGACGAGTAAGCTAGAGCCCTGACCTCAAGGTGCTCCCAGTCTAGCAGGAAAGGCAGATGCATAGACGTCTAAAGGGGCAAAATGGTAATGGATGGGAGTGTGAAAAGTGCGTTGGATTCCCCTTTCATGGGAGGGAGCTGGGGCAAACGGCTTGGCAGGGGAGGTGACCTGAAGTGAGACATCAAGCCTGAGTAGCTGCTCTCCAGACAGATGAGGGCGAGGTAGGGAGGCTGGGCCTGAGCTGGTTCCTCTGTGAAGGGGAAGGTGTCAGGCCAGACCGTGGTGCTGGGGGTGGCACGAGGCGGGGGTGGCCTGGGGCAGGAGGTGGTGTGGAAGAGCAGGGGGCCAGCACAGACTCGCCCTGACTGAGGGACCGGGGATGCCCCGGGTCGGAACAGGTGCCAAGGTCACCGCTGAAAGCCAGAGTGCTTCAAGGCAGTAGTCTAAAAAGGCAGGTGGAGGGTGAAGGCTTGCCAAGTTTTATGCAGATCTCTGGGCAGCTTAGCCTGTTAAAGGGGACTTTGGATTTGGCCTCCTGGGGAGCTGTCAGCCCATCAACAGCCCCCGAGATCACTGTGCTGTCCCAGAGCATGGGAACAGGGCAAACCAGAGGGAGGCAGCCCTCCCCGCCCTGAAGGAGCAAGCGTGCCCTGAGAGCTGCCCCCTGTCTCCTGCTGCAGGGGGGCCCGATGTGGAGGGGCCGCAAGGTTGCTGAGGGAGTGGTGAGAGCTGGGGATTGGTTGAGAGGCCCCCAGAAGGTCATTCCGGGTTGGACTCTGGCCTGTCACCAGGCCCCCTGGTTCTCTGGCCCCATGCAGAGGGTGCTGACAATTCTCTCTGCGTGACCTTAACAATCTTCCCTCTTGTCAAGGTTCATTTATTTTCTTTTTTCCTCCCCGTAAGACAGAGTTGATATAAGGGCTCCAACTTGTGGTGCTGTAGGGTGCGTGTGCGTGTGCGTGTGCGTGTGCGTGTGTGTGTGTTTCCCGCCCCCAGGTTTGATTGGTCTTCTAATTTCCTTCCAGCCTCCCTCGCAGTCACCTGTCTGAGCCCCGCTCTCCTTCTCAGCTCCTGCTAGGCTGCCTCTGCCCTTATCTGCTGCTTGCAGCTGTCTCTGGGGACTCAGGCCCCCTCTTTCCCCCCTTTCCTCCACTCTCCACTTCTGGCTCCGAAGGCTTTGCGCATCTCCAAGCAAGGCTTGAAGTCCCATTCCAGAAGCCCAGATTTGTTTGTTTGTTTGTTTGCAAGCTTGAGCAGACATTGATGGTGTGTGTGTGTGTCAATAATTGAGGGGAGCAGGAGGTGGTGAGGGGCTCAGTCAGTCTCAGAGCCATAATAATAATAATAGCTGACATTTATTGAGTGCGTACTATGTGCTTGTTACTTTAAATCCTTTATTTAATACATTTATTTCCCTTACTCGTCTCAACAATCCAAGGAAGCATGCATCATTCCTGTCCCCATTTAAAATGGGGACCCAGAGAGGGGGTGAGAGGAGCCAGCTGTTTCATTGCTTCCTTGGTGGGAGATCTCTCTCCCTCAGGAGAACGACTCTCTAAAGGCCAACTGGGGAACCCCTCTGCTCCAGCCAGGACTGACCCAGAGAACCACGTCTGGTGAGGAGGGCTCTGGACCAGGCTGAGGGGTCTTGGGTAGAAGTTGCTTCTTGGTGTCTTGTTCAAGGTCCTAGTCAGAAAGTTGTTTTTCTGGCTGAACTGAAACCCTCCCTACCCCCCAACGCACCCCTGTATTACAGGGAGTGTCCTCTGGAGTTGGGCAGTGCAAGGAAGTGGGGTCAGCATTTCTTCTCTTACCACCCCACCTTCTCAGTGGGTTGAAGCAGGTGTCTGGACCCCAGGAACCTTTCCCAGGGACCCTATTTCAATGTTCTTCCTTCCTTTGGGTCCCACGATCCTAACATTCTCCCTCTGCCCCCAGAGATAGACCCTGGGCCTGGGGCTCTCCATCCCCCTCTCCTCCCTCACGACCCCTGCTCTGTGACAGTCCTTACCGCTCTAAGGAGTGGGATAGGGAACTCCATACCCTGGTATGTGTCTCTTTGCTGTTTTCACAGCCTGGCTCAGGGCCCTGCGGGCTGCGGCTGGAAGATTTTGCCCTTTAAAGAGATGTCTCTCTTTTAGAGGCTGAGGAACTAATCATTAATGTAAAGAGACCCTTCTAGAACAGATGTATTTTGGGCCTGCCTGGAAAATAGTTGAGTAGCAGTGGTTGAACCACTTTGGAGAGGAGCAGAGATAACTCACCTTCAGGGCAGGTTTTTCTGGAATGCCCAGAAAGCCAGATGGGCTGGTTGCCATAACTCTGGCGTCTCCCCACCTGCCTCTCAGGCTCGGGGGTCGGGTGGGAGTGGAGGTTTGGACCAGTGAGAGCTTCCCACAGGCTAGGCAGTCAGTGATACTTGATGCGTCACTGACTGACGCATCATTACAGGGGACTTTTGGAGACAGCATTTCTGGCATGGATTTGAGCAGGGCGAGTGGGTAAGGGGGAGAGGGGGCTGTTTTAGGGTCTGGGGAGACCCTCTCACCCCAGAGAAGGGACTGCCTGCAGCTCTCACTTGCCAAAGAATGACCTTGGGTGGCAGGAAGTTTCTTACCCACAAGGCCTGGCCAGGTGCAGCCAGTGACCCGGGGAGGCGTCCTGGGTGGGGATGTACTGAGTGGTCACAATAGTGCTGGGGAAGAGCAGCCCTGGGAGCCGGGGCTTTGGGTACCCATCCCAGCGCCGCGCTGACTGCCCTCTTGGAGGCTTGGTGCTCACCTGTAAAACAGACGGGTTTTGTCCCACCTTCCTGCTGCCTCTGAGGCTGTTCTGAGGGTGACATGAGCTCCTGATGTGATGCTCAGAGCAGACTTGGCCCAGGAGACGTGGGGTCTGCAGGGGAGCCCCTTTCCTGGCAGAGTGAACCCCTTCCTCTGTGTTCCAGGGTGTTCGATTCCCCCTTAGTTCCACCATTATCACCGTGTGGCCTGGTCCCTTACTTTCTGGCTTGTCTCCGCCCTGCCCCACCATGCTGGAATGTGAGCTCATTCAGGACCAGGCTGCTGTGTGTTTATTGTTACCTCTCCTAGGCCTGGCATAAGGCCTGTACAGGAGGTCGTCCTTAATGTCCCCAAGTGAAGGCTGCAGATGCCACAGACTCTGCCTCCTACAGGGATTTGATCCTGGAGGGATGGAGGTGGAGAGCTGCTGCCCATCAGGGTGGTAACAGGCTATAAAGAGCCCAGGCTGGGACATCTGTATGATCCTTACAGACAGGGAAAATGGGGCTCAGAGGTTCAGCGACTTGCCCAAAGCAACTCAGCTTCCAGGCCAGACCGGCCCAGGTCAGCCCCAGCCGCAAGGGTCTAATGCCTGTGCAGTGGGGGTGTGTGTGCAGGCCCTGTCTGCTGGGGTTGCAAAGCTGGGGGGACCTGGTAAGATAAGGAAAGCCAGGTAGGTGATGCTGAGCTGCTGCACTGACACCTGTCCCACCTGAAGCCCCACCATCTCTGCCTTGGTGTTCTTCCTTGTGGTAACTCTTGGAGACCTGGAGATGGGCCCGGGGCCATCCTTCCTGCCTCTCGGCCCTGAGACCTGAAAACCAGGTTTCCAAGCCCCCCATCCTGGGCTCCTCCTCAGCTGTCAATACTCTGAACTGTTGTGATGACCCCGGGGCAGGGAGGGACCCGGAAGGGACCTGGAGCCCTGGCGGGGACGGGCCCTCTCCCTTGGTCACCCCCTTCTGCGAGGCGCTTTACGAATGTGCATAGAGCTCTGCTTAGATGCTGCTGCTGGGTGGTGAGGAGGGGATCCTTCCAGGACGCGCCTGCTCTGCTCCAGCCTCCGTGCTCTGGCTCCTCTGCATCTCATCTCCCCTCACAATAATCCGGACAGGGACATGTCACCTTGTAGATGAAGAAACTGAGGCACAAAGAGATGAAGTTACTTGCCGGCAGTGTTATGGCCAGGAAGTGGCAGAGCTGGGATCCGGAGCCAGGACTCTAAACCAAGCTGGTCCTTTTCGAGCAGGACATGATGAGCGGCAGTGAGCTAAAGCCCCACGTTCCTCCTCCGAGGGCTGCCCCTCACTGCCCGCCTGCAGCCAGGTTGGGCAGGTGTTCTGGCCACACCTGTTGGCCTCCCTGGGCCTGGGCCTCCCTGGGTTTGCTTGGAGGCACCAGGGAAAGGAACGTACGAGAAAGCAATAGTAGAGTGAGGAGCAGTGGGCAGGGCGGGGACCTGGGCAGCCGCCCTCAGCTGGAGGGTGGGGTGGTCAGCACCCCAGCGGCACCCACCCTCTTCAGGGGCTGGTAGGGGGCTGGGCTCTCTGAGGTCAGCAGCTTCTCCGCAGCTCCAGCCCTGGCCCAGCCTCCAGACCCTCAGGCCACAGTGGGTCCTGGATGGTCCACGGTGGAGCCCAGCCATGAACTTTTCCCAGCTGGGTAGCCACAGCCAGATGCAGTCTGGCTGGGTTCGAGGAGGGGAGACAGGCTGGAGACAGGTGGGGAGAGTGGAGAGAGGCCGTTTGACTTTGGAATTAAATGCTCTGAAGCAATGGATATAATGGCTTGGGAATTGGCAACTCAGGCACTCTTTTATTGTTTGCTTTAATTTCACTTACTTTTTGAAGAAGTAATACACTCCTATGGGTTAAGAAAGGGGTATATGGTAGAAAGTCTTCCTCCAGCCTGTGGCCAGCCATGGGGCTCCTCTTCCCAGAGGCAACCGTGGCGACTGCGTGTCTGTCCAGAGATAATCTAATCTAAGCATACAAACAGATTTGTACAGACAGTATTTTAAAACATGTGTTTGCGTATACCTGGAAACTAATGTTTTACACATCACTCTTTTTCACTTAACAGTGTATCTTGGCGATCTATTAATGTATTAGTATACAAAAAGCTTCCCTCGTCTTTCATTATGGCTGGGTAATATTCCATTCTATGGATGTACTGTCATTTTTTTTACTTAAATATAATTTACATATAGCAATTTATATACAGCAAAATGCACAAATCTTCAGTGGACAGCACAATGAAAGTGTGTGTCTACACCCATGTGACCACCACCCAGAGAGAGAACTTTGCACTATCCTGGAAAGTTCCCTTATGCCCCTTCCCAGTTAATACCCCTGTCAGGGAGTTACCATTATTCTGACTTCCATAACCCCACCTCAGGTTCCTTATCTTAAAATGGGGGGTCATGTTGGAACTGACTCACTTGGTTGTTGTGGGGATAATGAAGGTACCTAGTCCAGTGCCTGGCACATAGCAATTGTCTGACAAAGGATGGATATCAGGATTATTATAAATAAGTCCCTGGTCAGTGCTATTTCTCCTGCCTCTGCCTGGGCTCTCCAGTTACCTCCAGATTCTCTCTCTCTCTCACACACACACACTGTCTAGCCACTGAGATAGACCAAGAGGGTCATTGTGCAAAGCCCAGGCTGTGTGAATGGCTCCACTGTTTCTGGGCTGACTTCTCAGAGCCAGCCGGTGCAGCACTGACCAGGGCTGGGCTGTCCAGTGGGAGGTGCCCATGGGCCCCTTGCCAAGGGCTGACTGCACCTGGCAGAACACTCCCTTCCTCTCCTTCCCCAGAGGGAGGAGGGAAAGAGCCACGTTTTGGCCTGGGGCTGGGCAAGGGGAGTCCAGAGGACACCTCCCCTTCTCCACTCGGCCTCCTGGCTCCCGAACGCCAGGGGCTGGGGTGCCTGCAGGTGGTGGACTCTGCGCTGGCACCTCGGAGCCCAGAGGTTGGGGGCAGATGACGCATGGGGAACAGGTGAGAAAAGGGAAGTGGACACTGAATGCTTACTTACCCCTTCTCCCCTCCTGGGGTCAATGGATGTGGACAGCCTGGGGGTCTGGAGGAAGTGGCCCATAGGGAACACCTAGAAGCAGCACCCCTCTCCAGGCAGCTCACACCCTGGGAACTGGCCCAGGAGGCAGGCCTCCTGGTTGCCTCTGGGCCGGACTCCCCAGGGTGGGACTTCATACTGGCATGAAAGGTCAATCTTTACCCCTGCTGAGCTTCTCCAAGATTCCTCAGAGGTGAGGCCTCCGGACAGCCCTGGCATCTATCTCCTGACCCTTCACCCTCTAATGTCCACCTATGAGATCCAGTGCGGTGCCCACTCTCGCCCTGCTTGTCACCATCTGCCAGCAGAGAATGTGCTAGAAGGGCTTCTACCTTCTCAGCACCAGCCAGGGCTGGGGAAGGGATTGCCTTGGGGACCAACATGAGGTGAGTGCCCATGAGCAAGAGGTAATGAGGGGGCGTGAGGAGTGACAGGCCGGAGGTAGAACAGGGAGGGGCTGGCCTGGAGGCAAGTGAGGGCATTGGTGGACCTGGCGAGTCGGGGACAAGGGTTTACCAGACAAAGATCCAGGCTTCCTGAGGGCTCTTCCTGCCTCAAGAGACCAGACTGGACTTTCCTGGCCGCTCTAGGCAGCCCATGTCCCTAGAGGCTGGGCCAGGGTGCTGGTGGCCTCCCATAGTCCCAGGACATGCCAGTAGTTACTTTTTGGGCCCAGATACTGTCCCTTCTTCCCTATCCCTGCCACCTGGGCACCTGCCCCACAGAGCTTGGGCCTCTATGTTGCCCGGTTCCGAGTTGGACCATACACCCTGGTCTGAACTGTCCTGTCCAGGGGCTGAGGCTTCTGTAGGCAGGAGCAGAGGAGGGAGCCCAGACCTGCCAGGAGCCTGTCTTACCTGGTCAGCCTCTCTTGCCATGGTAACAGCCCTGCTGAGGCCTGGGAATTACCCAGGATGGGGGGTTTTAATTGCAGCCCACCATCCTGTTCCGTCCACTCCCAGCTCCCAACACCTCCCCAGCCCCAGGGCCTATTCACTGTACCCTATTTTTACATCAGACACAGGGAAGGCAGCCCATCTTAGGCCTTGTCTGCCTTTGGTCAGTCTGTCCATCTCCTCCATGGTTCTGTGGCCGGCTGTCTCGGGGTTTGCCCTGGGTGGGGAGACTGAGGTGGAAGTCTTCTCCAGATGAGCACAGGCTATGGGCCTGCATCTCCACCCTGCCAGCAGGTAAGCTCTTGGAAGCACCTATGGAAACACTGGATCCCGAGAGCACACCCTGATTTTCCTCAGCCTGGGCCTCTGTGGGTAAGTGTGGCAATGGCCGCAGAGTGGCTTAGGGAAGGTCAACTTCTGTGCTGGACTTCTTCCTCAGAGGACAGCCAGAGCAGACTCCTTCTTCAGAAGGAAGGGGCCATCTGGCCTCCTGTGACCTCTCTGTCCTCCCGGAAACTATGGGGGACTTGGATGAAACTCGCCTTGCCAAGATCTGGGCTGGACCATGTGAGGCCCGAGGAAGGAAGATGGAGCCTGGAGGATGGGATGGGGCCTGCGTCAATCGGCTGAGAATGAAGACAGACCACTCCTGCCTCCCATCCAGCAGGCCCAGAAGGGCCGGAGCCCTGGGGTGGCCGGGCTGGTCTGGGCAGCAGGTGTGTTGTGGCTTGGTTACCTACTAGAAGTAAATAGCTTGGTTTCCTTGTTTCCTCCCATTTACCAAGATTTGCTGGCATCCTCGGATTTACTTGGAGCATTTTGTTCTGTAACTGGAGAAGGAGAGGGACTGTCTGTTGGGAGTAGGTCCAAGAAGAGAAGGAGTAAGGAGGGAACAGGGCCCTTCTCCCTGGCCCCTTGGCCTGCCTCTGAGGCCAGGGATTAGAGGTTGTGGCCCCCAGCAGGACAAGCTCTTCGTAGAGAGGTATTGGGAAGCTAGGGTACAAGCAGTTATGCCTCAGGGCCCTGGGGACCTAGGACCCCTGTGTTGGGGAAGATGCTGCTCATCTGGCCCCTGGCAGCCCAAGGACTGGGGCTCTGGGGGCATCAGGAGTCACCCCTTGGCCTGGACATTAGCATCTCCACAAAGGCCAAAATCAGGGAGACATGACAGGGGGTGAGGGCACTCCTTCAAGTAGCCTCATGGCCTTTGGTAAGTTCTAGAGCAGAAGCAGACAAACATGACAGATGGCCAGCGGTGACTGCAGCTGACACCCTGGTCTGGGAGAAGCACAAATTCCCTTTGAGGGATTCACAGAGACCCTTTTAGGTGGGGCAGTAGGGTGACCTTTCAAGGGGCTTCGGCTGAGAACCTGACAGGGCAGGAAAGGACAAGAACAGGAATTTTGGGGTTTTGGCCAAAATGATGTGGTATTCTGAATCCAGGAGCTGGCAAGGCCTGGTGACTTCTGGGCCTGGTGACCCACAGGGATCTTATGGGGAAGATATGGGATCACATATTCCTGAGGGAACAGTTCAACACCTGCTCCCAGGCAAGGTGTTCAAATATTTGTTTTATTTTAACCACAGAGAAGTTTAGGTCCCTTGATTCATCCAGAAGAGGAATTTATCCAGAACAAGAATTCATCTAGAACAGGGCAGAATTGGGGGATAAGAGGTATGTATCAAACCTTTTCCTCAAAAAGCTGGAGACCCAGCTGAAGGCTCAGCTCACTTCCTGTGTGGCCTTGGCTAAGTCATTTAACCTCTCTGGGCCTCAGTTTCCTCATCTATGAAATGAGGGAGTTGGTACAGCTCGGCTCTGAGGGCTCCTCCAACTCTTAGCATTGAATGGGCCTCCTCACCAGCACCCCTTTCACTGCATCCGTGGGGAAACTGAGGCTCCAGAGGACGGGTCCACTGCGCTTTGCCACCACTGCCCAGGCTTTTCAGGTTGGAACTTTCTCTACAGGTGCTGCAGGCTCTCAGGCCTGAAGTCTGGGAACAGTCAGGAGCCATTTTCCATGCACTCGCTGCCTTGTCAGCGTCCCCGTGAGACAGGGGAAATTCAGGATCACAGCGGCAGATCTTAAATCAAAGCCTGTGCCATCAATCTCCTGGAACGGACTGAAGTAACCAGGTGGGTGGCACAGACTGCCACTGCATGGACAGCAAGAGATATTAAAAAGCTGAAATCTTGAGCCCCCAAACCCCTTAACCAATTTCCCCAAACCCCAGGGACCTGCATGCTGAGGGGAGAACTCATTTTAGAGTTCCCCAGGGGGATCTGGGGGCTTTATTTGAGAAAACCCCTATGCCTGGGGGCTTCGGAAGGCCCTAACCCCTGCCATTGCCCTCCCCAGCCCACTTGACCTGCTGTTCCTCCCTGCGGGCACCCCCACCAGAGTCGGGCTGGCAGTGGTGGGGCAGCTAAGTGGTTAGTGGGTAGAGCCAGACTGCTCGCTCAAATCCTGGCTGCATTGCTCACCAGCTCTTCAAACCTGGGCAAGCTGCTTCACCTGATTGGCTCTGTTTCCCTCATCTATAAAATGAGAATGATAATAACTCCCTCATAGGGTTGTTCTGAGGATGAAACAGAATAATACACACAAAGCAAATAGTACAGCGCCTGGCACAGGGTAAGACCTCTAACATTAGCCATTAATGTTAATCTTCCTATATTATTCCACAAATGAGCTCCATCCAGCTAGCTGCTGCTGCTTCTCACAGGCTCTCCTGCTTTTTTGCCTTTTTACACCCTACCCATCCCTCAAGCCTCAGTTTAATTGCCTCTTCCTCCAGGAAGCCCTCCCTGAATGACCCACCGAGGCTACATCTTCCTCTGACTTCCAAGGCTATGTATTTTGTACTCAGTTACATTTGCAGCAGCTGCTTTTTGCTGCTTCATTGGGATCCAAATTCCCTGAGCAAAGGCCGATATTCTCCTTCCTCTCTTCCCCTGTAGCATTTGCCACAGTGCAGTGCACACAGTAGGTGCTCACGAAACACTCCCGCTTGTCAACTGGGAGATTCCAGAAAATGAAACAGAATCCCGGTGTTCCTGAGACCAGCTCTTTTGTCTATTTTTAGAGTTTAACTATTCTTCAAAAAAAATTTCCAAATTTCACTCCGTCTTTACACTACAACCCCACCAATCTTTTCATGTCAGCCAGATGTACATTTCCCTCCTCTCCACCCGAAATACACTAGAATTTGAAAAATGAGGTGTTGGATCTGAGAGGGCGAGATAGAGAAGGTGCTCTCTAAACGCTGGCTATTCTTGTCAGGCTGAAGACTTGGGGAGGGATTAGCTCTGGGTGAAAGAAGGTTCTGATGGCTCAGCTCTGGGCTATGAGAGGTTGGTTTTCTACAGAGGGACAAATGGGATTTTGAAACATGAAGCTCTTGCTTCTGGAAGGTCAGGACTCTTGTTAGGCATCCCAGGGCACTGCCACTCCTCGGGGGCACGCGGGGAAACAGATCCGGTCACCTTGAGTTCGGGATTGAGGACTGGCGCTACCATCCCGCCTGTGGTGGGTGGAAGGCGGGCAGGGCTGAGGCCAGGCTGCTGCGGCTGCAGCAGGAAAACACACTGGTAGATGAGTTTGGATCACACTGGCTCACACTGGCTTGATGGGGATCCACTGCCAGGCTTGTGGCCAGCGGTGGTGGGGGAGTTTCTAATTACGAATTTGCAGTTGTGACCAAGATAAATGACTGTTTGGTTTGGCGGGACCCTGGGGGCACGGGCTTTCATACCATGTGGTTCTGTGTGGAGAGAGAGTCTTAGTGATCTGAATCCTGAGTCCCCCAGAGAAGCATAGAGGCCACGTCCTCCTCTGGGTGAGTGAGTGAACGTTCATTCCTGGCTGCCCTGAACACCAAGCAGTCAATAACAGTAACAGCACTGTGCAATTATCAGGCACTTACCACGTGCCAGACACTGTGCTGAGTGCTTTGCATACATTTTACCATCTAGTGTTTTACAGCAGCCCCATGAGGTGAGGGCCGGTATCTCCATCTTCTGGAGGAGGAAAGTGAGGCGCAAAGAGGCTGCATCATTCATGCAAATACATGGCAGGTTGTGCCCCAAGAGCTCCTGTGCCACGCTCTGCAACACTGTCTGCAGTTGGGTGGCGGCTTTCAGTCTTGGGTGAGGAGGCTTCCGCAGGGTGCCTGAAGTCCTCAAGTCATCCGTGGCTCTCTGGCCCCTGTCTGGCTATGACTGGAAATCAGAGATTCAGAGATGGGTGGAGATGGAAGCTGACTGCCTTTCCTGGCCTGAGAAGATAATTGCTTGGTCAGAGCTGAGGAGCGACAGGGGATCAGCCAGTGCAACCACGTCCCCTTCTCCAGATGAGGCTTCGGTGGTGGCGAGCCCCAGCTCAGACGCAGTGGCAGAGCTGCGCTCCCCTGCTGTCCCCTCCAGCCCAGGGGCCACTAATCTCATGTATTCTCTGCCTGTTTACCCTGCTTCTCCTACACTTCACTCTGAGAGGCCAGGGGTCCGTTTGTCTTGTCACCGAGTCCCTGGTGCCCATGCAGGCCTGGCCTGCGGGAGATGCTCAGTCAATATTTGTGCAAAGAATGAGAGGCTGAGGTGCTCAGCCTGCGGGCTCCGGGCTCTGTGGGCAGGTCTCCCTACGTAAGGGCAGCAGTGACTCCAGGTTTCCACCTAGGAGTGCCAAGGGCTGGTAGGAAGGGGCTGGGCGGGGGTGGGGTGGGGCATTGGCCTGGAAGAGGTTCTGCCAGCAAATCCACCTTAATGCCCGCCCCCCCCCCCCAAACCACCCCCTTGACCCTGCCCAAGAGGTACAAATGGAACAGGGGCAAATGATTCATCTACACAGCTGAGAAGTAAAGGGGGTTGAGGGGGGTGGGCTAGGAGTGCGTGTTGAGGTATTGGCACCAAAAGATGGTTGGCTCCAGTTCTGGGTTTTGGAGTTCCCCCCGCCCCAACCCCGTTGCGCTGGCTGGGGAAGGGGTAGAGGACAGTCGGGCCCGGGGCTACTCTGAGGCTCCAGCCGAACTTCTGGACGGGGAGGGGCACTCAGGCAGAAGGCCCTCTGAGAGCGCCCCCGGGGGGCGGGGCGGGGGGGGAGAGGGTACGGAAAGAGGTGCCAATGGGTAGCCTGCGCCCTGGCTCACCGGTCTCCCAAAACCCGGGGTGTGGGTGTGGCTCCCCCGGGTTTGGGTGGGTTGGCACAGGAACCGGCCTGTGGAGGGGGTGTCGCTAGCGCTGGTGGCTCGGGCAGAGCGGGGAGCGGGAGCCGGCAGGGCGGCGCGGGGAGCCGGAGGGCGCGCGGTGGAGGGGTGGGGAAGAGCAGGGGGCGGGCGGCAGCCGAGGGGCGGGCGGCTTTGGGGGGTGGAGCCCGGACCGCAGCGCCTGCCGCTCGCTCGGCGCTGTAGCCGCCGCCGCCGCCGCTGCTCAGGACTCGGGACGCAGGGCGGGCGGCCGGGCGGGCGCTCGGCGAGGCTCAGGCGCTTGCGGCTGCTGCTCTCCTCCGGCGCCCCGGGCTGCGGCGCTCCGGGTCCCGGCCCACGGCCCGGCGCCCCTGGGGCCCTCGCGTTCCCGTCCCCGGTCCCGCGCCCTGCCCCGGAGAACGCTCTCAGCTGGCCCAGCCGTCCCGGGCTCGCGCCCCCGGGCCATGAAGAGGGGCCCGTGAGGGGCGCGCGGAGGCGGTGGAAGAGGAGGGAGGAGGGAGGCCGAGGAGGAGGGCGCGGGGGGCGGAGGATGCCGCCGCCGCCGCCGCCGCCGCCGCCACCGCCGCCCGCCGGCCCCCCGCGAGCCTGACTCCAGACCCGAGGATGGAGCCGGCGCGGGGCGCTGCAGCGGCTCCCGGTGCGCCCCCGACCAGGTACCGGCCGGGCCCGGCGGGCCCCGGGGCGGGCGGGCGCGGACACTGGCCGCAGCAGCCGGGAGGGGCGCGGGCGCGGTGGGAGACGCCCCTCCGCTCGGGGACGGTCGCTAAGGGCGGTGCGGGGCGGGGGGAGGACAGCAGCTTGTCGGGCGCAGGAAAGGGCTTCCCGGGCTGGCGGTGGGTGAGCGCCGCGCTCACCCTAGCCCTACCCGCCCCCATTTGGGGAGGGCAGCAAACTTGAGACGCGCGGCGGCCCCGGGGCGCCCGCTCCCCTTCGCTGCGAAGCGCACTCGGGGGCTGCCCGAGGCTCATCGTCCCACAGCCTGCCAGGCTCTGGGCTGCTGAGAAGCCGGGAAACCCTGAGGTCCCCACGCCTGCACCAACTTTCCAAACCAGGGTTGCACGCGGAGACAGGGGCAGCCTCCTGCTTCCTGCCCCCCGCCCCTGCCCCGCACCGGTACCGACCACTCTGCGCTGGACTGGCCGGGGGGGGGGGGCGGGGCAGGGGCTGCTGGAAGGTGCAGAACCCCCGCGGAACCACCCTCCTGCTCTTCCCTGGGTAGGACCCGGAGAGCAGCGCCTCCCGGGCTCTGGGAACCCAGAGCGGCCTTGGCCGGGAAGCTAGGGGTTAAAAGGTAAGACCTAATGGTCGTCCTAGGGTGACACCTTGGCCAGATTTTGGATACCACAGGGAGGCTTCTAAGAAAGGCCACTGGGGAGTCCAAGTACCAGAGGATGGGCTTAGACCTTTGACAGAGAGGTGGGGGCAGGAGATGGGGAGGTGGATGTCCAGTCAGGGACAGACATTGAGCCCAGCATCTTCCCGAGGGCCTATAGGGGCTGGAGGCAGAGGGGACCTGGGATTGGGGGCAGGAGGTAGGCACCCTGGCTGGGAGGCCAGAGGAGCTGTAGGTATAAGAGGCAAGCAGGTGGGGGCCGAGGTACCAGCAGGTACCTGCTTCAGGGGTTCCTCAACCCCTGGAGGTGGGGTTGGCTGTCTCAGGCAGAGAGACCTTACCTGGGCAGGCAGTACCGAGGCTCCAGTCCTCGGCTGCTGGGGACACTTAACAGGCATCACCATGACCCTGTTTCTTTTTCTAAGTGCTCTCACCGTCATGACTCACACATCGGATTCACCAGGGAGGTATCAAGCCTCCAACCTATTCTCTTCCCCTCCCTCCTGGGTTTTCAGGGAGCTACTGGGGAAAGGAGGGGGTGGATTTGCCCTGGGCCCTTAGCCCCCTGAGAGAGGCCAGGAGCCTGGTATTGCAAACTTTGATTTTCCTGCTGCTGTCCTGATCAGGGCAGGTGAGTGGCCTAGGCCAGGCCAGGGTGGGAGGGCAAGTGAGAGAAAGTCTCTTCTTCTGATGCCCCCAACCCTGCTGAGGCTTTGAAATCATAGCGCCGCCTCCCTCCTGGCACAAACAATTAATGCCGACCTCCTCACCTTAAAGCAGAAACACATTTCCCCCCTAAAATCCAAATTTCCCTCTTTGCTGAGTATTGCAATGTTTTTGGCCAGAGGTTTGCTCTTCTACATCTGAAGTCAAGCTCCTCTTGAAGACAAGCTTCCCTCCTCCCTGGCCCTGAAGTCCCGCCATTAGAAGGGATGTAGAGCCCCCTTACCTCCCTGTTCCCCGCCCACAGGGCCCTACTTCCAGAGGAGGAGTGGTGCCGATGGTGCTGATGTAGGGGTATGTGTGTACCGGCTGCACACACACGGAGGAGGTGTACATCTGTGCTCCAGAGTCTGCAGGGGGCCCCAGATGCCATGCTCTCACTGCGGGGGGGCAGGCTTGTGCCCCACCCCCAGTGCCCCTTGCCCACATTCCTGTTTCTCCCCCTTGCCCACTGTGGGTCTCTCTTTACTTTTCCAACTCACTCTGCATTGGTGCGGGGAGAGAGCATTTGATATTCATAATCTGGTTCAGAGAAGGTCCCGAAGCCCTGAGTCACTGTATGGTTTCTATGGAAACAGACTTGTTCAGAGGACTCGGTGTAGCGCGGCCAGCGCTGGTGGGGGAGAAGGGAAACATATAGTAAAATCAGGCTCCACAAGTGTGGCAGGAGTTGGACCAACTCCCTTCAAGGGGGGCAGGGAGAGGCTGGGCAAGTCTCTGGGGTCCTTACAGGAGGGGCTGCCTCTCCCCACCCACTGGGGTTACGCCCCTCCACCCCAGGAGCTGCTCAGCTCCCTCTGTGGCTCTTGGCAGGTTGCTGCTTCTCCCATGGGCTTTCTGACTAGGTGCCAAGGCTTATGGCTGCCACCGTATGCCTCAGTCTCCTCCTCTGTGAAATGGGGAAAATAAGAGCACTTCACCTACCTCATAGGGTTGTTGGGAAGGTCAAATGCGTTAATATGAGGAAGACACTCAGAACGCAGCCATAGTAAGTGTTCAATAAGTGTCATTATTATTAATTCAGGGTGTTGGAAGGAACTCCCCTGGCAGTGCATTCACCTGGATCCATCCTCTGTGTTTGGCAGGTGGTCTTGACATCTGGCAGGGCTGGCCTCCTGCTTTGGAAGAGCCTCCCCAGCAGTGCCGGTACACCCCCAGCTGGGAACCAGCCATCCATTTCTTCCTCCCACGGAGCACTTATTTAGGTTGCTGAGGGCTTGAGCACCACGCTAGGGAGTCCTGGCTCCCGTTCAGACCCCACCTGTCTAGGAGCTTTGTGGGAACAAATCCTCCAAGTCCAAACAGATGGGCAGCTTCCCGCCTCAGCCCCCTAGAAATTGGGCCAGAAGTAGAGGGGCAGGAGAGGTCCAGGCTCTGAGGACAGAGAGAGGGAACTGGAATGGGGCAACTTTCCCTGATCCTGGAGAGGCCGGTTCACCTGGCTGGAGAAGCATCTCCCGATGATCCACCAAAGAGGGGTCAGGAACTCTCCAGAAAGATAACAGACGCTGGCCTCCTCATCTCCGCAGGTTAGAACCTCTGTTGCTGAAGTGTTCGCAACGTACCCTACAAGTCTGGACTGGCTCGGGGCTCCAGCCTGAGGCACCAGCTGATGTGCTACTGCCCAGCAGGCTGGGAGAGGGGCCTGCCCACTTCTGCTTACCCCAGCAGCGCCTGCCTCGGCAGCAGCTGCGCGTGGCTTGAGGGCATTCTGAGCTCCTGTGATGGCCCAGCTAGTCTCCCGCACCGGCCCTTCTTTCAGTTGCTGCCCTCCCCTCCCTGGCCTGCAGACAGCCCCTCCTCCTCTCCGTGTCACCGTTCCCCCCCTCCCCTCCCATAAGGTGGGCTTCAGCTCCAAGCTCCCTAAAGGCAATCCCTGTATCAGTACCAGCTCTCAGAGCTGCAAACCATCCTCCATATCTGCTTGTCCTTCCTTCTATTTTACAGATGGGAAAACTGAGATTCTTGGGGTTTGCCTGTTGTTAAAGCCATCACCCAAGCTAGCTGTGGCTGCTCCCAGCTCCACCCCAGCCCTGGGGATGCCCATCCCTCTTCCCTGGCTCTCCAGGTAGCCCCAGATGCTGCCCAGAACCTTCCCTACCCTCCTCCATGCTGACAGTTTCCTGCCAAGGTTCTTCCCCCAGGTCTCTCTGGACCGCTTTGCCATCCTCATTGGTGTTCACAACACCTTCTAATTTAATATCCTCTGCAAATTTCATTAACGGACTGTTTACTCCCGCTCTCAGGATCATTAATGAAGATGTTAGATAAGATCTGACCCAGCGCTGGGTCTTGGCAGCCCTGCCCCCTCTCCCAGACTCTGTCCCTCAGCCCCTTACCCCTGGGTTTGCCTCCTCCACCCAGGACCCTTGGGACCTGCCCCCTCTTGCTTTCAGCTCCATGACAAGTGCTTAGGGCCAAGTCTGTTTGAATTAATTTTGTAAGATTGCTTGAGGCGCTGTATCAAATGCTTTGCTAAAAATCAAGATATATTACCCTGCCTGCATTTCCTTCATCTACCAGTCTTGTAGTTCTATCAAGAAAGCTATCAAGTTTGTCAGGCATGATTTGTTCTTTATAAAGCCCCACGGTGCCGCGTGGGGCACACAGTTCCCGCGTTTTCTAAATGTTTAGAGATTCCCTCTTTGTGTTTGCTCCTTGATTAGAGTTGCAAGGCTGTGGGCTGGGAATTGTCGGGAATGCTCATCTCTTCTTCTGGGATGGGGAACAGAGCACAGCCCTCCCCTTCTCCGGTCTCTGCTTGGGGGAGTGAGTAGTTTAGCACCCACTGAGTCCCTGCCGTGTTCTGGGGGCCCCAAGCTGTGCACTGGGAGTGGGGGTGTGCAGGGGGCCTGGTGCCCTCCCCCAGGGATTCTGTAAGCAGATGAAGACGACAGACAAGTCTGTTGCTGACATTCCGAAGGTATCACTGAGTGAGTACCTCGTACCATGCACTGAGAGCGTTACCATAACGCTAAGAGCATTATGTTTGAGATCTCAGTTAAGACCCTCACCTCCCCTGGGAGGTGGGCATGATCTCCCCTCCCCAGGGGCCTGCTAAGGTCTTGGGAGGGTAAGGCTGCCCTGGATCCAAGGTCTGGGTGTCACCCTCTGCTGTGTTGCTCCTAACCACTTAAGTGCACCTTACAGGGTGTACAGCGTCAGGAGAGTAACTGGAGTGGTTCAGACCAAGGGTTTTAGCGGGTCAGAGAGGGAAGGAAGGGAAGCCTTTAGGGAACGCCTTGGACAGGGGAGGACTTCGCTGCATATGCACCTCACGTACAGCACCCCGTGGCCCGCATCCAGTTCCCTACCCCGCCACTTCTCAGCTGTGGGAACAAGTTGCGTAACCTCTGTGAGCCTCGGTCCCTCACCGGTGAGATGGGCCCTCCATGAGCAGCTGCCATTATGTCTTCTGGAGGTCCCTGTTGACGTAGGGGCAGGGATACTCATCCGATTGTCATGTTACCAGTGAGGGGCTCTCCCTAACGCTTCTCATCCAGGAGACAGAGGACTGACAGATTGAACTGTCTGGCATCCTTGGGACCAGCTGCAGGCTGGTGGTAAGTTCTGGGCTTAGGGACCAGGGGGGGACCTCTGGGCCTTGAGCCCAAACCCTTTGCCCCATTCCAGACCACTTTAGGCAAGGTGGTAATGAAGACACCATTGGAGTCCTCTTGGCTGCATAGGATTTGGGCATTCCTGGCCATGAAGCCACCCACTCCCCCCTCTACTTGCCTGGCCAGACCTGCAGCCCGGGAGTGGGGAGCAGAGTGTGTTTTGGTTGCTGCCCATCATGTGGGACGCAGCACCAGGCTGGTCCACACCCATCATCTCTTCTGATCTTTGCGATGATCTCCCCTTTGTCATTCAGCTGGGGAGGTAGAACCCCCTGGGAAGTGGTGAGAAGGTACCCACGCGCACGCATGTGGTGGGCTGGGAACCAGGCAGGAAGGGCCATAGGCATCCCGCATCCCTCCAGCTGACACTGCAGGGGTCTGGTCCTTGGAGACGGTCACTAGGTTGGATGAGCCCACGTCTGGGTTTGGGTGAACGCCGAGGTCAGGGTTGGCACCAGCGTGTGTGGGGACCCTGGTGGCCACCTTGGCCCTGGCACTCCCTGCCCCTCCCCTCTAGCCTCCTGGTGCTGGGTGCAATCTTGCTCTTGGGTGTGGCCTGGGGGCTTAAGCTTTGTGGTTAGGGCTGGGGCTTGGGGGTCCTCGGAGCCGAGCTTGAATCCTGGCCCGACCGCGGACTGGCTGTGCGCACTTGGACAAGTTCCCTCACTTGCCCCAGCCTTGTGCTCCTCATCTGTGAAAGACGGCAGTGGTACCTGCGGTAAGAACCCACTCGATGGGAGCCAGGACCGTGATCATATCTGGGTATCCGCTCCTGCAGCCCCTCCATCCGGTGTAATAGCCCCCGGGCTCAGGTGAGCCTCCCCCCGCGCCCAGCCCTCCCTCCCTCGTCCCCAGGGGCCAGCTGGGCCTTAGGCAGGTGGCCCGAGACTGGAGACTCCAGGATCCAGGGACAGATGGCCCCCCGCCCAGCTCCTCCAGCAGCAGCTGCCCGTGCTTTAGCTCCTGTTGGCGGTTTCCCATCCTTGAAGCTGGGAGGAGGGGCTGAAGCCCCGGTATCCAGGGGGTGGGGCCTGGGTACTCGACTCAGGCTGTGGCTGCTGCGGAGGGGAGGGGGAACAGGAAACCGGGGCCTTTCCGCCCAGTGTCGGTGCAGAAGGGTCCCGCCTACCACAGGCGGTAGGCCGGGCTGTGGTAGGATCAGCCTGAGACGGGGAACCGGGCCCTTCTGACTCACTGCTCCCCGGTGGGGAGTCGGGCACGCTGGAGCCTTGTGCCAGGAGGTCGGTCCCTCTCCCCGCTGCTGGGGAAAACTTCCCTCAGGTCGGGCCGGACCCGCTGACCCGCTGGGCCCAGGGCAGGGCAGTAGGTAGTCTCTGCAGCCCGAACAACAAGGGTCTCCAACCACACAGATGGTGGGAGCTTCGTGGAGGAAGCTGTGGCACTGTTTTAATTCCCTGAACGTTTCCAGGCCACTGTAGCCTGTTCGTAGGTGAGAGTAGTCCCTAAAAATCATGCCCAGGGTTCTTACTTAATGAGTCCTGCTCTGTGCCCAGCCCTGTGCTAAGCCTCATCAGCTTTCTGTCTCACAGCCCAAATACTCGAAAGATTCTGTGATCGTCTTTCCCATTTCATAGATAAGGACAACTGAGACCTATTGAGGTTAGGTGCCCTGCACAAGGTCTCATAGCTGTAATGCATCAGCAGTGGGAGTCAACCCGGGCCTGGCTGGCCCCGCAGCCAGGGTGCCCACCCACCACCCAGCCTGCTGCCTTGCGTGCCTGTGGGTAACTTCTCAAGGAGGCTTGAGATAACATGCATGTCTCCAGGGTCCTCACGTGTGGACGCTGGAGACACCAGAGCTCGTAAGAGGCAGTCAGGCAGCTCTGCTGATGGTGAAAAGTTGGTGGACGGTCACTCTCCGGATGCTTGTCTTTGGAACCACGATTGTAAGAACTTGCCCTCATTGGAGGTGCCCGAAGGATGTTCTGGTTCTGTGGGGTCTGTGGATAAGCCACAGGGCCCAGGGGCTATAGAGATTGTACACGAAACCCATGTTCTTATTGGTGCAGATTCTGGGGAGAAGGACCATAGACCTCGCAGTGTTTCAGATTGAGGGGGCACGACTCCAAAGAGAAAGAAGCACTGGGGCCTCCAGTAACCCCTTGGCTGACCCAGACCACAGAGGCTGAGTTTGGACCCCATCAGATCGCCTCCCCTGGAAGGTTGCAGTGGCTGAACTATACGTGGGCATACTGCTCGCCTTGAAGGTTGATTCAGGACACAGCCCTGCGACGCTTCTCCTTGGACTTATTAGGTGTGAGGTCTACCTGCTCAGGGCTCTCTAGGAGACCCTTAAGAAGAAATCTTGTGCTGGATTCAGTAGCAGTAATAGCTGGGTATCTCTTGAGGAGGTGCTTTAATCTTCATCTCACGGATCCTATGAAACATGTAAGTGAAATATTCCCTTTTTCCCACTGGCAGCCAGGTAGCTCTGACCTGTCTGTGTCGCCCAGAAGTGTCTTGGCTGTTGTACACTACCTGGCTCCTAGTTCTTTCAGACTTTCGTACCCCTGTTTTCCCCTTGCCTCATTTTCATCACCCCATTTTCCTTAGGAAGAAAAAACCTTGCCGTTTTATGTGTTTTAGCCTTAACTAAACAAACATTTATGGTGGATGGATGCTGGCTACGGCAGACGCAGGGATTAAGCATTTCCTTTCTGCAGTCTCCATCCCAGAGGCCTGTTTGCCAACTCCCCCCCCCGCCCCCGTCCAGTTCCCTCTGCCCCTTGCTCCAGTTCCTGGGACCCCAGAGCCTTGGGGCCCCTCCATACTGGCTCCCAAGTCTGGTGAGAAATAACAATGTTCAGGTTTCTTCCTCTGCTCTTCCTGTCTCCCCAGGGCTTCACAAAAGGAGGAGAAAAGTGGACAGGGAGAAAAAACAGAGAGGGGAGTCATTTCCCCATCTCAGGCCTTAGCTGCTCCCCAAAGCCCCAGGCTCCCTTTTGAGGTCTCGCCCTTTTTCAGCTGCTGCCTTGTCTCAGCAGCCCCAGGTGACTGCTGTCCCCCACCTGAGCAGACCAAGCCCAGTTCTGGCGGAAAGGTGGTGAATTCAACCCTGGTGCCTTGGAAATGGGGGGAGGAGAGAGCTGGCCGGCAGTGCCCTGGGGACGGAATCGGGGGCACAGTGAGACGCCAGTGCTGAGTTTCAGTGCCCCACTCTGTCGTCAGTTGCCCCTCCCGTTCTTGCGTGGGGTAGCTTCACTCTCTGTCCCCCAAGGTTAATAAACTCAAATTGAATCAACAACTCAGTATAAACTGTGCCTTCCTCCCACCCGTCTCCTAGCTCCTCCCACTGGGCAGCTACAGTTAACTGGTTCAGTGCAAGTTCTTGTGGTTGTTCATGCATAAATTCAAATCTATAGATATATATTCACACACATCCCCTTTCTAAAAATGAGAAATGGTGGCACACTATTGCCCATGTCTTTTTTGGCCCTAGATTTTTTACTTAATAATATATTTTGGGTGATGTTTCCACATCAGTGCTTACACATCTGTGGAGCCTTCTCGGATAGAATCAGTTGAAAAGAAAACCCTAGGGTCGGGGAGAATGCTAATAATGAAGGGGTTAAGCCTCTAGGGAAGAGAAGGGATGCCCACATGTGAGTTTTAGGAGGTTTAAGAACCTTCTAATTGTGTGTATAAAATTGTGGGCACACATGGATCTTCCTGGGAAGAGGGATTGTGTCTCTCCAAGAGGGGTCCGTGGCCCAGAAAAGACAAAGACCCATAGCACTGTGTTGCATGGGATTTAATAGAGCAGGTGGCAGGGGCTAGCTCTGCAGAGGGCAGAGCCCCTCGGTCCTTGGGCCTCACTGGGGCAGCCACAGATCAGACTGAGGCAGGGGCAGAGCTGCCAGCCCTGGTATATTCTTGGAAGGTGACTGGAGCCTTCCCACTTCCGAAGGAGGGTCCCCCAGCCTGCAGCGAGGGTGGCCCTGACTCCGAGGATGGAGTATGGGGCCTTCCTTGGATCAGAAAACTCCAGTGGCCAGACCTGGGAAGCCCTTAGAGTCATCGCATCTATGGAAAAACTGAGGTGCAAAGAGGCCAGGCGGGTGAGTCCAGGGTCACCCAGCCAGGGAAATGCAGAGCCTGTGGGCTGCCCCTGCCTGTGACATTCAGTTTAGGGTTCCTTCCCCTGCCAGAGCGGAATGAGACTAGGAAGCAGAGCCCCTCCAGATGATGTGAGGCTGCCTGTTGCTGCTTGCCTCTTGGTGTGTGGGTGAGGGAGAGGGGGTGCACAGAGCGGGGCCCGTAGCTCGGGTGGCGTGTCATCCTCACACCTCATGCCACCTGCAACATCACCTCCCGCTGCCTGCATCCTCACATGAGGCTGCAGCCAACCAGCCAGGACTTCTGAACACAGCCAAGACGCAGCGCTAAGCGGCTGCACTACAGGACGTGGCCACTAGAGGGAAGTAGGAAAGCCACTGCGGTGGCTCCGCAGGAGAAAGCTCCCAGGCTGGGAGAGGAGCCGAGGGAAGAAGGGGTTTTGGGCAGAGGCCCGCCTGGCAGAGGTCTGGGCACAGCGGTCAGGGAGAGTGATGATGTGTTCTGAGGGGCTTCCCTGAGACAAAAAGCAAACAAGACATTTAATGATGATAACAGTAACTTACATTTGTTGAGTGCCTACTCCATGCCAGGCACTGTATTAACTAATTAGTCCTTACAACAGCCTTGTTAAGATTGTCCCTGCTTCTCAGGTGAGAAAACAAAGGTCCAGGGAGATTGAGAAATCTGGCCGTCAACGGGACTGGTGCCGGAGCCAATGTCCCAAGCACAAGACTGTGCCATATTATATGCCTGTTCATATAACCACTGCTATGGTTATACCTATGGTTATACCTGGTTTACGGGTGGGGAGACTGAGGCTCAGAGACAACTGGTGAGTCACCCAGGTCCATGCACCTGCTAAGTGACAGATCCAGGTGGGTATGGTTTCATGGCTTGAGCTCTTAGTTCTGAATTACAGTTCTCCCAGGAAGAGGTGTTTTCCACTCCCATCCTGTGCCCTGCTTTGAAGATGGCTGATACTAAGCTTTCTTTTGGGAGTGGGTGACTTCTGTAACAGAAGTTACAGATTCTTGGCCCCCGTGTCTAAGGCTTGCCTGGATTTTGACTAACCAGAGGTGGAGGGAGGCCATGCCAGAGGCTGCTAGAAGCCCAGAGAGGGGCTCTGGGGCTCACAGTCTGGCTTAGAGGTTGAGGGCCTTGAGGAGTCCTTTGCAGTGGCCAAATCTCCCCTGGGAACAAAGGGCCTGGCCTCAGGGCCTCTGGTTTCCAGGGCAGATGCCTCCAGCATACCAAGGATGCTTGGCCGGCCGTGGTCCCGGCTCTGCCAGGCTGGCAGGAGAGCAGGGGCAGTTCTAGGAGGGCCAGACTTCCTCCATCTTCCCGTTCCCATGCCCTCGCTTTGCCCTCCTGGGGCGGGGAGAGGAGGATGGCTTGTGTCTGGGCCTTCAAACACATTCCCCTCCTGTGTGTCCAGGCTGTACCTAGTGAATCTGAGTCCTACTTTTTTAGGGATTTATAACATTGCAATGATGCTTTAGTTACTTCTGATTTATTGACAAAGACAGCAGGTTCCAGGCCTGGCCTTACGTTTCTTTGGGTGGCGGTAGGGAGGGGAATTGGGGGGAAGAAACTTAAATGGTCTCCTCCCTGAAAGATGCTCCTCTTTAAAAAAAACCTTGGGTGCATTGTTTTTGGAACTGGAATCCTAGAGTTAAGTGGAGTCTCTTTAAGACTTCTGTTTCCTGTCTTGGTGGGGACCAAAGGGTGTTGAACGTAGTTGAAGAGGGAGTGGGTCAGGGAGGAGGATTCGAGCATGGACTCTAGAGCATACCGCCTGAGCTGGTATCCTGGCTCTACCTCTTACTAAGGGTATGAGCTTGGGGAAGTTATCTAACCTTGCAGAACCTCAGTCTGCTTATCTGTAAAACGGGACTATGATCTCATAAGATTAGTGAGGGCTAGATGAACTGATGCCTGGGAAGGGAGCATATGCCTGGGAGAAACATCTCGAATGCCCAGTAAGTGCTTGCTTTCCTTTGTGTTATTTTACCCGTAGTGCCCAGAACAGTGCCTGGCTCATACTAGGTAACTAACATGCTTGTGAATAAATACAAAGGAAATACAGCGGAACGAAACAGCATTGCAACTAAAGAATGGACCCCTAAATAACTTAAAAATATTACTTTGCATGAATATTGGTGGCTTTCCCTCCCTGTTCTCTAAAGGTGTTCACATTTGTCTTAGGGCACTTGGAAAGGGTGGGCCTGCACTTTGCAGGGGAGTCACATGTAATGCAGAGAAGCTGTTCTCTCTGGGTACCGATGGAGACAACATCTTCTGCTGTCGTGGGGTGAGGCAGGGTGGGATGGGATGTGGTCAGGGCTGTGGTGTTTCTCTGATTACACTGGAGTTTCTCTAGAATTTAGACTGTGCTTTCCCCTATTTACTGCCACCTGGTGACATGGTACTGCTTCCTCTAGGTACCAAGTGGAGTTTCATACTTAAAACAGGACTCCTAGGCCCCAGAGCCTCAGCCGGCCCACTGCCATCTCACTCCAGCTTCTGTGCCCTTCCTCAAGCTTCAGCATGTTTCTTCCCCACTATGCTGGTGTGAAAGGGCCACAGCACTGGCCTAAGAGTCTGTCCCAGAGGGATTCGAGTCTCTGCTACTTCTTGGTTGCTTATCATGCCCATTTGCTTAGTCTTTGAGTCTTAATTTCATCATCTGAACAATGGGAGTGAGGACGCTGACCTTCCAGAGGGGGCTGTAAGGAATAACATGATGTGGCGAGTTGGGTGAGTGAGCTGAGCCAGGCAGCACTGCAGGTTTGGGAAATGAGGACCTGCTCGCCCTGCCCTCAAGGGAGTCGTTCCATACAGGGGATGTGGGAAGAATATTCACAAGGCACAGGAGTTCACCCCATCAGCCACGAGCCAGTAGATCGACCAGACCAGACAGCAAAGGGAAGAAATATGCTCTAAGTCTCAGAAACCGTCTGAATGTCCCCTTCTAATGTCCGGTCCCTCTCATGCTGATTCACAAACAAATGGGGGGCATTAATTGAATGCATGTTTGAAGGCCAAGTACAGGTAACCTGGAGGAACAGTAAGTCAAATCTCCTCAGAAGGAAGGAGAGTGGGCTCTGGGGAACCTGCTAGATGGGGGTAAGCCAAGCGTGTGAGTTCAGGCAGGTTTCTCCACCTCTCTGTGCCTCAGCTTTCTCTCCTGTGAAATGGAGCCAATACTGGCTTCCATGTAAAGTTCTTGCAGGGAATTGATGAGCCAGGGCGGGGAAACCGCTTAGCACTTAGGAAATACTCAGTAGACACTAACAAAAATAATGTTGCCGTCTTGGTGTTTTAACTTAGGATCCGTGAAGAGCATCCAGATCCCGGATGCTCCCTGGTCCACTTTTGCTTTGAGTTTCAGGTAGCCGTTCTCCTCTCTCCGTGTGGTTAGAAGAGGAACCTCACTTCCTGGCTGTCCCCTCCTCGCGGGCCTCAGCGTGTGGGTGGTCTCGACTGAGCCACCGCTTCCGCCTGGAGATCTGGGGTGAGCACCCCTGTCCTTGCTGACTTCCGCTAACCCCCCCTCTTGGGGAATCACTGAACAAGTTGAATTGCGAAGGGTCAGGATGCTCTGCTGATTTTAACTGCAGAACCAATGTGGACTGTGCCCCGGCCCCATTTGCTGGGACAACTTTGCCTCTGACTGTTCCGTTCTTGGGCACTAGCCGCTGTGTCTGGTTGGGTCAGTCTGGTCACCAGAGCTGAATTGAGCTCGCCAGGCCTGGGGATGTTAGCGGCCAGTGGATTTCTTTGCAGCGCCCTCTGGTGGTAGCTGGGAGGGGTGCCTCCACGGGGTGGTTGCCCAAGTGGGGCACCAACGCTCAGCCAGCTAGGCGGGCAGGCTTGCCAGCTCCCTGCCCACTGGGGCGTGGTGTGAACACAGGGACTGAGACTTGCTAGGAGGATATGGGTAGGGGGTGGAAGAGGTGGGTGAAGGGGGTGGGAGGCAGCCCAGGCCTCAGAGGGCTGGATCCAGGGGATCAGAGATGGCACTGGCTTATTTGGAGCCCTGAGTCAGTGATAAATCTGGGAAAGCAAGCAGGGCCTTTGTTGCCCAGCCCTGGAGAGCTGTGTGTGGGGCGCAGGACACAGGAGAGAAGGGGTCGGGAGGGAGGAGCTTGGAGCCCCCCTTCAGCACCCCTGCCTTCCCTGTCTCCTTGCAGTCTTCTGGCCACAGGGCTGCTGCACAGGCAGTGGCTGCCGCCGGGGCCTGGAGACCTGGTGGCTGCGGACTGCCCAGCTCAGAACAGCCCCTGTTTGGTGAGTAGTGGAGTCCTCTCTGCCTCGCCTTCCCCAGGGCTGGTCACTGAGCTAGCCCATCTCGGGGGCGGCTTTCAGATGCCCAGGTTAGCTCCTCACCCTCGCTCTCCCTGCCCTCCCCATCCCCCATGCTTTCTCAGTTCCTTGAGATGCCCCTTCTGTACCACCCCTTCCTCTTCTCACTGCCCTGCCTGGGTTCTCTGGGGCCACTGTTGGATCACAGTGGGGTCCCTGCGCTTACCCTGTGGGCGGAAGGGGGTGAGGGCCTAAAGATGGAGGCCCTTGAGGACTGGCTGGGGGAGGGGGGCTGGAGGAACCAGTTCACTCTGCTGACAGTAGGGTCATCTGCCCCATGGCCTGGACCCCTCCCTCAGTGGCCAGGAGCAAATCCTGGAGGGCGCTGGGGCCCAGGAACGGAGGCTTCTCTGCAGCCCCTGGACCCTGTCTCTGCTCTGGGCCAGCTGGCTCTCAGGGACTCCGTGAGCCCCAGGAGTCCTCTTCCGGAACAAGCTGGTCACCTGCATCTGTAAATTTGGGGGGCGGGGGGGAGGGCATGACACAGCTGTGCACCTTTCCCGGCCCAGTAGGCATGGGATGCTAGCAGCCCACCAACTCATGGAGTGCAGGGGTCCTTTCTGCATGAGGACTTGGGTCAGGGGGAGGCATCTGACATGGACTCTTCTTCCTCTTGGGGGTGGGCAGAGGATGGAGGAAAGATGACGCCCTGGGGAACTGGGTGCCAGCTCGTGGGGGTGGAAGAAGATGCAGGTGGGTCCAGGAGATGCCAGCAGGGGTGACAGGCAGTGACAGGGGAATGGCTTGAGGCGGGAACTGGTCATTCCCCAGTGTGGGAGTTGGGAGTGTTAGGGTCTTGCCCAGTCAGGCCCCACTAAGGAACTCAGTTCATGATGGGAGGCCCCGCAGCCTTCTGTAGGGTAAACCCCAGGGTATGGGAATCAGTCCCTAATAGCTCCCAGGAGTTCCCAGAGAATGGTAAAGTCTAGTGCAGGAGCCATTTAGGCCACAGATGCATGTGTGAGCACTGGGGCAGGGAGCTGGAGCCCTTCCCCAGGCGGGCTGGAGACCAGCTTCTCCAAGGGAGCAAGCCAGTGCCCCTGGCCTTGGGAGGCACCCAAGCCTGGCTGCTGCTCCCTGACGGCTGCCCGCCTTTGCCCACAGACCTCACATGGTGGAGAAGCAGCCCCATGAAGGTGCCCAGCCATGCAATGTTCCTGGAAGGCCGTCCTCCTCCTTGCCCTGGCCTCCATCGCCATCCAGTACACGGCCATTCGCACCTTCACCGCCAAGTCCTTCCACACCTGCCCGGGTCTGGCGGAGGCGGGGTTGGCCGAGCGGCTGTGCGAAGAGAGCCCCACCTTCGCCTATAACCTCTCCCGCAAGACTCACGTCCTCATCCTGGCCACCACGCGCAGCGGCTCATCCTTCGTGGGCCAGCTCTTCAACCAGCACCTGGACGTCTTCTACCTGTTTGAGCCCCTCTACCACGTCCAGAACACGCTGATCCCCCGCCTCACCCAGGGCAAGAGCCCCGCGGATCGGCGGGTCATGCTGGGAGCCAGCCGTGACCTCCTGAGGAGCCTCTACGACTGTGACCTCTACTTCCTGGAGAACTACATCAAGCCGCCGCCCGTCAACCACACCACCGACAGGATCTTCCGCCGCGGGGCCAGCAGGGTACTGTGCTCTCGCCCCGTGTGCGAGCCTCCGGGCTCCGCGGACCTGGTGCTGGAGGAGGGGGACTGCGTGCGCAAGTGCGGCCTGCTGAACTTGACGGTGGCCGCCGAGGCCTGTCGGGAGCGCAGCCACGTGGCCATTAAGACGGTGCGGGTGCCCGAGGTTAACGACTTGCGGGCCCTGGTTGAAGACCCCCGGTTAAACCTCAAGGTCATCCAGCTGGTCCGAGACCCACGTGGCATTCTGGCTTCCCGCAGCGAGACCTTCCGCGACACGTACCGGCTCTGGCGGCTCTGGTACGGCACCGGGAGGAAGCCCTACAACCTGGACGTGACGCAGCTGACCACGGTGTGCGAGGACTTCTCCAACTCCGTGTCCACCGGCCTCATGCGGCCCCCGTGGCTCAAGGGCAAGTACATGCTGGTGCGCTACGAGGACCTGGCCAGGAACCCCATGAAGAAGACCGAGGAGATCTACGGCTTCCTGGGCATCCCCTTGGACAGCCACGTGGCGCGCTGGATCCAGAACAACACGCGGGGAGACCCCACCCTGGGCAAGCACAAATACGGCACCGTGCGAAACTCGGCGGCCACGGCTGAGAAGTGGCGCTTCCGCCTCTCCTACGACATCGTGGCCTTTGCCCAGAACGCGTGTCAGCGGGTGCTGGCGCAGCTGGGCTACAAGATGGCCAACTCGGAGGAGGAGCTCAAGAACCCCTCCATCAGCTTGGTGGAGGAGCGGGACTTCCGCCCTTTCTCGTGACCAGGGCTCTGTGGGTGGGGGCGAGGGGGACACGGTGTCGGTTTTGATAAAATGGACCGTTTTGAACTGTTGCCTTATTTCCCCCTCCCTCTCCCACCCCGTCTTTGTGTCCTCCCTGCCCCCTGTCCAGACCCCGCTTCCTCTGCCTCTCTTTGTCTCTGAAATTTGCACTAAGTCTTGGACAGGAATCTCTGGGGCAGAGGGGGCCTGAAGTGGGGTCCAGCCCCAGCCCCACCCCGTTCAGACCCAAGGATGTGTGTCTCTGGTAGATGGTGACAATGTTTACAAGCACCGCACTTACACATTCACATATGCGCGCACACACACGGGCACCTGAGAGGAGAGACACCCCAAACCACACAACTTCTGAAGCTTCTCCAATGGACGAGTGGCGAGGGTATGGTAGTTTTTGCACTGTCTTACTTCTACGAGGTAAGGAGTTAAAAACAAAAAGGCCACCTCTCTCTAATTTATGAATGGCGTTTATCCCTCCCCGTCCTGCTTCTGCCCCCCAATGCCCACTGCCCCTCCCTCCCTTGGAGCAGAGAAACTGCCCCCTCCTGCCCGCCCTTGCCTGTCAGGTGAGCAGGTTTTTACTGTGAGGTGAATGTGGACCTTGTTTATTTTTTCCAGTCTGTGGCAATGCTGTTCGTCTGTCTGAGTCTTGTGACTGCCCCTGGACTAGTGATGGCTGATAAATGTTATGGTTTTCTGATTGATCTTGGGGTCCATCTGTGATATTTCTTTGTGCCGAAAAGAAAAAAAAAAAAGAGTGGTTCAATTTGCTAAATGAACATTGAAATGCTTTATCTGTGTTTTCTGTAAATAAAAGAGTGCAATAATGTCTGACTGTGATTATGGGACATTCTGAACGGGCAAAGGCAGAAATCGGTGGGGTCTAGGTGTTTCTGGCTTTGGGGAGGAGAGAGAAGGAGATGGAGGTGGGGATTCAATGACCAGTTGCTGGCTTTCAGAATTCATGTCACCCTCATCACCCTCATCACCCTCAACACTGAGTTCACGGTTTCATTTCCCTCCGGTCAGTTGAGACCAGGCACCTTCTAGCCAGGCGTGATGTTCAAAATATTTAACCAGTGGTATGGCTTGCCGAATCAGTGTCTGGAGATCCTGATGAGGTCCTGGCGACCCTTTCCTGTGCCAGATGTTACCTCTATTAATTGCTGGGTCTGTGGAAAGGATAGCCAGGTGGGGGAGGGATATTCAAGGGGTGTGTTGGCTCAGGCCAGTGGCTGCTTATCAGTGGTCTGGAAGTATTTCAGGATTTTAACAAGTAGTGCAGGTGTACTGCTGTCCACACTGGTGGAACATCAGCTGTGCTTACTTCCTTTCCCATCCTTGGCAGTCTAGCAGCTTCCCCAGCTCTTTTTCCAAGAAAACAGCTGGTCCCTGGGGTGGAGTTCACCGCTTTGTTGTCCTGGGACAGAGCGAGTGCCTGGGATTAGGTAACCCCAGTGGTCTTGGGCTTCTCAAGCTTGGAAGAGCCGTTTTACCAGGTCACCCAGGGCAGTTCAGCCTTCAAAGGATTTATTTATGATAACCAAGCCCGCATGACAGAGAATCAGAAACCAGAGTGCTGGCCTGCTTTTAGGGTGAAGACCCAACTCTCTGAGTGCTCTTGGAGGCCCTGCATGTCCTGACTCCTGCCCAACTCTAGTTTCACCCGCACCATGCTCCCCTTCACGTTCACTCTCTGGTCTTCCTGCTTTCTTTTAATTCCTTGAACCCTCTGACGTTACAGTCCCCAGTTTGTTCACCTCTCTCCATAGCCACACCCTTGGGTAGTGCCCTCCCTCCCACACCGATTTGGGCTCAGCCATGTGCCTTGCTTTAGCCAATGGGACAATAGTCAGAGTGATGGGTACAGCAGCATGAAAAGTACCTGAGCTTTGGAGCTTGTCCCTTTTTGCTGCCTTTTGGAAGCCTTTAACTGCCTTGTGAAGGAAACCCAGGGTAGCTTGCTGGAGAAGGACAGACCATGAGGTGAAGAACCAAAGAGCCCCAGCCAATGGCCAGCCAGTTCCTCACTGACTTGGCAACTAACGCAGATGCATGAGTAAGCCCCAGCCAAGATCAGTGCCACAATCTGGCCTAGACTGTTGGAACTGCTTTGCTGAACCCAGCCAAATTTCTGACCTACAAAACTGTGGGTTAAAAAAAAGTGGTTGTTGTTTTAAGCCACTAAATTTTGGAGTGACTTGTTACGCAGCAGAAGCTAGCCAATGCACATGGCACTCTAGCTCGTTTCAGGGTCTTTGCCTAGATCATTCCTCATGCCTGGATTACTCCTATTCCCCTCTTAATCTAATTAATGTCTGCTCATCCTTTGGATCTTAGCTTCATTATCAACACTTCCTTGGTTTTATCAGATTAGTTCAGTTATCCTGATCATAGGCCCCTATATATCCTGATTATAGGCCCTTATGGCACCATGTACATCTCTTTGATAGTGTTTACCACAGTTATAATCACAGTTTTAATTACAGGACCTGGCATACAGTAGTATCCAATAAACATTGGTTGCATGAATAAAAGGAGGGATAAAACAGGTGCTTCCCACCTGATAAAAGAACTTGCTTGTCCTGGGCCTTCACTAGGGGGTGGGCTCTTAGGGGTCTGAATGAGACCTGAGGCAGGTAATGCCCTCCCAGCCTGTTTCTCACAAGTGACAGGGGGTTGAGCTGGGTTTTGGTCCAAGAATCCACATCACCCCCACCGTAGTCAATAATTCTTTCTAACTCCACACACCAACATTGGCTTTCCTATTTCTTCGCATCGGTGCCATCACCCACTTTGCCACTTGTTACAATTTCCAAGGTTAATGCTCAGAAGGAGAATAACAGTGAACAAACACATGTACAGAATTTTACAGTTTACAAAGCACTCTTCCCCCTCCTATTAGTCACACCTCTCCAGCGGCTGTTTCCTGCTGACACAGAGGCACCTTTTTCTAGCCAGGAAATGGTGGTCAGAGCACCACGTAGGCAGGGCTGGCCCCGCCCCCACCTCATCTGTGTGTAGCGCCTTGATGCCTTAGATCCTAAGGAGCAACTTCCTGGTCTTGTCCCCACACTCAGGGCTCCTCTCACCCCATGGCTCTAAGGGCCATGTCCTGTCAATTCTTTTCATCACGGCCTTCCTCTGTTTGTGTGTTCCCACCTGCTCACCCTAGTTTCTTTCCTTGCCACAGCAGAGACTCTGGCCTCCTGACCCCACTTCCCTGGGACCCTGCAGAGCTCGCTGGGCTCCACTTCCCATCACTCCAAAGGGTATTGTCCAGAACAGACCTGCCATTCCCTACTCATCCCCTCCCTGGGGAAGAATTTCTCCCAGCTGGAATGCCTTTCCTCACTGGAAAGGAAAAGATGTAATGAAGCCCCTTCACAGACCCACTGAGAAAACACATAGGCTTCTGTTTCCTGAGGGCTGAAAAACAGGTTGGAATCAAGTCCTCATGGGCAAATAGCCAAGGTTTGGATGCACCAGGGGGTGTAGCTGCAGCCATGGACCGAGTGGTTATTGGGGTGGGCTTTGTGTGTGTGTGTGTGTGTGTGCGTGTGTGTGTGCACACACGCAGCTGGGAGACTAATGCCCAAACTGAGGATCTGGCTGGCCTGGGGGCCTGCAGCCTGCCTGCCCAGGGCACACACGGGGCAATTACCCAGGCTTCACAGAGCCCCTAAACCTTCACCAAAACCTCCAATCTGCCTACCCTGGCTCTCTCTAGTTGCACTTTTTGCTTCTGGGAGTTGTCACCTGCAGATGACTTGACTTAATTACAGTTAAGTCTTATTCATCTTGGGAACCATTGTGATAAAATGCATAGTTCTAGGTTCCAGTCCCATCTTTGTCACTACTTGATGTGTGACCTAGGGCACATCACTTAATTTTTCTGAGCCTCCATGTTCTTATGTGTACAGAGGTAATTATTATAATATCTGCCTCAGAGGGCTACTCTGAAGATTGCATAAGGTAATGCACTTAAGTGCAGAGCACCGTGCTTGGTGTATAGGGAGTGCTCGGTAAATGCTAGCCATTGTCATCATCATCATCATCATCACCATCATCATCATCACCATCATCATTTTACCCATGGTTCTTAGCAGGATGCCTGGAATATGCTCAGTGAATATTTGTTGAATGAATACATTTTTTTGTGAGCTCTTTTTTGTGAATTGCTATTGATGCACAAAGTTACACCTGAACAAAATGGCACAGCTGTCAATGAAGTACCCTTATCAGCCAAGGCCTAGAACCGAAGGCTAACTAGGGAGAGACAAGTAGGGGACAGCCAGAAATGCCCACAGAATGGCTGCTAAGCATAAGGACAAGCTGGCCTACCCACAGGACAGTACCCATAGGCTTCCAGCACCCTTAGAGGACTAACCCTCAAGAGTAGAAGTTGGCTGAGTTGACCCGCCATCTTCTGGCCACATGCCCCAAATTGTCTAACTTCCTGGGAAAATTGCTTGCCTGGGGATGGTCCCAAGTCAGCTGCTCAGCTGATACCTCTAGGTCAGATGGACTTGGCCTTTCTGCCCCCTTTAAGGCACCTGCATTCGTGCTCCTTTTCCATTCACAAAGGACCATTTTTAGCATGGAGACCCAGATGTCTTCTTCCTCTTGAAGGTCCAGGAGAGCCCACTGTCTCCAGCAATGAAGGATGTAGAGTTTTCTTAAGCCTGAATCTTTGAGCTTCCTGGAGAGGGTCTGGGAACAGCCAGACAACCACACCCAACTGTCGGAGGTTTCCTCCTCTGGCAAATTCCAGCATCAAATTCCATGGCCTTTGACAACAATGCCTTCTTCCAGCATTGCTTCCTGCTTTCTTCCTTCCTTGGTAACACCTCAGGCTTCAGCAATGTCACTCTGGCCTTGGGCTGGCTTTTGGAAGCTGGACGTGGCTTTGGGACAAGGACCTTTGCACGGAGAGGAACAGGAGGATTTAGAACCATCCGGGAAGAGTAGAAAATTAGCAATTTAGGTAACAGGAGACTCATCTTGAGAACTTGTTCTACTGCGTCTTGCTGGACAAGCCAGAAATTTACCCTGAGCCTCAGTGTCTCAGCTATAGCCTGGGGACAATGTTGTAAAAGAATGTGTCTTCTGCAACAGTTGGATATAGTGGACTACATATGCCCATCAGTCAAGTTAAACATATTGGCCAAATATGTCTCCAGACTTAAAAAAAAAATCTGTTTATTCTGATGATTACTGAGAAAGGTGTGTTAAAGATTTCACACTGTGATTGTGGGTACATTGATTTATCTATTTCCCCATGTAGTTCTGTCATTTTTTGCTTTTTGATTTTGAGATTGTGTTTTTAGGTGCCTACAAATCTAAAATTGTCATATATTTCTGGTGATTTGAACCTTTTCTCATTATGAAGTGTTCCTATTTGCCATAGTAATGCTTCTGCCTTTAAGTCCATTTTGTCTAATGTCAATATAGCAACACTAGCCTTCTTTGGGTAGAATTTGTGTAATTTAATATTCTATCTTTTAGTTCATATACATGCCGTATAATTACTGATATATTTGAATTTACAGCTACCATCTTATTTTGTGCTTCCTATTTGTCTCACCCATTATGTGCTTTTATAACCTTACTTTTGATTCAGTATTTTTTTTTTGTATATTACATCTTTTTCCCTCCACTGATTAGAAATTTACATATCTGTTTCTATTCCTTTAGTGGTAATTAGAAATGACAAATTCCTTTCTCAGTTAATCCAAGTCTAAAATTAGTCAATATCTTTACCTTTCTCTTGAAAAACACACTTAATACCTTAATACAATTTAATTCTATTTGCCTTCTTTTAAACTTCTCTGTGATTGTTGTGATGCATTTTTAAAGCATCATATGTGGTCCTTCATTGACTTTTTCTAAATGATCAACTTTATTAGGGTGTCATTTACACACAATAAAGTTCACTCATTTTAAATATACTGTTTGATCAGTTTTGACAAATGCATAGTAATACACCACCACAATCAAGACATAGAAAAGTTCAACCCCCAAACTCCCTTGTGCCCTCTTGCAGTCAATCTTCTTCCCCAACCCCCAGAATTTGGCAACCATTGAACTGCTTTCTGTCTCTATAGTTTTGACTTTTCTAGGATTTTGTATAAAAGGAGTCATAAATATGTAGCCTTTTGTGTCTGGATTCTTTTACTTAGTTGACTATTGATAGTCATTCATGTTGAATGTATCAGTGGTCTCTTTCATTTTATTGTTGAGTGCTCACCATTCCTTTATATAGACCCAAATTTCCACCTGGTGTCCTTTTCCTTCTACCTGAAGAACTTCTTATTTAATACTTCTTGGAGTACAGGTCAGCTGATGATAAATTCTTCCAGATTTTCTCTAAAAGTCTATTTGCCTTCGTTTTTGAAAGGTATTTTTGTTGGCTTTAGAATTCCAACTTAGTAGTTTTTTCCAGCCATTTAAAGATTTTGATTCACTGTCTTCTGCCTTGTACTGTTTCTGATGAGAAATCTGTCATAATTCTTATTTTTTTTCCTTTATATATAATATCTCTTTTTTCTAGCTGCTTTTAAGATTTTCTCTTTATCCCTGGTTTTCATCAACTTTGATTATAATGTGCTTTGGTATGTTTTTCTTTATCAATATTCTTTTTGGGGTTCATTAAACTTCTTATATTTGTGGATTTATAGTTTTCATCAAATCTGGAAAAGTTTTAGCCATTTTTTTCTTCAAATATTTTTTTTCTGTCCCCCCACCCCCCGCCTTTTCTGAGATTCTGATTACACATATGCAAGGCACCTTGACATTGTCCCGCAGGTGACTAATGTTTGTTTATTTTTTTCCAGCCTTTTTTCTCTCTGTGCCTAATTTGAATAATTTCTAATCCTATGTTCTCAAGTTGTCTGATTGTTTCTTTTGCAATGTCTAATCTGCTATTAATCCCATCCAGCATATTTTTTTATTTCATATTTGTATTTTTCCTCTCTGTATGGCCCTTGGCCATATCTTTTATTTTATATGTACTATTTTTCCTCATTGTATTCATGTTCTCCTTTACATCTTTGAACATTTTTATAAGACTTATGTTTCAAAGTTCTTGATGACTAATTCTATTATTGCTGGGTCTGTTTTTATTGATTAATTTCTTTTCTTCCCGGTTATGAGTCATATTTATCTGCTTTTTTTGCTCGCCTAGTCATTTTAATTGGATGCTGAATGTATTGGTCAAGGGCCAGGCAAAGACAGAAACCACAGCAGTAATTTCAACAGGGACAATTTAATATAATTAATTATTAGCAAGTAAAATATGATTAATTACTAAAAGGGTTGTAAAGGAGGACTCTAAGGAATATAAGAATAGCAAATTCAGGAAATTCCACTTCCTCTGGGGCTGAAGGAGAGTGAAGAAGGAAGGAATTAAGAATTTGGAAGAGACATCCCCCATACCTCCTGCTTAGATCCAGACCTTGTTGGAGAAGATGTGGTTGCCACAGGAACACACAGCCTGTCAGAGGAGGAGAAACTTTCCAGAGAGTGTGGACCAGAGAGTTCCATAATGGCAGTCCACCAGATGGCTGAAAAACTCACCATAGGGTGTGGTGGGGAGGGGGGGTCATAGCTGATCTACAGGATCTGCCTGTCAAGTGACCAGTAAGCTAGGGTACTGGTGGGTCAGCATAAGTCTGCAGGAAGTGGTCTATTGGGTTTCTGGAGAACTTGTTGGAGAATGAGTGCCACTAGGCTTCCTAAACACCACTGATATCTGTGGAGATAAAACACAGCAGAACCAGGAAGAGAAACTCCTTCCTCAACATTGGTCTTTTAGTGATATCTCCTCACCTGCTCCAGCACCCTTTAAAGACAAAATCTAACATAGCACCAATTGGCAAAGGAAATGGGTATTGAGGGCCCAGCTCCAGTATCACAAAGCAGGGCAAAGAAGGGTGTATTTAGAGCCAAGTGGCAATAACTGGCATATGGACATTATGCATTTTCTCTTGTTGAAAGCTGAATTTTGTAGGATTCCTTTATAGAGTATTGGAGTTTGTCCTGGGACACAGTTAAGTTACTTGGGATCCTTCTGATCCTTTCAAGGCTTAATTTTAAGCCACTACTAAATTATGACCCTTCTAAGGACTCTATCCAATGTCCCATGTATTGTGAGGTGTCACCACACTATATGGTGGGAACATGAACTATTTCCCTCTCTGTGTGGACTCCTGCACTTGTTTAGTCTACTACTTTCTATTGATTCTTTCCTGCCCTTGTAGAGTTTCATCTCATGCATGTGTAGACCAGAACTCAGACAAAAACTCAAAGGGACCCTCTGCAGCTCTCTGGATCTCTCTGTCTCTCCCTCTGCATGTCCCTTTTCTCTGGTAACCTGCCTCACAAATTTTAGCCACATCAATCTCCCTAAACTCTGATGTCTGTCTATTTAATTCAGTGAGACCCCTGGGTCTCACTTTGGGCTCTCTTTGCACCTTCCCTCTCTGCATTGCAGTCTGGAAACTGTCTCCAGGTAGTTAGCTGGGACAATGATGGGCCTCATCCCATTTGTTTCTCTTCTTTCAGGGAACAGTCCTGTGCTGTTTGTACAATGTCTGAAAACAGGTTTTTTGGGGATACATTTTCCCACTTGTTTATGGTACTAGGGTAAATCCTGTAGCAGTTTAATTCTTCATAAGCAGATGTGGAAGTCCCTTGTCATGCATTTTAATTCTATCTTTAAAAAATCCTCTTGCTGTATTATTTTTTATATAATTTGATGCAGTCAATACATAATTAGATTTCCCCATACAGTTACTGCTTCATTTCTTTTTCCACCTCAGACCTTCTTTCTAGAATTCCTTTTTATTTCCCTGTTGTATAAATTTAAGTGAGGGTCTGCTGGTGGCAAACTTTCAATTTTTGTATATCTGAAAATGTCTTTAATGCTTGATGTTTCAAGATATCTTTTATGGGTATGGAATTTTGGGTTGCAAGTTATTTATTTATTTTCACAGCATGTTAAAAATAACATTCCATTTTCTTCTGGTTTCCATGGCTACTGATGGGAATCAGCCACCATCCAGTGGTGCTCCTCTTAAGGATAATCAGTATTTTCTCTCTGGCTGCTTTAAAGATCTTCTCATTGACTTTGGAGTTTGAAGTTTTACTGCGATGTATCTGGGTGTGGGCTTCTTTTTATTTAATCTCCTTGGATCCATTGATCTTGAACCTGTGGGTTTTCATTTGTTCTGAAAAGTTCTCAGCTATTAGTTTTTAAAATATTCCCTCTGTTTCATTTTCTTGCATTTTCCTTCTGAAATTTGAATTAGCCATATATTAGATCTACTTACTCTATCCTTCATTCTTTTTTTCCCTTTATTTTTCTATCATTTTGTGTTTGTTTGTTTATTTATTTTTGGCTGCGTTGGGTCTTTGTTGCTGCACGCGGGCTTTCTCTAGTTGTGGAGAGCAGAGGCTACTCTTTGTTGCGGAGTGTGGGCTTCTCATTGCAGTGGCTTCTCTTGTTGCGGAGCATGGGCTCTAGGCATGCGGGCTTCAGTAGTTGGGGTGCATGGGTTTCAGTAGCTGTGGCACACGGATTTAGCTGCTTCACAGCACGTGGGATCTTCCCAGACCAGGACTCGAACATGGGTCCCCTGCATTGACAGGCGGATTCTTAACCACTGCGCCACCAGGGAAGCCCCCATTTTGTGTTTTGTGCTTAATTCTGGATAGTTTCTTTGCAATTATTTTTCAGTTCACCAATTAACTCTTTAGCTATGTCTAATCTGCAGTTAACTATGCTCATCCAGTAATTAACTTCAGTTACAATATTTTTTCATTTCTAGATATTATCTTTCTTTTTCAAACATACTTAGTTATTCTTTACTGTTTCTTGTTCTCTGCACATATTTTCAAATGTATTTTTTATTTCTTTAAATATAGCACACATAATTATTTTAGAAGTTGTATGGTAAGTTCAGTACCTGAAACCTTTGCAAGTCTGTCCTGTTACTAGTTATTTCTGTTGGTTCTCAGTCATAATGCATACTTTCCTTGTGTATTTGTTTAGTTTTGTACTGTGGTTTGCTTGTTTTCCTTGGATTTTTATTTATGGAAATTTGTGAGACCTGGGATTGCAGAGGGTTCTTCCAAAGAATATTTTTAATTTTTTGCCTCTGCCAGGCCACTGGGGGCACTTCCTGGCAGCAACCACTGTAAATTAAATTCTTGGTTTGTGGAGTTTTGGGACAACCCAGGTGGTGTGAATTCAACTTTGTTGGTTACAAACTTGTGTAAGGGATGACTGATGGTTCCAAATTCTCAGTAGTTACTTTTTCCATTTTCCATTTTCCATTTAATGCCTAGCTTTAAGACATTCCATTTTTCTTGCAGTCCCCGTGAAGGAGGGGGTTATAGATATTTCTCCCTTGTCCTTAACCCTAGAGTGTATCCCCTTGAAGTCTCAGCTGTTTGAGGGGAGTAACTCCTATCAGACTCCACACCGTGGGCAGACCCTGGGCTTTGTCAGCCGTTCCCTTACCCCTAGTACACAAAGAAAACCAAAGCTCTGTTTCACAGGGTTCAGTAAATGCCCTTGGGGTAAACACAGTTGCTATTCTCCATACTTTTTGGTTCCTGCCTCCATTCAATGCATTTTTTGCCCTGGACATTATTTACTTTCTTGCCAGCTTATATTACATTTAAGAAGACTTTTTCTTATTTTGTCCAGATATTTTAGTTGTTTTCAATATGAGGGTCAACCCGGGTACCTGGCACTTTGTATTACCAAACTACAGTACCGAGGTCACACTCAGTATTCCTCTTCAGTACCTACAACATCGTAGGTTCTACACTAGTATTTGGCAAATAAATGAATGAACAAGGGAATGAATGAAGACGTATGCACACGGTTTGGCTGCATGAACTGTTAGCCAGCCTAGAAACACTATGAGGTCAGGGACCTGGCCTGATGAGTTCACCACTGCCCAAAACTGTCGATAATGATCCATGCTAGGGTTCAGCTGATGTTAACTGATCGTGACTCAGAGTGGCCTAGAGGCCATGGGAAATCTGTCCTCAATAGTGATGCTTGCCCTGTGCAAAGAGCAACTTTCCAAATCTGTGGGCCTTTGGGGATGATTGGTATTCATATGATGGGGATGGATTTCAGTGACCCTTCTCTGCTCTTCTCCTGGCTCCTCTGGGCTTTTGGCTGCAAATCTCTTCTCACAGTGCTGGAGTCTTGTCTTTGGTTTCAGTGCTGCCATCCAAGCCCATGCAGCCCAAAGTGTGGCCCACGCACCCGCAGTATCTACATCACCTGGGTGCCTGTTAGAAATATAGAATCTTGCCCCCTGCAAGACTACTGATTCAGAATCTTCACTTTTAATAAGATCCCCAGTTTATTCACATGCACATGAATGTTTGAGAAACACTGCTCTAACCCAGAGCACTCCACCGTGTGTGTGCACAGCGAATGAATTACAGGTGTTCAGTGAGGAACTGATTCTTACAGCCTTCAGGTGGCCACGTAGGGTGACCGACTCATTTCCGTTTGGCTGGGACTTTCTCAGTTTTAGCATTGAAAGAACCACATCCCTGGAAACCTCTTAGTCCCAGGCAAACTGGGATGATTGGTTCCTTACCAGACAGGGCCCAGGTATCCCTATGGTTCCAGTAGATTTCATGAGGAGGAGCCACGTCTGGTACCATGTTGGGCTGGGCATCGCTTAAGGAGGTGATTTGCCACCTGGACACCTGTGTCAGCAGCCAGCTGCAGAGCCCTGTTCTCCTCGTTGTGAACAAGGGGGCCCTGGACTTGCAAGAGGAATTCACATTCTTGGGGTCCTAGAAGCATGGTGCCCAGTCCAACATGGGTCAAGTCATGAAGGTGGTGATAAGGAAGCTGGGTGTGATGTCCAGGGTGGATCAGCTCCGGGAGCAGGTGCCAAATCCCTGTCTTTACACTGGGTAGCAACTTAAGCCTTAATCTTTTCAGGTGATGTGTCCTTTTAGTAGCAACCACATTAGCTTCAGGAAGAAAGCTCTAACAATACGCACACACTCTGCAAATTAGAACTTCATCATTATTTTGAAATACTTGATATGAAATGTTTGATTGTATTCACAATCCATTCACACTATCACAAGAAATTTCAACGTTACATTTGTCAAAGAAAGAAGAGGAAGAGCTGTTAGGTTCTTTTAATATAATTTCAAGTGTTATACATTTTTGAATGGCTATAAAATGGTCTTACATTTTTTATCATGTACTCAGTGAACAAAAGTTTCCTGCCCACAGTGACTTTCAAGAATTTCAGGAGCTCGTCATTAAAAAGCCCCCATCAAGAATTGTGTATGGCCATTTCACATGGAAAGCCTGATATTAAGAAAAGTATGTTCATGGAAGAAAGCTCAGGTTTCTCATTAAATTGTTTGAAAACATTTGATTGGGAGGTTTTTTTTTTTTTACATAATCAATATTTAATAGTCTCCCTATTACTTTGTACTTATTTTTCTTATCAAAATTATACAATTAAAGAAAATGTGATAGAGATTTTTTCACCCAGTTCCATATAGGTGCTTCCTAGTTACCTCCAGTTTACCCCCAATGTGCTGTGCAAATTTGATCGTTTTCTCTGTGTGCCGAGGTGTGAAGTCCCTGGAAAATCTGACTGTAACCCTCTGTGCTCCCCACTTCTCTGAAATGACTCGGGCTCCCTACGTATTTGGGGAGAGGACACGGTGAGTCACCACACCCTCCAAGAATCTCTCTCCCGTCTCTCCTCCCTGCTTCCTCTCTGTGAGGGACACTTTCTTTAGTGAAAATCCCAGATGTCTCAAATAGTTGCCATGGTAACCCTCAAGCTGTGGAGGAGCAGGTCTGGTCTGACTTGGGGATGGGCTTCCATGGCTCAGCTGCCTCTCCTTTTTGGGGCACAATTATGATGGTGGGTAGGTGGGGTCAGGGCACTCTGGGGCTGACCCAACCTCCCAGAGGCACAGGACCTCAACACTCAGAGCTGCAGGGAACATGCTCTCGCCTGGGGTCCTCCAGACACCTGGCTTCCACACTTCACAGAAGGCCTCTGGGTCTCTCTAAAGGTTAATTCATTATAAGGCCACACTCTGAACACAGTTGGTTTCAACTGGCCTTTCTTCTAGGGTCCCAGGGGATACTTCTTGCCACATCCCTTACACTTTGTCTTTCAGAGTTTTGCGGTAGACTCAGCTGGTACAGGTATTGTGGGCTGTGTGCCTGGGCTTTGGAGTCAGAAAGATGTGCATTCAAGTCTTGGCTCTGTCACTTACTAGCTCTGAGATCTTGAGAAAATCACAGAACCACACTGAGCCTCAGTCTTGCATACAAAGGATGGGATTATTAACGGCCCATCTCATAAGGTTGCCATATGTGAGCTCATACTTTGTCAAGCTCTCAGCCCAGCTCCTGGCATGCAGTAGGTGCTCAGTTAAAGAGGATTGATGTTATTATTATTTTTCCCTCACCTCCCTGAGTTGTTCCTTTCTTTTCTTTCCTTTTCTTCCTTTTTCTTTTTTCCAACAAATCCTGCCAGGCACCTGGGGTTCAGGTGGCCGTGACCTCTTTAGCTGTTCGTGTAAGCCTGACTCTCAAAGAAAACAGTCTCCCCAGGCACAAAAAGAAACAAAACCCAAACTTTGTGCACATAAATCAATAATTCTGCACAAAGTGAGGGTAATTAATAAATGAAACCACTAGGAAATACCCAAGAGAGCTTAATATAGAAAAGAACAGTAAAACTGTTATCTAATGCTCAGAATTGCATACCCAGAGTTGTACTCACCTTGAGGTTTTGAAGCTGTGTTCCACTGGCCAGTGATGTTTGGTGACCGACTCTCCAGCTACTCTCATTGTATGATATGGCTGGAGGGGAATTTAGTCTTTCTGCTTTGAAGTTTCTTATTTTTTGCAACAGACTAAAAATTAATAATTGACTGATAACAAATAGCATTGGTATTATTGTTTTAGCTGCTTTCTAAGCAAATTAAAAAAAAATTTATTTATTTTTATTTGGCTGCCCCAGGTCTTAGCTGCGGCACACAGGATCTTCGTTGCGGCTTGCATGCGGGATCTAGTTCGTTGCGGCATGCATGCAGGATCTAGTTCCCTGACCAAGGATTGAACCCGGCCCCCTGCATTGGGAGCATGGATTCTTAACCACTGGACCACCAAGGAAATCTCTAAGCAAATTTTAATGTAGCAAATAGTGTTTCAGGTTGGCCTCTCCCGGAAACAGGCTCTGAGACAAGTTTCATGCACAGGGTGTTTTTCCTGGGGAGGGTGTGTGGGATGAGCACCTGGGGGAGGAGGGGGAGGAAGCGGGATTGGGCAAAGGGAGCAGTCAGGCCCAAGGATGGTCCAGGCCGACCCCAAGGGGGGCTCTGCAGCTGACTTGGGTCCATCACAGTTGTCTGAATGGGCCATTGGCCAGGTCTTTTTCCCATCAGCCTCCTCGGTCAGTCATTGGCTACGAGAAAGGCATGACCTCTGGGAAGGGCGTGACCTCCGATGGTGGCTCGCCGCAGCTGGTGGATGTGGAAGAGGCACTCCTGGCAGCAGGGGCACTGAGCCGTTCCTTGAAGGGGGATCTGGGCTGCACATCTCTGTGTTCATCATAAAAGGTAAACTGAGGCCGGGGGCCTGGAGCTTGGTCACTCTGGATGTTATAGTGGCTCCTCAGGCACGTCCATGGCACCCCACAATTTAGCAACCCCCCAAATTAGCCTTCTTCTTTCATCGATGAGCAAACTGAAGCTCAGATTGGGAAGGGACTTGCCAAAAGTCCCCCAGCAAGCTACAGACAGAGTCGCTCAGCCAGCCAGTGCCCCTTTTCAAAAGGTCTCAGCTCAGATGTTGCTTCTTCCAGCAAGCCTTGCTGACTCCCAAGGCTGCGTTAGATGCTCCTGCATGTACGCCCCACAACCAGACCTCTGAAGTCTGGTCACTTTCCCGGCTCCCCGCCAGGCTGTGAGCTTTTTGAGGGCAGGGATGATGAACAAGACAGCTGCGAGATGGGGACTATCCTTAGGAAGGCATGAATGACTATAGTTAGTTAAGGTCCTCGGCAGCTTGGTCCAGGGCATCTGGCTGGGACCCACCGTCAGCAACTCATGGAGAGAAACGTCCCTGACCCCTAAGGGACAGACCTTCAGGCTTTTTCAGGTTCAGGCTCAGGAAACTCAGAATTGCTTTAAGCCCACTTCTCAGTTCCTGCATCACTGGTCCATGCAAGGATATCTGGATGGATTTCTCTATTACTTCCCTGGGTCACTTCTGGGCTCCTTGCTCTGCACCCGATGTGCTTGACATACTTGCTTTTTTTAAAAATGATTTTATGAAAACTATATTATCTTATGTGCATGTATTTAACTTATGTAAACAGTATTGTGCTAAAACCCAATTCTATTTTTTTTTCCCTCTCCCAGCATTATGCTTTTAAAGATCTGTCCAGGTTACTGTATGGACCTCTAGGCTGTTGCCGCTAATTGCTGTATCCACCACATTTGTCCATCCCTCAGCAGTGGAGGGCTAGATTGCTTCTAAACTTCCTTTTCCCCTTCAAACAACCCCACAGTGGAGAGTCTCTCCCTCTCCTTCCAGATCTGCCTGACAATTTCTTTTGGATCTATATCCAGGAGGGAATTTCTAGTAAAGGTGTACATGCATACTTAATTTGATTAAATAGACTTTCACTTTCCATTTTTAAAGGATCCTACACGCATCAAGCCTGGGGGCTCACTAGACTGTGAACTTTCCCAAATAGAAGATTCTAGAAAATAATTTAAAAAAATTTTTGGAAGCACTGTGCCAGCCAAATAAAACACAAGAGATGTATTCAGGCTGCTGGTCTCCAGCTTACAAGTTGGAGGTCCAGACCTGAACTAGCCTTCACACTGGCCTTTGCACACAGAGGTCATGCATTCCTGACATCTCATGTGTGTCTCTTCAGGGCAGGGTCTGTGTCCACACTAACAAGCCTTGAGTGAAGCTTTGACTCCTCCTCAAATAACCCCTGTGTTGGAGCCCCGGACACAGGTCATGAATGAGTTCTGTGTGTAGTGAGGAAGAACCTTAGCAGCCTCGCTGACCTTACCTCTTTCGCAACCCCAGTCTTTCAGGACCGTCACCTGTCAGAGGAGATGAGCTTTATCTGGTGGGAGGTACTTCATGCTGGCAGCCTGTCCCTGGAAGCTGAAGAGGGGTAGGAGAAGGCATGGAGAGGGGGTACTATCTTAGCTCGGGCTGCTATAACAAAATGCCATAAACTAGGTGGCTTATACACTTGTTTCGCACAGTTCGGGGCGCTGGAAGTCCAAGATCAGGGTGCCAGCATGGTCGGGTTCTGGGGAGACCCCTCTCCTGGGCTGTGGACTGCCCACTTTGTTGTGTCCTCACATGGAGGAAAGAGAGGGTGAGGGAACCCTCTGGCCTCTTATAAAAGCACTAATCCCAAAACCCCTCCCCCAGGTACCATCACACTGGGGATTAGTTTTCAACCTATGCACTTTTGGGGGGACACATTCAGTCCATAACAGGACCCCAAGGTGCTTGCTCCAGCTTCTCCAGCATAAACAAAGGTTGTTGTTGCTCTGATTCTCACGAGTTTGAGGGAGCCCTAGACAGCGGGGAATGTCCAAACCATTGTGTGGCCTTAGACAATAGCCACAGGTGTTCAGAAATTCTAACATTTGCTTTCGAAAGAGAAAAGTATAACAGCTTTAAGTCTTGTTTTAAATGGGCGCTTCTGTGGCTCCCGCCCATTCAGTCGTTAATTCCCAAATCTCAGTAGGGCTTACCGGAGTTGGCTGTATTCCCCTGCTGGCATCTGGATTTCCTAAGGGCAGATGCCCGTCTCCCAGGCCACCCTTTGTATAGCAGGGTGAAGGGGCTGGGATGTTTGGGTTCAAGTCCTGGGTACAAGCCTGACCCTGCTGCTACCAAGCTGTGACCTTGGACAAGCCGCTTCATGTCTCCAAGCCTCAGTTTCCTCATCTGCAAGATTTGATGCAATTACCCACCTCACAAGGTGCTGTGAAGATTAGATGAGTTGATAGTTGTAAGGCTCGGACACATGAAAAGAATTCAAAGGATGGGAATTACAAAAAGCAGCTCAGAGGATCCTGGGATGCAGGCGAGTTAGGAGAAATATAACAATCAATAAATACTTCCCTGAGCCTACCATGTGCCAGGCACCGCAGTGCCTTGAGCTGCATCCTGCTTGCCTGGAGTTGCTGAGGGACCTGGCATCTAGCAAGGAGGCAGAGAGAGGAGGAAGGGCACGGACATGCCGTGCGATGGGGCTTCCTCTCCAGCCTCCAGTGTGAGAGGAGATTTTTAAATGTTTATTTGCCAAATATTTACAGAGTTGCAAATATTAGAACCCACGGTGGCTAGTTTAAGCAGAAAAGGGATTTATTAAACAATATGAGCCAATGCACAGAGTCATCGGAAGGGCAAGGAACAGACTCGAGGTAAGGCTTCCAGGAGAAACTCAGAACCGCACCGCAGAACTGGCTTGATGGGTGAAATTATTGCTGCTGCAGCAGCTGCCACTGAGCTGGATGCCAGGAACTGACTTCACTGCAACCATGGTCTCTTCTGCCACCGGAAGTTGACCTTGTAACTGAGGCCACCCTGAAAGCTAGACCACAAAACAGAAGTCTGTGCCTGTTTCTGCCTGGGGTTCAGTTCTGAATCAGGGACTTTCAGGGCAGACCCCAGGTCACACGCCTCCATCCTCGCTGCAAGGGAGCCTGGGAATTGTGTCCTGATATATACTTAGGAAGGCAGAGTTCGGGGCAATTTCCCCAAGCGAAAAGCTTTTCAAAGGACGGATGAAGTGCAGCCACAAATATGGCCAATGTTCCTATGCTCCTGCCCCAAGCAGCATGCAGGGAATGTGGGGAGCACGTGACAGGGGTTGGACCCAGCTCTTAGAGGTGCTCACTGTCTACTGGGGTAAACAAATGTCCACACAAGTAACACTGCAGGTGAACGGAGGGACTTATAGGGGCATGGACTATCCATCCATCCACTGCACATTTATACCTGACTCCAGTGGCTTTGTTGGTATGAGAGTGAGTGAATTTGTGACCTTTCCACTGGTGATGCTGAACAGTAGAAAGGGGAGGGTCAGCCGACCTGGGGTCAAGTCCCAGCTCTCCCACTGACCACACGTATGAGTTTGGATTTCTTAATTTCGCTGAATCTCAGCTTCTTCATATGCAAAATGGGCACAGCCCCACCTATCATACAAGGACTAGTGTTCACATTAAAGATAATGTATGTAAACTGCCCGGTATAATCTATGTCCAATAGAAGGTGGTTATCTTATATTTATTTGTATGAGCATGATGAGAGAGGGTTCCTTTGGCGGGGGCCTGCATGCAAAATGCTTTCAAGAGGTAGAGGAGAGGTTGGGAAAGACAGGAGGGTCCCGGACCCGTCTGCCTTGGGGATTCTGGGAAGTGTTACCCTTTGCTGATTAAGGCACCCTTGGGACTAACAGAATAAACTTTCCCTTGTCAAACTTCAGCTTTGATTGTCATTGAATAAAAAATATCAAGACAGCCTGCTTCCCCCCAACAAGAGAACACCCCCCTTCCCTCAACGGGGCATCCTGGTGTTTTTCCCAGAGTCCCTATTTGAACAGAGAACAGTGAAGGGCAGGACTCTGGGTTCTGGGCCACCGGCTGGAAGGCGAGCTCCGTCCTGCAGCTGGGGATGCCTTGCCAGGGTTCAGCTCCCAGGGTGGGAACAGGAGGTGAAGGAGTGACATCCATCCGGGGTGGGCAGTTTCTCACGTGGTCATGTCCGGGTTGTGGGGACAGTCAGGGGACAGGGTTAGGGCAGGCAGAGGCCACACTCAACCCCTCCTCTCTGGTCTCCCCTGTGCCCTGTAAGGTACCAGCCGTAAGGCTTGGTGCCCTCTCAGCTTATATGACGCTGACAGCTGTCTGATAGACTCCATGGTGGCAGGGCAGGATGACTTGGGCACATTCCCAGAGGTGTACAACTGGGGCATCTGGATCCCAAACTGCTTGCTTCTTCCTGGGGAAACTGAGTCAATCTCTCCCACCCTTTCCTCAAGCTCCCTCCTGCCCACATGGGCTGCTTCTCAGAACTTGACTCGGAGAGGTGCCCCAGAATCCCTTCCTGAGGAAACAATAGCCCAGAGCAGGGCAGTTTGGTGTAGTAGAAAGAATGAGAAGGCTTTGGAGTCAGGCAAAATTGCTTTTGATTTCTGGCTCCTTCTACCTCTGGAGTGATCTTAGGCAAGTGACTTACTATCCTAACCTGTGAAATGGACACAAATATTTTCCCATGGGGTTATTGTAAGATAAAATGTGATAACATATGTACCTGGTAGAATTTCCTGCCTCAGAGTAGGCTGGACGGCCATTTGTATTCTAACCTATTCTCTGTCTGTCCGTCTTTCTCAGAGAAACAGGGCAGCTGCAAAAGAGTCTACGTGAGTCAATCCACAGGTGAAAAGCACTGACTTAGAAAGGGGAAGATTTTAAAGTTCTAAAAAAAGATGAGAATGATAGGCAAATGTGATGAATGATGCAAATTATTCATGGCACTAAGCTCTAGAGGAGAAGACTGCTCAAAAAAGGGTTGGGAAGTTCTAAAAAAATGCAATTTAGACCATTCACTTCTGAATAATTCTATGAGGATTGAAAGAACTGTGTCTCTTTAGACATATCAGGCTTAAAAGGGCAGGTTCAAAGTGGGAAGAAAATACACAGGTAACGGAAAACTCCCTTCAAGATGGATTAAACTAAAAGGGATTTTATTGAAAAGTGTAGGGGTAGGTCGGGTTTTAGGTATGGTTTGATTCAGGAGCTCAAAAGATGTTATGGGACACAGCACAGGAGCCCATGCTGATTCTCTTCTCACATAGGAACTCCTCCCATGATAACCAGGTGGCAGCAGCAATTCCAGACTTACCTGGTTCAAGGCTCCCAGGTTCAAGTCCAGCAGGAGATGGAAGCCAGCAGTCCTAGCAAATGTCTCATTGGCTATTTCTGAACTAATCATTGTAGTCAGGAAGCACAATGCTTTCAATGACCAGGTTGGTATCATATGCCCATCAGTGGGGGTGGGGACAGGGGAAGTCAACACCAGCCCTCTGAGAGTGGGAAAGGGAGGCTTCCCAGAAGGAAATCAAGTACCATTACTAAAGGAAGATAAAATGGATACTGGGTGGTCCAAAAATCAAATACCCACTCTGGTAGGTGCAAGTAGACTGTCGCAGGAAACAGAAGGCCAATGAGCTAAGTCTTACTAACACATCAAGGATGACGGAAAGGGCTTTTTGTGAAATTTACAGCAAAAATAAAATCATGAATAAAAGACCCACTACTTGGGTTAAAATGGTGTTTTAAACAAATTTCCAAAAGGTGACTTTTACAATTTATTTGTTTTTTAAATTTTCATTATTTGTTTCTAGTTTTATAATGCTTGGTCAGAGAAAGAAACTTGTACACTTCCTGCTACTTGGAATTTACAGGAGTTTGATTTGTGACTTGGTATATGATCAGTTTTGTAAATGTTACACAGACACTTGACAAAAAGATACAGTTTCTGTTGGCAGGATATAAGTTCAATATCTATTAATTCAGCTATTAATGATACAGTTTGAATCTCTTATTGCTTTATTAAGTTTGCCTTCTTGATCTAACATGGATTGAGATGAGTATGCTAAAGTCTTCCACTATAATTGAGTTTCTGTCAATTTATACTCACATTTCTAAGAGTTTATGCTTAATATATTTCAATGCTATGTTCTTTGGTCCATTAAAGTTCATGGACTGAACTATGACTTCATTATTGATCATAACTTTTATCGATATCAAATAACTCTCTTTGCTCTATTTAATGCATTTTGCCTTGAATTTTACACTGTCCATTTTCTGTAGTGCCTTTCTCTTTCTTCTGGTTCTCATTTTCCTGATATATTTATGCTGTAGGTCCAACAGAGCTTGGGGAAGATGGTGTAATGTCTTTTAGGGGTGGATTGAACAGAATTCTTCATCTCTTACTTTGCTCCTGTCCCTTCTCTTTGGCAATACAAACATGGAATGGAAGCATGAGATGGGTGAAAAAGTTACCTGCACTCACTTGACTGCTCTAAATGAGTTCCGTGCTCCAGACTGAACAGAGAACTCATGGTCCTAGAATTCTTGCAGATGAGATCACTGAGCCACTGTCTCTGTCCTCGAGAAATCGCGGAATAGGAAGTATTAGTAAAGATAGATGAGGGGTGCATGCCCTTCCACTTCTCAAAAGGGGGAAGGATGTGGATTCTGAAACTACAGATCAGCGCACTTATCTCAATACATGAATTATTACATATGTGGTTTTTATGGAAGTGAGCATCACTGGGACCCAACATGGGTTCACTAAGAAAAAATCTTATCAAATAACACAGTTTCTCCCTTTGACTGCTCTACAGGACTTGAGCAAGTTTTTTTTTTTTTTTAACTTTAATTTAAAAATTTAAAAAACCCCATATAAAATAGAAAGAGTAGCATAATGAAACCAAACTACCCAACCCCCAGTTTCAACAGTTTTCAACTCTTGGCCCATTTTGTTTCACTCCCAACCACAGCCTCTCCTTCTATTCCCACCCCCCACCCCCCATCATTTTGACACAAATCCTGGACACTACATAAACATTTCACTGTGCCTCAGAAAACTGTAACCTCAATGCCATTATTACACCTGTATTAGTTGTCTCTTGCTGCATAGCAAATTACTATAAAACTTAGTGGCTTAAATTGATGATTAGATCTAGAGACTTGATCAGATTCAGATTCAGATTCAATTTCTTTTTTTTTTTTTCCCCTTTTAATTTTGGCAAAGTCCCGTAGCATTGAGGGGTCCAGTAGGGAGAACAGAAACCACACTGGCCCTTTCAGCAGGGTTAGCAACTATAGGGTGCAGTCATCATCCCTAGGGATGGGGAACAAGGAGAAGAGATTGGGGTGACAGAATCTAGAATTGCAGAGTTGGGACTCAGACTTCAGTGGCCACCACCCAGCTGCTGTTGCCAGGTTCTCTGAGGGGGACAGGATGAAAGGTCCCTGTTAGAGGAATGGTGTCAGAATCCAGTGAGGCAGCAGGAAGTAGTGAGTCCCTTCTCTCTTCTCCTACCTTCTAGTCTCCCCTTAGTGTCTTTATGGGCCGAGCTGAAAGTGAAGTCAACCTGCAAAGGAGGACGGTGTTTCGCAGAGAGCCAGTCCTAGCATCTCAGAGCGGAGAGGGGAGGGGCTTGGAGCCGAGAGATAATAGCTGAATAACTGGTGCCCCTCTGCACACGTAGTGTTACAGGTTCATCAAGAGGTACAGAACGCTTGGATAATTATCTTTTTATATGTTGTTATCAGCCATTAGTGATGATTACCTTAATCCATTAATTCATTTGGGATTACAAAATCAGCTAAAATTTGACAAGATATGTCATGATATCCACTTGACAAGATGGAGAGATAAGGAATACAAGGAAAGCTATCTGGGTGGAGTAGTATTTAGATGAACATACAGCAGTGTTGATGAATGGCTCAATGTCTACCTAGAGGGAGGTTTCTGGTGGTTGGGTTTTTGTCCTAAAATGTTTAGAATTTTTATCAATGACTTGAATAAAGACAAAGGGTAGGTAGGCATCATTCAAAGATATTTGTTGAGGACAGTGTTGCTGACTTTTTTTTCACATCACGGCACTCATGGAAAGTCTTAATATTTGTACAGTCTATTGGGGAAGTCCTAAGAGTCTGCTCATAGCCTAAGGTGACTGGCCTGCAATCTGTCTGTCTCAGGCTCTACTTGGCTGCTCCAAAGACTATGAGGGGATCAATACCTCAAGGCCTGAGGGGATCAATATCTGGGGCACATCCAAAACTTATTCACAGCTCACTAGCTTGGAAGCTCTAGTCTAAAGAAGTGGGTATGGCCAGAATTCTGCCTCGCATCACAGCCAGCCCTCCCCACAAGTGTCCCAAGGGAGGAGAGCAAGTGGGAAGTCAAATTACCACTTTATTATTTGCTGTATTGATGTCTGAATACCAAGTGAAGAGCTCTCTGATAACCTGGGCTGAACCACATGGAGTAAGCTTAAGGCTTAAGTGAAATGGGGAAGAAGCTTTCCCTCCTTCTAAGCCCCAAACTAGGCAGTTGCCTGAAACTAGACTCAAACTGTGCTCGAGTTCTAAGACGTATTTGGAGACTAAGCCCCCTCCCATGCAAGAGAGGGTTATAACTTCTTGTTTCTGTAGTACAAGTAAGAGGAGAGAAGAGCCCTAAAGACAGAGCTAGAGGGTCTGGTCTATTCCCATAGTGGGGTTAGGGTGGGGCAAGCAGCAAGGGAAGACCCTAGGCTGACTAGTTGATCAGATAATATGGATTGAAAAGGAAGAGAAAAGAGTTAATCCCATGTGAGTAACATTTTATAATGCCCTGTGCTCCTGCCCACAGTACATGTGGCCCATCGTTGTCTTGGGACCTGCAACCTGATTATCAACTCCTCTTCCCTGGATATATGTGAGGGGGTGTGTTAGTTTTCCATTGCTGTGTAACAAATTATCCCAAACTTAGCAGCTTAAAACAAAAAACATTTTTTTTTATGGTTTCTGAGGGTCAGGAATCTAGAATTGGCTTGGCTGGGTAGTTTGGTTATCTCATGAGACTACAATGAAGATGTCAGCTGACGCTGCTGTCAACTGAGGCTTAACTCGGGCTCGAAAATCCACTTCCATGGTCACCCACTTGACTGTTGGCAAAGGGCTTTGGTTTCTTGCCATGTGGGCCATTCCAGGCAGCTGTTCATGACATTGCTTCTTTCCCCAGAGTAATGAGAGAGAGAGAGAGAGAGAGAGAGAGAGAGAGAGAGAGAGAGAGAGAGAGAGAGAGACCCTCAGACAGGACATTGGAAGTGAAATATTGTCATTTCTGCTGTATTCTATTGGTCACCCAGACCAATCCTGGTACAATGTGGGAGGGGACTCTACAAGGGTGTGGATACTAAGAGGCAGGGATCATTGGGGGTTATTTTGGAGATTGGCTACATCAGGTGGTCAGGAGGCCACTGGGGAGATAATTCCCATCCTCTAGAGCCCTAAAAGGATATGGCCAATCAAACTGGCAGAAGACAGAGTGCTGGGAGGGATAATAAATTCCTTTCATGACAGAACCAGAATCTAAAAAGATCTTTATGGGGTTGAGTGATGGATGAAATGTAACCTAAGATGAAATGTAACAGGAATAATGAGGGGTTCTGTAACTGAACCCCCAAGGAAATGTCCACATCAGTACTAAATAGGAGGAGAGATAGATCATCAGTAACAAGTATAAAATGACCTAGGGTTTTAGCTGTCATAGGGTCATAATGCATCAGTAGTATGATGTGGCTGTCAAAACTGCTGCCATGTTCTGGGCCTGGATTAATAGAAGAGCAGGGAGGAGAGAGTTATGTTTGTCTCCTGTCTGGTCTGCCACTCTGGGAATACTGGCTTCTACTGGGTGCCAAAAAAAAAAAAAAGATATAAGCCCCAGAGATGGGAGACAAGAAGGTGGGGTAAAAGGAAGAATTGTTAAATAATTCAAGCAACTCTAGGTTGGAAAATATTGCCCAGGTAAGTCATGGGTGTCTAGTCACTGGGAGTGTGTGTGAGCTGAGGCTGGGAGGTTGTGCAGTGGATTCACGTAATGTGTGGGGAATTAGGACTCTTCTTCCCTCTGACCCTCATATTCCATCATCTTAAGGCTCTTCCTGAGACCAGAGAAGACCCAGCTTCACAACCTTGTAAGGGAGAACCTCTAGCTTTGGAAAGGTATCCTACAGGGAGGGAAAAGACTCTCAAGCTAGGAGGAGCATGGCCCAGGGAGAGAGGGAGAGACAATCATCCTTGGGGCTCCTCCTATCCATACATGGGCCTCTCCCCTGGTCCAAATTATGCTGTGGGCTCTGTCCTGCTGTGAATGAAAACTCCCCTCCCCCCACCACCCACAGACAAGGAGCAACAAGCTTCTTTGGTCAATGTCACCAATGCTTGATAGATGCCCCTGATCTTTGTGACCTCCAAATGCTGTTCTGAGGCCTGAGCCTACCCCATGAATGTCCCCCACTGGCTGGGCCACAAGACAAGGGCAATGCGTGAGGTTTAGTTGCCAAAACCCATCCTATAAAGAAGGGCTTTGTGCTGCCGTTGACAGAAGCCAGTCCTGTCCCTCCAGGTGGAAAGGTGATAAGGCCTAAGGGGGTACTTGGGCTTGGCCTTTAGTGGAAGGAGGGAGACTCCCCACTCCTTGAGCTAGTCAGACTTACCCTTTCTCTTAGCAGTGCAGGGACTCTAGCCATTCACAGCACCCATGCATGGTGTCTAGGTTGCTGTTGACTGCTCATTTGCTGATCTCACCACCCGTGCGCTTGTCATGGGGCAGTGGTCACATCTGTCTTAATTAGTTATAGGCATTGCCTGTACATCCAGGTAACAATCCCCAAGAGCCCCCTATATGTTATGTGGTGATGCTGAAGAGTTCCCCTTCACTCTTTAGATCATTTCACCTGTTATTATTTGAAGTCCCTCCTTGAATCTGCCCGAGGCAAAAAGAAGAAGCAGGTGCGTAACTGGGAGGGTCCAATTACTTAAATGACATGAAATGTTGAGAAGACATCATCTATTCATGCATCTATTGCCAATCATCCACCCAACAATTCATCAACCACAAATTTATCTATGTATGAATCCATCCATCCATCATCCATGAATCTATGAATCCACACATCTATTTATGCATCTATCTATTATCCAGATACCCATTTGCCCAACCATCCACTCATCCATCCATCCATCCATTGATCCATCCATTGATCCATCCATCCATCTATTATCCAGGTATCCATTCATCCAATCATGCATTCACATATCATCTATGAATCCATTCTCTATCCATCAACTCTCTATCTATCCAACTATGCACTTATCCATCATTCATCATGTCCATCTCTGAGGTACTGTGATGTGCTGTCCAGACCCCCCTTGCAATGAAGGATTTCTGGTCCCAACTGCTGGGAGGACTGGTGTCAAAGAGCCTTTAGAGGTCAGTTCCTTCAAGGATTATCTCAGCTACAGACAGCTGTCTTGCCCAAGATTATGCCTCTTTCCAGGGCAGCCCACATCCAATGACTGATGGATGTGTGCATATAAAGGTCTGACCATCTTGGTCCATGAGGGCAACTCTGAAGTTCTGTTTTTGCTCCAGAGCTCTGTGCAGTGTCGGCAGAGGCTGCTGTTTTTGGACTTGCATTGCAGCTTGACTTCCCCTCTGCCAATCCTGCCTCCTTCCCCTTCCTTCCACAGGTTTTGATCCCAAGGACACTCTTTATAAACATCCTGTGCACTAGACTCTGACTCCCTGCTTCCCAGGGAATTTAATCTATGACTCTGACCCCATCCTTTCATCATAAACATATTCCTCCATCCATGTATCCTTTCATTCAAAAGATAGTTACCTTAAACTTACTTTCTGTACAAGAGTTGGGCATTATAAAAGATGAATATACATGAATCAAACATGGGCCTTGCCCTCAAGAAGCTCATAGTATAATAGGAATGATTAGACCTGTTCACCAATAGCTCCACTAAGGAAGTCAGAATGGGGAGTGGTCTATTCAGGCTGAGGGGATCAGGGCCAGCTTCATGGGGGAGGTATCACCTGAGATAGGCCATGAAGGATGGGGGATGGGAAATTGAATCTGGTTATGTGGAACTGGGACAAAAGTGGCTTTTTTTGTAATAAGAATAGCCTGTGCAGAGGCATGTAGAGTGTGAAATGAGAATTATCTACCCAAAGGGAAGAGGCAGGTGTGACAGCCGGGTGCAGCTGGACCTTGGATGACCTCATGACATCCACTTCCTCTGCTCCCCGCCATGCCCCTCCCCCACAGAGGAGCCCTTCCTATGCTACCAGCTCTTCCTCCCACCTGCCTCCCCTCTGTCCCTACAGGAAGCATGGCTTGGTCACCAGCCAAAGCTCTGTGGTCTGGCCATGGGGGAAGGGTCTGGAGGTCACAGTCAAGAGGAGGGTAGGATTCTTTCCTGACTGCAGGGAAAAGGAGGCATTAGCATGCTTGGCAGACTGTTTTATCCAAGGCTGCTTGCTCCCTAGAAGGCTGTTTCTTCCATCTCACTTTTGGATTAATAAGTAACCAGTTGGGCCCAGCTGGCTGATGAGAGTCATGTGCTAATGAGGCCAAGGTTGTAGCATGACCCCTGGAAGGGCCTGGAAGCTGTACATGCAGAAGAAAGTCTGTTCACAGCTCTCTGACCCAGGCAAGGATGATAAATTTGACCTTGCCAGGTACATAGTCCCTGGCCCCTGCCATTGACTGAGCCTTGATCCTGATCACAAACTGAGCCCTGTGTCTGTCTGGCTGCAGAATGAGCCCCAAACACCAATCAATCAATTAATCAACCATCTGACAGCTCTATATGGAAGAACTTCTAGAGCTGCTGAGTGCTGTTCCAGGACAGCGGGGGATGGGGGCATCGCCTCAAGGGCTGCTGCTTGGCAGGCACAGCTGCCAGGCTCTGCAAAGTCCCAGGGGGCACATCTGGGTCCAGGGGAGGCAAGTTCAGGGAAGCTGGCTTCTGCTCATGGTCAAGAAGGACCTTCTGTCTTTCCGCTCCCCTGCAATGCAAAGGGCTATTCTTTTAGGTAGTGAGCTCCCTGTCTGAAGAAGTGTCTGGTAGGCAGCTGTTGAATAATCATCAGTGACTCTTAAAGAAGATGCTTACACTGAGTGGGCCTTCCTTGGATGCTCCATTTGCTGACTGCATGACCTGGGGTAATGACTTGCCTTCTCAGAGCCTTGATTTTTACTTCTGTTACAGCTACGATAAGGAAGTATGTACTTCGTGGCCCTGCAGCAAGCGCTCGATAAGACTGTGTGCGTGAAGCATTTGTATTATTGCTCTAAGACTATCCATAGAAGGAGGGCTGTCAAGATTTTTGTGTTTCAGGCATTTGAGAAGGGTTCCAGTGAGTCCTGCCCCTCTTAGCAAATGGCCATGGTTAGGGGGTCAGCCTGTGGCCTAGAGAAGGGGCAGGGCTGTGAACACAGCAGCCCATCACACTTCTAATAACTTTGTGGCTCCTTATGTCCTGAAAAGTGAAAGAGGCCAGGGACTCTCCATCCATGGGGAGTACCAGAATACCCTCCCATCCTCCCACCCTCCACTCAGGCAGGATTAATGCCATTCTGCAGCCTCAGCGAGATCACGGTGCCTCTAATGGTTACCATGGCAACCGGGAGCTGGGAGGAGCGGGGCGGGCCTGACTTGGAGATGGGAAGCCTGAGTTTCCAAGGCAGCGCTGCCCTCCAGTTTGCGGCGCAGTTAGGATCCCCAGTGGGGGTGGGGCTGGGGGACCAGACGCTCCGGTCAGCCCAGCCTTCCTAAGACCTGGGGTCTCTGCCCTCACAGCTTCTGGGGATGTGTCCTGGCTCAGGGGCCTCCAGCTGCCTGGCTCTTGCTCTTTACAGTGTATCTCTCCAGGGGCTTGGCTGTCACCCGTCCTTTACTCCGGATCCCTGCTCTCCTCTAAGACTCCACAATGATTTCCCTATGTCCCCTAGAGCATCTCTGACTCAGCATGCACCCAAGGCTGTCCTGAACTGCCCTTGTGCCCAAGAGGCTGCCAAGGAAACAGCATGAGAAGGCAGAATGAGTTTACTAAAATTCAAATTTGATCAGGTCTCTCCTCTATTTAAAAACCTTCAATGGCTCCCTAGTGCTCTCAGAATAATGGCCAACCGTTTATCACAGCTTACAGGCTTTTGGCACCTGCTCCCTTCTGTCTCCTGGCCTCGTTTCTTGCCATTTCCCATCTCATCCCCTGAGCTCTGGCCACATGGGGAGTCTTTAATGCTTCTGGAAGGGTGCACTCTCTCTCACCCCTGGGCCTTGGCCTGTGCTGTTTTCCTCTTCCTGGACCCCTCTGTTTGCTTACCTGACTTCCCCTTCATGCATTCTCTTTTTCTCAGCCGCGATGGCATGTCCCCTGGGAAGCTCTCTGCAGGATTAGGAGCCCCTCTGCTCCCAGAGCACTGTCCTCTCAGCAGAGCACAAATCCTCCTGGGTTAGAACTGCCCAGTTACTTGCTGCCTTCTTCCTCTGGGGTGCTGCACCCCCAGTGCGTGGCTCGGGTCTGTGTGCGCAGGAGGTGCTGCTTGGTAATAGTTGTGGAATGAATGAGTGAATGAAGGAGGCCCCCGCCTGACCCGGGTCAGCTCTCCTGGGGGAGGTGGTGACGTGGCAGAGCCTGGCACCCCCAGGGGTTGGAGGGGAGGCTGGGAAGTTCCTGCTTTAAGGGTGTTAGCACCCCAAGCTTCAGAGAAAAAAACAAAACACAACCCTAGGCAGCGGGGTCACCTGCATCAGTGAAGAACTGGAAACCTTTTAAACAGCAGGCCTTTAGGAACTGAGTCAGCCAATTGCGTTTGTCTTCTCCATGGAGAATCGTGCAATGATTAAAAGGACTTTTGTAAGAGAGAAAAAGGATCCCAGAAGAGCCTAGCAAAGACTATGCTGAAACATGGCAAAATGTTTGGGGTAATGTGTTATATGTGAAAAAGCAGAATGCAAAATTCTGTGTGCTCCAGGATTACATGTATGTGACAGTGTGTGCCTGGGTGGGTAAGACGTGGGAGAGGAAATAAATAGAATGTGAACATTCCACCCAAGTCAGAGGCTGACAGGAACAGGGGTCATAGCTGTGGCAAGAGACACAGAGTGAGGGAAGAGCTTCCCAGCTCTTGGAGGAAAGGGATTCACTCCTGAGGGTCCTCGAGAGAGGGAATGCCTTGGTTTCCCATCTCTTCTGCCTCTCCCCTATGATTGCCTTAGGGTCCTGCTGGCAAGGACACCCACATTCCCCACTTGGAGAAGGCATTGCAGACAGGCCTGGGAAATCCCGGACAGGGGTTGGGGGAACCACACGGCCGCATGGACCAGGCTCTTCTTCCCTGAATCCAGGCTGGTACTGCCACCTGACCCTGCTGCACCAGCTGCCCTGGTCCTGAGGAGGCAGTGCCAGGTGGCCCGTGCTTCTCCTCCCTCTGGTGCCCTCCTCGGAGTGGACTGGCTCTGCCCCGGCTTCTCTCCTTCCTTCCCCAGGCCTGTCTGCACTCTGACTACCCCCCTCTGTCTTCCCCAAATGCCCCTGCCCTCTACCGCTAGAGGGCCATCCTGAGGTTCATTTTCTTTCAAGAGCTGTATTTCCCCCTTGCATTCCTGCTGCCCGCACCACTTGTCTTGATACCGTCACTAGACGTCCTCCCTTCCCCAAGGAGCTGGGAAGATCAATTTCACCCCATCCTAAGAAGGTCCTTGCTTCCCACACCTCTTCTCCCTCCCTGAGCCCCTTCTGTCTCCCTCGTGACCTTTCCCATTTCCCTTTGGATCCTTGTCTGAAGCAGGGGTTTGTACTCAGAGGTCAAGGCCCTCCTCACAGGTCCCAGTGAGCTATTCTTGGACTAGGCTGTGAGGCAACCTGTGTTTTAAGAGAGACCACAAAAGGCTTCATGGTGGAGGAACGACCACTCAGGGAAAAGTGCTGTCTTGTGGCAGCCTGGTGGGGAGGTGTTTGGGGGCACAGGGCCAGCTCTGCATTCCTAATATCGTCCCACAGAGGGAGGTTTGGAGTGACTTTAACTTTCTTCTTTGTGTTATTCTGTACTTTCCCAGTCATCTAAAATAAATCTGTTTACTTTTAGGATCAGAACAAAAGCTAACAAAATAGTCCTCCCCCCTCCACCTTGGGCCACTTCTACTTTGCCCCCCCCCCACTTATAATCACCCGGTAGGTCAGGCAGGGGACCAGCATAGATGGCAAGTCTGAGAGCAGAGCCTTCACCCAGCCCTCCTCCCAAGATCCAGGTAATAGAGACCACGAGCTTTGGAGTCAGACACTTCTGGGTTTGCGTCCAGGTTTCATTGTTTACCTGCTCTGTGACCTTAGGAGAGTTACTTAACCTTTCTGAGCCCCAGTTTCCTCATCTATTACATGTAGTTAATAAGCTGTGTCAGGGTTCTTGTGAGAGTTAAATGTGTTAACTAGTTTTTTGTGCCTAGCATGGTGTTAGCACACCATAAATGGTGTCTTTTTTTTTACAAGGGAAGAAGAAAGGGGAACAAAGAGTGTCAGAAGATGTAAAAATGTGGGTAAATATAAGGTTTTTTTTTTCTCATTTAAAAATGTTATTTAAAGGCTAATTTATATTGTGATATTTATAATATGAATAGAAGTAAGATGTTTGCAACAGTACTATAAAGGACAGGAGGAAGAAACGGAAGTATAGTGATTTAAGCTTTCTTAAACAAATTAAAGCTGCATATTTTAAACCTTAGAACAACCACTAAAGATAAAAAAAGAGGTACAGCTAATTAGAGAATGGAGATAAAATGGAATACTAAAAGATTACTCAACTAATCCAAAAGAAGGCAGTTAAAAAAGAAAAAGGAACAAAGGACAGATGAGACAAATGGAAAACAAATATCAAGGTGGTAAATTTAAACCAAACATATCAATGATTACAATTAAATGTAAATGGTCTAAACATTTCAGTTAAAAGGTAGAGGTTGTCAGACTGGATGAAAAAGCAAGACCAAACTATATACTGTCTACAGAAGCCTCATTTTAAATATAAAGACACAGATAGGTTAAAAGTAAAAAGATGGAGGGACTTCCCTGGTGGCTCAGTGGATAAGACTCTGTGCTCCCAGTGCAGGGGCCAGGGATCGACCTCTGGTCAGGGAACTAGATCCCACATGCATGCCGCAACTAAGAGTTCGCATGCCACAACTAAGAAGCCTGCATGCCGCAAGTACGGAGCCCCCCTCCCATAACTAAAACCTGGTGCAACCAAATAAATAAATAAATATTAAAAAAAAAGTAAAAGGATAGGAAAAGATATACTATGCACACACTAATTATAAGAATGTTGCAGTGGCTATATTAATATCAAAGTAGACGTTTGTTCAAAATCAGAACAAAGAATATTACCAGGGATAAAAGAGGGACATTTAAAATGATAAAAGATTTGATTTTCAGCTCTGCTACTGGATGATGCAGAGCCAGTCATTTAGCCTCTCTGAGCCTCAGTTTCCTCTTCTGTAAAATGAGTCTCAACATCAAGTGTGAAGCATCCAGCCCAGTGCATGGAACTGTGTGGTTGCCATGGTTCTTACTGTAATGAGTGAGCCCCAGGTGTGGCATTCCTTCTCCCCAGGGCACAGTGCCTGTTTCTTTACGAGGCCTCTCACCCTGGGCTGCTTGACAATTATTTATGCCAGCAATTACCCTCTGGTCACATAAACAAAGGGCTGTTGACTTTATTATCGACTCTATAAAGATGCTCTTCCATAGCTATTGGGAACCCAGGCTTGTGAGTTATGATCAAGCCAATTCCTGGCAGTGAGGACTGGGCTTGTGAGGAGCCGGTTACAGGAAAAGTTTGGGGATAAGTCGTTTGCTCCCTCTGAGGTCCTTCCAAGGGATGTGGAATCTTCTTGATCTTCAAGAGCCATGATTATCTCTGGATCTGGATTTTTAATTTTATTTTATTCAAACAAGGGTTTCTCATGTAGCCCAGATATGCTTGAAGAAGTAAACTCCAAAATATTACATTTCAAAGACAAGTTCAGAGGGCTTTTCCATTGAGGGATTATTTGTCTATAAGAATAATTTTTAAATATGGGAGGAAGCACATTGGTGTACAATGGAAAGATCTCTGGGCTTCAGAGTTGTGTAGACCTGGATTTAAATCCCAGTTCTGCTCCTGCCTTCATTTGTTCTATAAGAATTTACTGAGCGGGACTTCCCTGGTGGCACAGTGATTAAGAATCCGCCTGCCAATGCAGGAGACACGGGTTTGAGCCTTGGTCCGGGAAGATCCCACATGCCACGGAGCAACTAAGCCCCTGTGCCACAACTACTGAAGCCTGTGCTCCTAGAGCCCGTGCTCTGCAACAAGAGATGCCACTGCAATGAGAAGCCCGCGCACCGCAACGAAGAGCAGCCCCCGCTCACCACAACTAGAGAAAGCCGGCGCGCAGCAAAGAAGACCCAACGCAGCCAAAAATAAATAAATAAATAAATTAATTAAAAAAAAAAAAAAGAATTTACTGAGCATCCCAGGTCCTGTAGAGATTGGAGATACAGTGGGAAACAACAGATATGTCCCTGTCTTCATGAAACATATTCTAGTAGGGGGGACAATAAACAAATAAATGAACAAAATAAATAAATAATTTCATATACTGACAAGTGTTATGAAGAGAACAAAATAAAGTAATATAATAGCAAGCATGTGGGTGGTTGGGAGGGTTATGATACCTGAATACCAGCCAGATAAGGTGAGTGAGAAGAGCATTCAGGCAGAAGGAACAGCAGGTGCAAAGGCCCTGGGGTGTCTGGTTTGAAGACTGGAAAGGAGGCCAGTGAGGTTGGAGGGACGTGAGTGAGGGGCCTGGTCATGCCGACCCTCACAGGTCATAATGGAGTGGGCATTGGAAGTCCTTGGGGGATTTGAAGCAGCCACTTACGAGCTGGGTGTCCCTGTGCCAGTTATTTAATCTGCCTGAACCTCACTTTATTCATTGGTAATGGGGAGATGACACCCATCCCATCTTATGGAATTGTTGGAAAACTGGGCAACATGGTACACGTAAAGAACTAAAATGGTACCTGAGACCTTGCAGGTGCTTGACAAATGCTAGTCTTCTTCCATCTCTGGGCCTCAATTTCCCAGAAATTGAAAGGGTAGGACTTAGTGGTTTCTGTGCCATCATCTACCTGGAACATTCTTAGTGCTTAAAAAAGGAAGGAGAGTTCTAAAGCTAAAATGTTAGGAACATTACTTCAAAATGAAGATAAAATATCTCAGAAATTGTGTTGTAAATCACTGCTGAAATAGGATTGCATTTATAAAAATTCAATTTGAGTGCAATTTTCTCAGGAATACACACTTACTGTACAGAGTAAGGTCAACCTGTAAGTAACATCCTCCCTTTCAGATTCTCCCCTGTATCTCAGCACAGGGGGAAGGGCAGCTTGGGGGGATTGTCCAGGGGATTGTCTGAGGCCCCTCTATTCAAGGGCTCATTAGCCTCAGACTCTGACTGGATGACCCCTAAGCCCTGGGTCAGGCAGAGTAGGGAGACAAAGCTGTAGGGAAGAGGGATGTCCTAGAATTCCAGAGAGTTCACAAGAATCCCCAGATCAGGCTCTGCTGATTCCTGTAGTATAAGAAGTGCTGCTAGAGTCGTGCTACCAGATTGGACTCCTTGATATGGGCAAAGGCACATCCACGTCACCTTCCCACTGAGCTCAAGTGTGCTTCAGTATCCTTTTCAGCGATCTCTCCAGTTGGTCTCTACCAATGGACCATGGTTAACTGGTGAGTAAACCTCTTTGCCATCCCTGATCTAATCTTACCCTCTCAGATCATGCAAACTGAGGCCCAGGGAGTGAAGTGACTTGCTAAAGGCACACAGCTAGTAAGTGGCAGAGCCTGGTCTCCTGGCTTTCCACTGCCCCCTGGTGACCCCAGGGTGGGAGAGGCTGTGAGACGTGGTCTGCTTCCAGGAAGAGAAATATATCATCTCCGTGTGACAGATATAGCCGTGGAGACGCAGGGACATTGGCCCAACAGAACTAACAGGAAATTTCTGTCCTGGCTCTATTGCCGCTCCCTCTGGTGCCCTCTTACCACTTTATAACCAACAGTACCCTGATATTCTGATACATGAGATTTGAGGAGACTCACTGACCCCCAGCCTTAAGGGTGGGCCCCGATGGACTTCAGACAATCGGTGTATCCCCTCCCCATGGTCACAGTGATTTTGTGTGACGGACAGTCAGATCTGTCCAGGTCAAGGAGATGCCCTCCTGGGGAAAGTTCTGCCTCTAATCTGGGTTGGCTACCAACTTACCATGTGATCTTGGGCCCACTGTTTCAATATGAGCCCTTTATGTCCAAATTTTAAAAACTTGTGTGTTTGGGGGATAGGGTGAGGGGGGGGCAAGATGATAGTTTTCACACTGAGGTCTGTGGACTCCGACCTCAAGGTGGTGTCTCAGGGCTTGGAGAACCCCTACCTCCCCCACCCCTGACTTTACCCAGCTCTACTCTCCCCTTCTCCAGGTTTCTGAGGAAAGTTTGGTTTGAAGAAAGGGCTTTGCATCAGAAAAAGCATGGTAGCTCTGGGGACAGGTGACCTCACAAGCTCCAGCCACCTGCCCCACTTCCAATGCTCCAAAAACCCATGGGTCTGCATAGGAGCTGAGAGTCTGGGGTCATCATGGCCTTCTATTTTCAAAAAACGATCAACAAATATTTTTTGAGTACCTACTGTGCAAGCTCAGATTGGTCTGTCTGAAGTAGTACATTTGTTTAGAAAGAACACTGAAACATGTTCAATGAAGACAACTTGGAAAACACTAAGAAATAAGTAAATTCAGAGGTAATCCCATTGGAGTCCAGCAATGTTGGCCATGTCAGCAAGAGCCCTTCTTTTCTCTCTCTTCCCCTCTCTCAGTATTTCTGTCCATGAGCCCATCTTTTAATTTGGACCCTTGTCCTGTCTTTGGTCCTCTTCCCCTTTCAATTTTCAAAAGAGAGAGACCCAATTTACAGATGGGAAAAACACTCTTGATTTCCTCTTCAGTTCTCATCACAGCCATTGCCAGTGTTTCAGAGCATGGGCAGGTAGAGCTTGTACCTTCCTCTTTCCTCAGAGTCATGGGCCTGAAATCTCAGGCTAAGGGGGCAGCTCCCTCTAACACCATAATCCATCCCAGAAGGAGGAGTTGGTGGGACTAGAACAGGACATTCACACCGGTGAAGTAAGCAACTGCCAACATAAAATACCTTCAAAGGCACTTGAAAGATCCCATGGGAGGAAAAATCCTGCCTTCCCCAAAGGCTAATATAGAGACAGCCGCTCATCCTTGTAGGAAGTTACCTATCCCAGAGGGTATTAGTCTTTTACACTTTAGTGTGAATGAGGTCCTTAGAACAGATCTTCACGTGGTAGGATGAAGTCTTATACAGCAGACTATGCTATATTCCAGAAGGTGGTCCCCACTTTGTCCCTCTGTACCACTCTCTTCTATTACTGCTTCTTGAACAGTGCATTCGGATTCGAGTGTCTGCCACCTTCATGAGACTGGGATGCTGAGTCTTGAATCCCCAGTGGCTGGGCCAGAGTGGGCATCAGTAAAACCTCCCTGAACTAGCTAACCCCACCTCACACTGTGCTGCATCATTGTTTTTTCACTTCATATCTCTCATAATTTATGATCGTGTATTTGTTTATTTGAGTGTTCATTTCTTGTTGCCTCTGCCACCAGACTGTAAGATCAATGAGTGTGCAGGCTGTCTTAGTTTAGGATTCCCCCAAAACAGAGCCTGAGACAAGGACGTCGGTGCAAATATTTTATCTGGGAGGTGATCCCAGAATGTACTGTGAGGGATGGAGGAAGGTAAATGGGGAAAGAGGGAAGTTAGCAAAGGATCCGCTAATCAGGGGGTTACTGCTGTGGGAGCTCGAACTCAGTCTTGTTGGGGAGCCTCTGAGAGTTTGTAGAACCCATCTTAGAATTGTCTCCCAAATGGCCAAGGAAGCTGGGATGTTGATTCATCAACTCTCATGCTTTGTTGGTTGAGGGTTACTCCTGGGGTGTTAAGGCTGGCCTACCCATGGCTGGGGGGAATCTGCTCCCCCAGTGGGAAAATGCATTCCAGCAAAGTGATGCGGGAATAGTAGATATGAGTGGGAATGGCTAGAGGCAGCCTCTAGGGTGGGCTGAGGGTGTGCAGGTGGGGGACTCACAGCATCTGCACTCCGTGCACCTCTATACTCAGCCCGTAGCCCGCTGTCTTGGATGGACATGGTCAGCAGTCCGTGAACGTTTGTGGAATGACTTCACGGGCAGGGGACTGTCTTCAGATGACAGTCGCTTCACAGAGCAGAAAACGCTGGAGCTGAGGGAGCCCTTGGAGAAACCTCACATCCAGCATTTCCCAAACTGTACCGTGCCCTTGGATAAAAGGGCTCCATGGACATTAGGTTTGGGACCTACTGTGGCAAAACACAATCCGTATTGACACAATGTTCTGAGAAATCTTGCAAGAAAGAAATCTGTTTAACTCAATATTTCCCAATCACTTTCGTTGCTAAAACTTGTTTCTTTTTAAATTGAAACATCCCCCTGCCCCCAACCCTTCTGGAAGCTGTGGCTAATCCAAGGCCCTCACTGTTCAGTGGAAGGTGGAGGTCCTGAGAGGGGAGGGTACCTTCCCAGCACCGGGCACCCAGGCTTGTCGACTTCCACCCAGACCTTTGCTCTGTGATGGGATTATACTCCTCACCTCTCTCTACCCTGCTTCTTGATCTCCCAAGTTGCAGCCTCTGTAGCAACATTAGCAGCACCCCAAGTTCTAGGGTGGATCCTAGCAGGTCATTGCTCATCTGTCAGCTCACCACACCTGGAGGCCTGGATTTTCCCAAGTGGTTTGGGGGAAAATTCCCTTCACTGTAGGGTGGGGCTAGGTTCAGGCCTGAAGTAGGGACTGGGAGAGCCGGAGAGGGCAGGAGGCTTGAAGCCGGCCGGGAAACTTCAGATATGTTTACCCTATACTTAGGCTGAGTCTCAATTTATTTACACTGAACGTTTTGGTAACCGTCTGCTCTTAAACCAAATGGAAAATTATCCTTCTCCCACTGCGATGGCAGCTCCCTCGGATGTTTTTAATAAAAAAAATCTATCATTTTAATGCAGACAGCTCAGCTAATAAAAATGATCTGTGCCATTAATAATTATCCTACAAATACAATGCAAATTAGCAGACAGGCCTGCGGGGGCCACCCCTGCTGCCAGGAGCGGTTCCTCCTTGGGCCCTGGCAGGGTGGGATGGTCCAGCACCTGTGGGAGAACAGGTGAGCGTTAAGGAGGGAGGAACCCTGGAATTCATATAAAGACCAGCACCAGGCAGACCGACAGAGGGTCTGGGCAGGCCTACAGCTTGGGTCTGCGGAGTGATAGAGCAGGAAGGGGCAACAGAGGTAATATATCCCACTGGGGGCTTATTGATATTAATGATAATTACTGGCCTTTCCCCAGCTTGTGCCGTGTAACCTGCAAACCAGAAACTACCGACCACATCACCTAGTCCCTCTGCATGGCCTTGCAGGAAAGGCAGCTGGAGGGTCTCAGCCAGGGGTTGTAGCCTCAAGTGACTTTGGAGGCCAGACGTGTAATATAAATGTATGGCGCTTCACAGGTATGGAAAAAACAGAACTGGAGGCCTTTGGTAAACTGGAAGATGCACTTCTCACCTAAAAACATTTGAATAAAAAAAAGTTAAACACAGACTGGGCAAATTATATATGTTGCAGGTTGGGTTTGGCTGTGGGCCATAGGTTTGAGAACCTGGTTTAATGAATGAATTCACCTCTCCCCCCGAATGGCACCCCCCCATGGCCCTCCCCCACACAGTGCTAAGCTTTGGTAGCCAGCAGAGGACTGGGTGGGGTCCACACTCTCCCAAGCTGCACATGTACAGAGCGATGTGGTGGGACCTCCTTCCCCAGAGCCTTGGGACGGTCTGCACCTCTGCATTCCAGCTGTGGGCTGAGATGCCGATGGAGCCGACACCAGGCTGGAATGGGAGAAAGATGATGAATGATCTCAGAAACAGAGCCTGAGGCTTCCCAAATCCCGAGTCTTTCAAGGCAATCGGATCCTTGAGTTGGGTAGGTGGTAGAAGTGAGGAAGGAGGGAATGGGATGTCTGCTAGTTTCAAGTTCAAGTTGGGCAGAGGCCCCAGCCTCATGTGGCTGAATGGATTAGTTAAAACTCATTCAGTGGCAAGGGACAGAAACCCAATTGGCTTAAAGAGAAAAGGAATATTTTGGCTTGTATAACAAAACAAAAAATCCAGAAATCTTATTTTTGCCCATCTCCTGGCTCAGCTTTCCTGAGTGAGGGTTTCTTTCCCAGATGACACCCGCCTCCTGGGCACAAGCTGGCTGCCAGCAGCAACAGGCATATACCTGCCCCTCTCAGCAGCCTTAGCAGAAGGAGCAAGACCCTCCCCAAAGTACCAACCAAAGCCCTGAAGTTGAGTCTCTTTGCCTCTGATTGGCCCAGTCAGGGCACACACCCATCTCTGAACCAATCAGTGTGGCCAGGTGATATCACACTCTGATTGGCCAGGCCTGGCTCACAGGCCCAACCCCAGGGGGCAGGGTCAGCCCCACTCAGATCAGAGGGACTGAAAGCTGGGGAGGACCCATTCAGAGAAGAGGGGTGGATGGATGCTTGGATGACTTTACCCCACAGAAGAAGAAAAGAAAAGAAGGAACTAGAGATGTATTGAATGCCTCGTGTATGCCAGAGTGGTCTGCACACTGCACATACATTATCTTAACTCCACCATGTAGGTGTTCCACAGCCGGGTTACATATGGGGAAACGAGATCTGAGGAGTTTGTCACTCATGTAAGATTGCCCAGCTGGTGGAGGAAAGGCCATGCTTTGCAGCTGGCATTGAACAGAAGGGTCTCTGTGCACTGTTTTGCGTCCCTCTGTGCTTGCTCTGACCCTGCAGACCGTCTGCTCATCGCCGTTATCCATTTTCCTATTGGGGTCTGTGCCCTTTCTTTATTGACTGGTAAGGTAACAAATACATGGCCATAGTCAGCGGTAGGGGGTCTGTCACGAGAAGTGCACGTGACTGAACATCTGCCTTCCCCATCTGACTGTGAGTTCCTAGCAGGTCAGGGATTATGTCTCAGTCACCTTTGGGTCCTCAGGTTCTATCTCAGCTTCGGATTGGAGGAGCGGAAGGGGTCAGGAGATCTGAATTCTAGGCCTGAGTCTGCAACTCAGCCTTCTTAACCTCCCTGCTCTCCCACGGGGCACCTGAGGCACCTCTCTTGACCCCTAGGGTTCCCCAGAACAAGGTTTTAGAACTACGGGTTGGGGGTAGGAGTGCTCACCAAGCGTCCTTTGGACTTTATGATTCTCTGGGCCGTGCTGAGAGTTCTCCTGGTGTTAACTGTGCAACGATTGTGCATGCTGGTCTGCCTGTGAATTCTAGAACCTTCTGTGTTGGAAGCTGCTCTAGACAAGTCTTGGTTTCAGGAAAGAGTCTCAGAGGGATGCTTGTCTCCACCTGAGAAGTCCAGGAGTAGAAATGGGGGAGCCCAAGTTCCTTCTCAAACACTTCATCATGTGCCCCCAAAACTGACATTGGACTGGCCTGCATGGATCTGGGGAGGGAAGTCTGGACCCTGAAATCAGGCTCAAGGTTCCTTTCTGGGGTCATCATGCTGGTCACTCTCCGTCTAGCTGTGACAGCCACGCAGATCTATCGTTTCTAGGCAGCTCTGGAGGGACAGGCTCTGGAGGGAGAGAAGAGAGGCTGCCCCCACCCCACTGCCCCCTCCCAGCTTCCCAATCACATCAGCATTTCTCTCGGTATTGTTTCCAGTCCCATTAATATTCATAAGCGACTTTTCTATTGTGTTTGCAATTTTCCAGCAGACAGACAGGCCTGCACTCCCCCGTGTTAATAGGATGCAAAGCTCACCAACTCAGATCTTATTAGCAAATCTCCATTAGATACCAAGGCCCTTCTGGGCTGCCTGATAGGCGAGTTTCCACCACGGGTGACAGCCGGAGCAGGTCTTAATCCAATATGACTTTGCAATCCCCACTGCAGAGACAATCCCGAGGAGGAGCCTGGGCCGGGAGCAGATCAGGCTGAGCCGGGCATCCTGTTAAGGGGTGGAAATGGAGTCGTCGGGGCGGCCAGAGCAGAGAGGTCAGTGTGGGTGGGCTTCCTCTCCTCCCACAAAGGGGCACTTCATCAATTCCATCTTTCAATCACTTGAGCTTTCATTTATTCGACAACAGGATCACCCAGTGCTTCCCATGTGCTTGGCGCTGGATGGAGGCTGGGATATGGGTGTGACCATGACCTGCTTCCTCCCTCCGAGGCTTTCTGGGTTGGGGGCATAGCTGCACTTATGGACAGTTGCCTGTCGCAGGTCCTGTGGAGAGAGAAGCCCAAGGTGCTTTGGCTCCCAGAAAGGGGCGGCTAAATCAGACAGGGCTGAACAACATCTGGGAACAGGTGAGCAGAATCTAGGAAACATGTGGGCGGGGAACGTAAAGGCTGGGGGCCATTCCCAGTTCTGCTCTGAACTCGAAGGAATTACTTTCTAGCACTTCCTAGCTGCATGACCTTGGCCAAGTCTCTTGACTTCTCTGTGTGGCAGCCCATCTGTAAAATAGGAGTAATAGTAGTCCCTTCCTCCTAGAGTTGATATGAGGATCAAACGGGGCTTGACACATTGAAAGCAATAGGTAAGTATAACTATTACTGTTATTATTTATTTGGGAAGCTCCAGGGTTGCTCCCAGTTTTAACTCTCTTCACCTGAGCCTCAGTTTCTGCATTGTGGGGAATTAGCCGAGGTATGTGAAGGTGCCTGGCCATTTGGGTGCACACAGGCCCTTGTGAGCTCTGTGGCTGCTTGTTGTAAGGTCAGGGCATTTGGTAGACACTCAGCGAGGGGTCCTGTATGGCTCCAGTCGTAAACTCATTAGCCACCGGATGAGATAAATCCAGGTCCTGGATGAAAGGTGATCAAAATCTGTGAAATCATGGAGCTGGGGTAGACGACCTGAAGCGTGTATTTCTGGGTCTGAAATCCCATGACCTGAGGCCCAGATCCTGCCCTCCAGGTGCTTGAGGTACAGCTGTGAAGACAAGTCTTCCGTAGGTCAAATGCACCCGAACACACCCTGTAATGATGGGCAAATGTGGGTTCCATGGGCAAGGGGTGGCAAGAGACGTGGGAGGGGAGGTCCCTGAGGGTTGGGGCAGTCAGGGAGGGCTCCCTGGAGGGGGTAGGACTTGACTTGAGCTGCGCTTCTGAGAAGGGGTAGTGTGTGGAGAGGGAAATGGAAAGTGATCCAGATGGTGGGCACAGATGGTGGGCACAGGTGGAAAGAGGCTGGAGGCTAGAGAGTGAGTGAATGGAAGGAGTGGGGCTGGGAGAGACCCTCAGTCCTCAGGAGGCCATGAGCTAGCCAGCCACGTTTGGCTTTGTTGGCTCAGTGTTTAAATTAAAAAATATTAAAGTCTTCAAGGGGAGCATGTATTTTTCCCTTCACAGTCCTCAGCATTACTTATCACACCATACCAGGCCCAGGTCACACTTTAAGTTTCCTGCCTAGTACTCTCGCAGACATCTGAGTTTGTGATCCCAGCCAGACAGAGCAGTAACTTTTTGGTGGGGATCTAAGCTCAGGTGAAGGCTGGACCATTGCCCTAAAGGCTTTAGAAATTGCCCAGAGGGTCTTGGGGCCTGGGAAGTTGTATTGTCCCTGGGCCTAAGGCTCCTGCGTTGGTCAAAGAGTGGTGGGGTGCCTCGGTGACCCCCCGATAAGGGAGCTGTGTCTCATATCCCTGACCCACTTTAGCAGAATGGCTGGACTCCCTTCCTTACAGAACGGGGGTCACTGGCTGACGGGCGGCCGAGGCCATGTGCCAGCCTCTGCAGTCCAGAATGATCTGGAACCATTCACTGCTCATTCCAGAGTCCCAGATCTGCCCCTGACCCCCTCACCCCGTTCTCCACAGGCTGTAGCAGTGACACTGGAAGTTGTGAGCCATCTCCAAATGCCTGGGGATAAAGAATGAAGCTAATAATATACCTGTGAGAAGTGAAAAGTTCTCTCAACTCCCTCAGTTGGTTTCAAGGGTGAGGATTTTTCTCACCTACAAATCTCTCTGTATTCTCGAAGGCAGCTGAAGCCTGGATGCTTTGCAGTCATGGGGCCTAGGAAGGGCAACTTTGGATGTCCCCCTGTAGCTAGGAGAGCTCACAGCTGTGGAGGCGGGGTAACAGATGGTGGACGGGCAGTGTGACTTGATTGTTGGGGACATGGTATTTCTGAGTCACAGACACCTGGGCTGGAACTCTGAGTCAGCTGCTGGATAGCTGTGTGACCTCGAGCAAGACGCATAATCTCTCTGAGCCACCCACAAGCTGGTTTCGGGGACTAAGTGAGCTGACGCACGTAAAATGCTCAGCAATGAGCCTGCCATATAATAGGCTCTCAATAAAGGAGAGCTATAATTACTGTTACTGTTATTTTAGGGCTAGCCTCCTGGGTCCTCAGCTGGTGGCCAGCTGAGCTGCTCCGTCTTTGGGAGAGTAGTTGGAGCATGGCTGCTCTGCCCTTTGACCTCAGGCTGGACAGATCCCAGGGGTGTTAGGGAGGAGATTTTCAAGCATTATTGAGCCTGGCAGCTGAGAAAGAGAAACACAGACTCCACAGAGAGGGGCATGAGACTGGCAGCTCCCAGCAGGCTCTGGGGCAGGTACACAGGGACTCTCTCAGTGGTCAAGGGTCATGCAGTCCTACCATGCAGAACGGAAGCATCAAAATGTCACAGCTGGCAGGAGCCTTGGGGCTGTCCAGGCGAACCTCATCAAAAATTTTAATACCTTTTTTATTAGTTTTTTTTATTGCTGCTGTAAATTACCACAAACGATGTTTTAGACCAATACAAATTTATTTTCTCAGAGTTTTGAAGGCCAGAGATCCAAAATCAGTATGGTTGGCAGAAATCAAGGTGTTATCAGGGCAGTGTTTCCTCTGGGGACTCTAGGGGGAGAATCTGGTCCTGGTCTCTCCCAGCTTCTGGGCGCTCGTGGCTGTATCACTCCAGTCTCTGCCTCTGTGGTCACATGGGCTCCTTCTCTCCTGTCTGTGTCAAATCTCTCTCTGTCTCCACCTTATAAGGATACCTGTGATTGTATTGAAAGCCCACCTGGTATAATCTAGGATAATATCCCCAAGGCAAGATAATTAATCCTACCTACAAAGTCTTTTTTTGTTTTTTGGCATATAAGGTGATATTCACAGGTTCTAGGGATTAGGACACGGATATCGTTGGGGGGACCATGATTCAACCTGCCACATCATTAAAAAAAATTGTTTTGAGATAATTTTAATCTTATGGAAGAGTTGTAAAACTAGTGTAAAGAGTTCCCATACACACTTTACCCAGTTCTCCCTTATGATTACCTTATGTAATCACAGAACGTCTATCAAAATGAAGAGATTCATCTTGTTACAATATTATCAGCTAAATTTCAGAACTTATTTGGATTTGACCAGTTTTTCCACTAATGTCCTTTTTCCTGGGTCAGGATCTGGTCTATGATACCACATGGCATTTAGCAATTATGACTCCTTAGTCTCGACCAATCTGTGACATTGCCTCAGTCTCTCATGGTCTTTTATGACTTTGACACTTTTGAAGGGTGCTGGTCAGTTTTTTGTGGGATATGCTTCAGTTTGGGCTTGTCTGGTGCTTTCTCACGATTATGTTAAGGTTATGTGTTATCGGGATGTATTCCACAAAAGGAGGTGCTTCATCAGGGCATCACATGGGGGTAACACCTGCTGACGTGTTAGCAACACATGACTAGTGACGTGAGCCTTAGCCTTGGTGCAGGTGGTGTCTACTAGGATTTTCCCCTATAAATTTACTATTTTTCCCATTATAATTACTTATTATTTGGGAGGAGATACTCTGAGACGATGCACGTGTCCTATTTCTGTTTAAACTTCCGCCCACGAATTTTAGCATCCATGGATGGATCTTGTCTGCGGCAATTATTACTGTGGTGTTCACTCATTCCTTCTACATTTATTACTTGGAATTCTTCTGTAAGGAAGAGTTGTATCTTTCCCCTTCTTTATTTACATTTGTATGGACTCATGGATATGTATTTTATTCTTTGGGTTAGAATTCAATACTATTGTGATTTATCTTTTTTGCTCAACTTGTTCCAGCTTTGGTCATGGGGAGCTTTTCAGGTGGACTCCTGTACCTTTTTGAAATGTTCTATCCTTCCTTTTTCTTTTCTTTCTTTCTTTCCTTCTAAGGGTTTGTGTCCCACTCTGAATATAACATGTGGCCTCATACAGTCTTAGAAATCAGTCCCAGCCATTCTGAATATAGCCTGAGGGTTTCTGGCGGACAAGGATTACATTTTACTTCAAAATTGCCAGCACTTAGTTCTGGCCAAGGACATAAGACATAGAGGCACATCTCGGAGATGTTTCATGTTCAGGTCCAGACCATCGCAATACAGAGAATATTGCAATATAGTGACTCATGAATTTTTTGGTTTCCCAGTGCATATAAAAGTTATGTTTGCACTATACTGTAGTCTATTAAGTGTGCAATAGCATTATGTCTAAAAAAATGCACATACCTTAAAGTTAAAAAATACTTTATTGCTAAAAAATGCTAACCATCATCTGAGCCTTCCTTGAGTGGTAGTAACATCAAAGATCACTGACCACAGATCACCAAAACAAAGATAATAGTAATGAAAAAGCTTGAAATATTATGCGAATTACCAAAATGTGGCACAGAGACACGAAGTGAGCAAAATGCTGTTGGAAAAATGGCACCGAGAGCCTTGGTCAGTGCAGGGTTGGCACAAACCTTCAATCTGTAAAATACTCAATATCTGCAAAGTGCAATAAAGCAAAGCACAATAAAACGAGGTCTGCCTGTACTCAAAAATATGAATTTTTTCTCGGTTCCCTTTTCCCCTCAGTCGTCTTCCCTCCCCCATTCCTGGGTCACTGAAGGTCTGGCCTTGTCTCCCAGAGCAACTTCCTGGGGGGCAGGGCACTGTCACTTTAGGAATGAGGGCTTTGGAATCGCATCTCTGTTCAAAACCTGTCTCCAATGCTTCCTCTCTCTGTGACGTGGGGCAGCTGACCTACCCTCTCTGCGCCCCTGTAAAATGAGGAAGATGAACTCAACCTCAGAGGGCCAGTGTGAGGACTACAAGAGATAACAGATGCTTGAGAAACACGGCTGTGACTGCCACAGCCTCCTTAATTGGTTAGAGATGAAATACCAGACAAAGGCAGGGGGAGGCTGGGATCTATGTTGGTCAGTCCTGCTTCCAGGAAAGCCCCAATTTTATGTATTCATTTTAAATAGAGGGGGTTTGCTCAATCCGTAACTATAAGTGATTTAAAACAAATAAACCTGTGAACCTTTACCTATAAACATATTTACAGATAAGAATAAAAGAGAGCCTCCATCAGCTCATATGTCTTCTTATTTTTTGCAAGTGGGCTCCCGTGTTTTTCACGTTGTCATGCCCAGGATGCTCTGGGTCCTGGCATTCAGAGATTCCCCCCCACTGCCCCCTGCCTCGCTGAGTACCCCACCCCAGCCCAGGGAAGGCTAGCAGAGGGCACATCTGAATAGCTTCCTTCCCAACAGAAGAAAAAGCTGTTGTATTAACGACCACACTTAACATGCTTCCATTTTAATCCCTGCTTTAAATTTGGCACAATTGTTTTTACAGTAAAGCCTGATTTTTTCCACAATAGGGTGCTGAGGGTATGTGCTTTCTATTCAAACACAAAGAGAGCCCACTTTACTTTGAGAAAGAAAGAAAGAAGGAAAAAATCAGTCTTTGTCATACTAGAAATTCACAGATTCGAGTCAGTTGCCAGACTGTTCAATAACTGCCTCCCCTCCCTTCCTCCACCTCCCTGTCAGCCTCACTCTCATTCTACAAGCATTCCTGAGCGCCTACTGCATGCAAGCATTCCTGAGCGCCTACTGTATGCCAGGCATGAGATCAGGGACTAGTGAGGCACATGGTGGTCCCCCAACAGGGAAAATTGACCTCCTCAGCGGCTGCAGGCTGGAGATGAGTAAGCGAGACCCAGACCCTGCAAACCAGATCTTTGGAATGAGCATTTCTCAAAGCATGGGTTCCCCCAGATTATTTCACGTGCTCACAGACCTGGCATCAAGTCTCGCTGAATTGTTTGAGTGAGAAAGTTACTTACTCTCTTGCAATCATTTTCAATCCTGATCCAGGCTGGAGAAAGTCTCTGGTGGGGACTGGTGAATGGTTAATACCACTCTAGCCCTTGCTGCTTTCCCATTTTAACAAAGAGAGCAGAGCTTGGGCTCATAGATGTCCCAGGCCATGGTGGCTTTAATGCCATTGCCTTGCCGTTACTGTATTTATTTTTATGGTTATGTTGCATTTGTGGACATTGATGTTGGTATTCCCATGCAGGAGAGGGAAAAGCTTCCTTTTAGGCCAGCATTAAAGAAAGAGAGTCAATGTAAAGAAACATAGTAAGTAAATAATTACGTGGTGTATGCAGACACAACACAATTCTGAGGATGGTGGTGCCCAATGACGGAAGACTGGAAAAATGATCTGCGTTAACATTCTCTTTGTGTCTAGTTCCCAGGTGCCATTCCTGACCTCAGGTCTAAAAGTCCCAGCTCTTAGATGCCAGGGGCATTGGGAGGGGCGTTTGTCTCTGATTGGGCCAAAGTGTTAAGCTACATGAGTATCCTTTGAGATCGGGATGGTGATGGCAACAGTGGCCAGACAGAAGACTCAGAGGGAAGGTGCAACGTGGACACAGTCGATCAATGGTTATGGGCTGCCCCTGGGCTGGGGGCCCGTGAGCTCCCGGCCATCTCTGAGTAAGGCGGCTCCCGTGAGCCCAGGACAGTCCTTCAGAGAGGGCTGCAGGTGTGACCACACACACCTCTGGGTGGGGCATCAGTGTCATCGGCTTCAGGCCCCTCTGCTTTGGGAAAATAGTAACAATTTTCTCCCACTGCCGTGGCTTCCAATCTTATGCACTGGTTTGACCTGGCGAAGGAACAGACCCAAGGAAGGGCTAAGGGCCTTTCCCTGAATCAGGGTGGCATCCAGCCACGCAGTGGGCTGTGGGCAAAGAGTGGAAGATTGGCACTGGCACAGCCAGACAGGCATGTGGCCGGCAGGATCCAGTGGGCCCAGGTCTTCAGTAGCCCATAAACCAGAGAACTGAATATTTGATAGAAATATAATTCCAGAGAATGAGGGCCCCTGTTGGCCCATGGTGAAATACAGTGACTGTCTGACCTCCTGGAGGAATAAATCTGCCCAGTGACACTTTTCAGCTTGAGACATGGAAGCCCCCTCCATGTAGCTTTTCCTAGAAGAGCTTAAACACTTAGCATGGGGATATTTACTGTCTGGTGGAGCTCTGGGATCCCAAGGTCATCTTGGCCGTGGCTCCTCACGCTGCCCCAGGCGTGCCTCTGTGCCATCCTGGTACCCTGGGGCTGCCTGCCACTGTGGAGCTGGAATGAGCAGAGGCTAGCACTGAGAGGGAGGGGAAGAAGCATCTACCTCCACCTCCTGAGCTTTGTTAAAGGAAAAGAGGCTGATAGTGTGATAGCTACCAGATGGGGAGGGGCTGGGCAGACCCGGGTGAGAATCCTGAAACTGGGACTGCTAGCTGTGTGACCTCAGCCAAGTTACTTACCTTCTTTGGACCCATCTTCTTCATCCACAAAGTGGGGTTAATAATAGTGCTTACCTCATAGGGCTGTGGGATGATTAAGTGGGCAAATGTATCTGAAGTGCTTTGCAGGGTGCCTGGCACATGGTTAATGCTCAGTGAAGGTCAGCTATCATGACAGCATAACAACAATCTGACTCTAGACCTCCCACTGGCTGCTGTGTGTCCTTGAGCAAATCATGTAAGCCCTCTGAGCCTCGGTTTACTCATCTGTAAAATGGGTCTAAGCATACCTACCTCATAGATGTAAAGATTGTAGAGGTAGAATACAAAGCTCCTGGCCTATGTAAGTGCTCAATAAATAATAATGGTGGTGCCGGTGATGATGATGATGAAGCCAAAGATAGATTTTAACAATGTGGGGTTAAGCCCCTCCTTTTGTAAGACGTCGGTTAACCTCCCTCCTGCCCCCTGGACCACCTTGGTGCCCAGAAGCCCTGGACAACAGGAGAGAGGTACAGCAGGAAGCTATTCTACCTACCTCTGCCCCCCAGCTAAGATTCCTGCTGAGACACAAGACTGGGCCCCAGATTCTGGTTTGCAGGTGTTAGGATGGCAGAGAGGCAGGAATTACGTGGGGTGGCGTGTCCTCCTTCATCCTTGCCGTCTACCTCGGCCAGTGGCTCATGCTGTCCTATTTGCCTGGAACACTCTCCCTCCAGTCTTCTTCTGGCTCACTCCTAACTCTCTCTGATATCACCCTCTGGTGCCCATGTCCCCCTGCTGAGTAGTCCCTCAGGGTATCTTCCAGCACCTCCTATCACACTGTATTAACGAACACTTACCATGTGCCCAGCACGGGGCTAAGTGCTTCGCATGCTAACCATCCCTTCCACTCCGCGAGGGCGGGGACTGTGTCTGCCTCGGATTCCCTGCTCAGCCCATAGAAGGGTCTCAGAAATTATCTATTGAATAAATAGATGTGGCATTTGGGGTGTTTGGTCAGCAGTGGAGACTGACATCACCCTGGCTAACCGATTCCTTCAGGCTGGGAAACTGTGGATGAGAAAGGGAAAGAGCCTGTGTCCTTTGCCCCAGGGGTGCCGAAACCCAAGTTCCTTCTAAAGGGTATGGCTGCTTGATGCTCTCCCGTCATAAACCAGCCCCAGAGCCACGTAGTTCCCCTGCCTTACCAAGGGCTTCCCCATCTCACCCGATCCTCCCCAGGACACCAGGAGATGGGGAGGACAGTGGTATCATTCTACTTTTATAGATGAGGCTCAGAGGGGTCAAGGGTCTGGCCTAGGGTGTCACAGCTTATGGTGACACAGCTGGGAACCAGGACTCCTGACTCCTTGCTGAGGGCTCTTTCTCCTCCACTCCTCTTTACAACCCCCTGGGCCACGTAATCATGAAGTCCCAGAATGTCAGAGTTAGTTGGAATCTTAGAGATTGTATTACACACATGGGACAACTGAGGCCCAGAAAGGGGGAGGGGAGGTAGCTGCCCAAGTCCTCATAACCAGCAAGTGGTGAGCATGACTAACAGATATGTTGGCTTGAAGCCACGTCCTGGAGGGGGTGGGTTCACAGTTAGCAGTGAGCCCTCTGTTGTGGCCAATCTGGGGCTGAGCACAAAAAGATTCATTGTCATAGCCTGGAGGTAATTTTCACAGACAACTGTTATGATATGTTCTTGGCCTAAACACTTTTCCAAAAAATCCCGGCCAGCTGAGCAGACGGGCATCTGTCACTGGCTGTAACAAGGAGGCTGTGGGACTCACTCATTAGTCAGGCATCCCACTTAGAAATGGCTCAGAACACCCCTGCAGAGAAAAACAAATGTGCTGGTGCTGGGGCAGAGCTCTCAAGTGAAGGAACAGGGAACACCAGACATGGGCTGAACCAGACACCATTTCAGCACTTGGGACAGTTCCACGGAGGGCAACTCTTCATCCATGAGAGCTTGGAATCTACAGAACTTTATTATCAGAAGCCTGGTCTCCAGTGGGTGGGCAGTGGTTTTTAAATGAAGAGCCACTGATTTTCTGTAAAAAAGAATCCAAGTGTTCACAGAAGCATGATGTGATTTGATTTTGTAGAATTTTGCGGCCATTTGGGTTTTTAGAAACCGGAAAGTTTTAAGGTAAAGGAGAAGCATAATAACATTTGAAGAGATGAAATGATTTTTGGAATATGCCTGAGCAGTGATCACTCACCCCCGACTCCCCTCCTCATTATAGCCAGTAGGGAAGTGAAAAAGGGAAGATGGAAGGAGACAGGATGAGAATCAAAGGGGAAAAATAACAGATCTACAGAAAAGAAGAGAGAGAAGCACACAGAGGGAGAGGAAGTTGAAAGGTACAGAGAAAGTGAGATGAGAGAGTGGAACAAAGGGATGGAGGGAGGTTTCATAGGTTCTAGAGTATCATTACATTTCTTAACCACTTCCTGACTTTTGCATTGACCCCAGGCTGCTTGCTAGGATTACCTCTTAAACGTAATGAGTAGATTAACCACTTTTCAAAGTTCTTTAACTTCTCATTATGCTTAAAGCTTCAGAAACTCTACTCTGATTAGAACCATTGTAACAGTCTATTACAATGATGTTTTTCCCTGGTGCTTCCAACAGCAGAGATTTCAATGGGGGCCCAAAAGAATTAGGGTGTGTGATAGATTTAGCCTGAATCTGTGATCCTTCATTTCTGATGATGAGAAGCTGACCCATGGAGGACTGATGTCTGGGAGCCACTGTTGAAGATGTCAGTGTGAGAAGAAGGCTCCCTGTGGGCCATTCAGCATAGGGACAAACAGACCAAATGTCTCAATGGCCCTGGAGATCAGCACCCTAGTGCTCATCACAATGGTCCCAATGCACCAATCTTATGGTTTAAATGGTGTTTGATAGTCTCCATTTAAGAAGGTGGGAAGGGGCTTCCTTAGTGGCGCAGTGGTTGAGAATCTGCCTGCCAATGCAGAGGACACGGGTTCGAGCCCTGGTCTGGGAAGATCCCACATGCCGCGGAGCAACTAGGCCCGTGAGCCGCAACTACTGAGCCTGCGCGTCTGGAGCCTGTGCTCCGCAACAAGAGAGGCCGCGATAGTGAGAGGTCCACGCACCGCGATGAAGAGTGGCCCCCGCTTGCCGCAACTAGAGAAAGCCCTCACACAGAAACGAAGACCCAACACAGCCAAAAAAAAAAAAAAAAAAAAGGTGGGAAGGTATGAAATATCCTCTAGAAACATTTCAGTCAAAATAATTAAAATGAAAAGCTTGTAAGTTGTTTTCTGGAGGATTCAATAGTATGTAATACTTCACTGCCCACTTATGTTGGACAATAAGGTATGTACTTTTAGCCAGAAAGACTCATGCTGTTATAATGAATTAATCTGAGCTGTAAAATATAATAATGATGTAATGTGGTATGAAAGAGAATTAATATTCTAAGTTTCTATCACATGCCAGGCATAGTGCCAGGGGCTTTACATACTGTGATAGATTGGATTATTACTCAGCAAATATTCATTCCCCTCTCCCTTGAGGGAGTGCCTCTCCCCCACCCCCTGATGGTGGGTTTGGCCACGTGATTTGGTTTGGCCAGTGGATGGTGGGTGGAAGTAACAGTGGTCTAGTTCCAAGCCAAGCCTTAAGAAGCATTGTGTATTTCCACTCGTCCCCTTGCAGTACAGTGGAGCCACCAGGAGAAGAGCAGGCCACTTCAGATTGGGCCCCAGCATGAGTATAGAGTACACACAGAGTAGACCCAACCCAGCCAAACCCAGTCTAGTTCACCCAGCCTTAGTCACCTTGCAGACCTGTGAGTTCAAGAATAAATGCTTGCTACTGTCAGCCACTGAATTTTGGGGTTGTTTGTTTTTCAGCGTTGTTCTGAAAGAACTGCCTAATACAACATGCATTGTCTTACTCAGTCTTTGCAACAACTCTTTAAAGTAGGTACCACAATTTTCCCCATTTTACAGGAAACAGAGGCCTAAAGAGAAAAAAATGCCTAACTCAAAGCCACAGAGTGAGTTAACTAGTGATGGATCCACACTTAGCTCATCTTTATTTGATAAGGTGAGGAGACAGCTGCCTGGCCCTCCCCAGCTAGCCCCTGCTTGCCTCTCCCACTCGTCAATCCTTCCTCTAGCTCAGAGCTCCAGGGTCGGGGTGGGGCGCTGGGGAAGCTGCAGGGAGAGCATCCGAAGCTCCTTTTAAAGAGCCAGCGGGGGTTCCCCCACCCGTGGCTACTGGAAAAGGTCACATTTGCAGATTCAGCCCACAGAACAATGACATTTCAAGGATCAAAGAAAAGGTTAAAATATTCCTATAAATCTATTCTTGGGACTTTTAAGTATTTCCGATGTAAAGGGAAAATGTCATTTCTTCTTCCCCCAAGAGTGGTGGAGGGTGGGTTGCTGGTACCGGGTCTGCTCTTGTTTTCCTGGCGCAGATGAACAGGGAGGAAGAACGGATTCGCTCCACATCCCTCCATACACAAATGAACGTGCAGTTAACCCCAAACCTCATTTATTTATGGAAACTGAATCCCAAATGGCCCCCAGACGAGCTTCTCCAAGGGGAGAGATGGACAGTGAGATTCCAGCACTCTCCTACTCCCTCTGTCCGGAGCGGCTGGTGGGCCACTGCTACAGAAGAGGCCTCCAGGCTCTCAGGGTGGGATGTGGGTGAGGCCAGGCATAGGCGTGGAGGTGGGGCGTGGCATATGACCCGGCAGATCACCCCCCTGAGCTTCAGATTCTTATGTCAGCTGCCTTGTGCATCCAAAGCCAGCGGAGCCCAGACTGACTCGCCACCTTCTCCTGGATTCCACGTCTTGGGGGGTGGCCCCACTCTCTTTCACCCATTCGTTCAGCAAACGTGTCTGGAGTGCCCTCTGAGTGCCAGGCGCTGTACCAGGCACCAGATGACAGCAAGGGAGGGGCACTCCGGCCCTCAGGCAGTTTGTAGACTATTCGGGGAGACAAACTAAGACCCTGCATGGGTGAAGGACTAACACTTTTGTGAATGGGGTGCTGATGAAGCCCAGAGAGGGGAGGGACTAACTCCGCAGGGCAGTCAGGGAGGGCTTCTCAGAGGAGTTGTTATTGAACTGGGGCCCATCCAAAAGGGACACTCCAGGCAGAGGGAGTGCACACAAAGGCCTGGGGTCCCAGAAGCCACGGCTTGTTAGAAACGTGAGAAACGCCGCGTACCACAGCGGAGCCGGCATCTTCCCTACGGCTTCTAAAGCCACTTTCTGTCAGGGGGCTGGGCTGCCGGCATGGCGGGCTGCAACCCCACAGTCTGCGAACAGATGCTGTTAGTCATAGCTCTCAAGCCATCGCTCGCCTCCCACGTCCCATCAGTCACCGAGCCCTGTTCTCATCTGCCTCCTGAACACCTCCCCTCTCTGTCCCTCTCTCTGCCTGCCCACCTTCACCCCCAGTCCCGGGGCCCCAGCCTCTCCGTGGGATTGCGCACAGCCTCCAAGTGCTGACAGCCTCCGTGGGCAGTCTCCCTCCCACCCAGCCCACCGGGCTGCAGCCAGAGCTGGCCTTGGGAAGCATCAGTCTTGGCATCTGACTCCCTTCCGAGGTCCCTTTGATGGCCCCCCGCTGCCAGCGGGATAAGGTTCTGTTCCTGAGCGTTGCATCCAAAGCCCTTCGAGGCGAGGCCAGAATCCCCACCTCACCAGCCTCACTGGGGCCCTTGTAGATCATATGCCCGTTCTAGGCCCTTGAACCATCTGGGGGCAGGAACTCATCAAGCCCCTTCCTGCCTTGGCACATGCTGTTTCCTCCACCTGGAATTCTTTTCCCTGTGCTTATCTGCCTATTGAACTCCCATTCATCTTTCAAGACCCAGATGAACAAATAATACAATGGTAATGAAAATAACAAGGGCTACCACTTACTGACCACCCCCTCCAGTCCCTCTGTATCTCATGACACTGCTTCATTTTCAAAGTATCTGAAATACTGCTACATTGTTGGTGGGAATGTAAATTGGTAGAGCCACTATGGAGAACAGTATGGAGGTTCCTTAAAAAACTAAAAATAGAGCACCATATGACCCAGCAATCCCACTCCTAGACATACACCTGGAGAAAACCATCATTCGAAAAGATACATGCACCACAATGTTCATGGCAGCACTATTTACAATAGCCAGTACATGGAAGCAACCTAAATGTCCATCAACAGAGGAATGGATAAAGAAGATGTGGTACATATATACAAGGGAATATTACTCAGCCATAAAAAAGAACCAAACAATGCCATTTGCAGCAACATGGATGGACCTAGAGATTATCATACTGAGTAAAGTAAGTCAGACAGAGAAAGACAAATATCATATGAGATCACTTATATGTGGAATCTAAAAAAAGGGTACAAATGACCTTATTTACAAAACAGTAGAGTCACAGATGTAGAAAACAAACTTATGGTTACCAGGGGGTAAGGGGAGGCGGAGGGTTAAATTGGGAGATTGGGATTGACGTATACACACTACTATATATAAAATAGATAACTAATAAGGACCTACTGTGTAGCACAGGGAACTCTACTCAATACTCTGTAATGGCCTATATGGGAAAAGAATCTTAAGAAAAGAGTGGATATATGTATATGTATAACTGATTCACTTTGCTGTACACCTGAAACTAACACAACATTGCAGATCAACTATACTCCAATAAAAATTAAAAAACCCCCACAATGGTCACTTCATATTCTTAGGATGGATATTATTAAAAAAAGAAATGGTGTTAAAAGTTGGAGAATATGTGGAGAAATTGGAACCCTTGTACACTGTTAGTCGGTATGTTAATTGGTACAGCCACTATGGAAAACAGTATGGAGGTTATTAAAAAATTAAAATTAGAACTACCGTATTATCCATCAATCCCCTTCAGTGTATATCTTCAAAAAAATTGAAATCCAGGTCTAAGAGAGATATCTGCACTCCTGTGTTCATTGCAGTATTATTCATAATAGCCAAAACATGGAAAGAATCTAAATGTCCATCAGTGGATGAATGAAAAAAGAAAATGTGGTATATACATACAGTGGAATATTGTTTAGCCATAAAAAGAAATAAATCCTTCCATCAGCGACAACATGGGTGATACTATACTAAGTGAAATAAGCCAATCACAAAAGGACAAAAACTTCATGGTACCACTTATGTGAGGAATCCAAAGTAGTCAAGCTCACAGAATTGGAGAGTAGAATTACATTTGCCAGAGACTGGGGGGGAAGGGAGAAATGTTGAGGATAAAGTGTACAAATGTTAAGTTATATAAGATAAATAAATCTTAGAGATCTACTGTAAAGCAAAAAACAAAAAAAGAAAAGAAAAGGAAAGAAAAAGAAAATAAGGACTACCATTTACTGACCACCCGTTCCAGTCCCTCTGTATCTCATTACACTGCTTCATTTTCATAGTATCCAAGACAGTGTTTTTTAAGTTATGGCTTTACTGTCTGTTGTCTGTCTTTCGCATCAGAGCGAAGGCTCCACGAGGAAAGGGCTTGATTTTCCTGTGTCCTCGGTATCTAGAGCCATGGCTGGCACTGAGTAGGAGAGCAAAAGAGTTTGTGGGATAAATTAAGAAATGACCCCTTATAACAACCTATTAGGTGTTGAGCGTTCTTATCCCCATTCTCCAGAAGGGGAAACTGAGTCTTTGGCAGCAAGGGCTTTGGTAGCTACCTCAGTGCTCCGTTTCCAGGCTGTTTCCTGGGAGCCACTCAAGGGCAGGGTCCACATCGAATTCCCACCCAGAACCCCTGGGTTCCTAGGAGAGGTTATGGAAGTGGGTGGTGGATGTTTCCTGTCAGTGGCAGGGGGCTCAGTGGTGAGAAAAAGGGTGGTTGGGGCAGCTTGGGTGGAGGCACCTCAGCTAGTTGAAGTTTGGCTTCCCAGAGCCTGTTTCTAGGTTGGGAATTAAATGCACTAATGGTTCCCACTCATTCCTAACTGGCACCAAATTATATGGAGTGGGCTGGCTGTGCTGCCCGGCTCGGCTCAGCAGGGGCTGAGGCAGGAGCTGGTGTCAATAAAAACGTTTACGCCAGTGGTGGTGGGAAGTCAGGCTTAGCAAAGCTGCAGGGGTTGTAGTGGGAGCCCTGGGCTGGGAGTCCTTAGTCTTTCGTCTGGTGCAGAGCAGGAGCGCAGGCTTTGGGGTTAGGGACAGCCCAGCTGTGTGGCCGTTCATCTTTCTGAGCCTCGGTTGCCTCGTCTCTAAAATGAGGATGGTCATCACCCCTACCTCCTGGTGGTGTTGGGAGGCGAAGGCTTCTGCTTTTCTGTGGGCACCATGCCTGGACCCTCTGCAGCAGCTCCGGAGAGGGGATGAGGGGGTCCTTCAGACCTGAAGGGGAAGGCGGGCAGGGCCAGCGCCTTCCTGGGTTTATCTCATCTGCCTCTGGGGGACTCCAAGCTTGAGAGCACATTCTTTGCTGAGACCTTTGAGCCCTGGGTCCTCTAGCAAGAGGGAGGGTCTGAGCGTAGGGCAAACAGATCTCTCCTCCCAGGTGACCACATGGCCAGTCCTAAGAGGGAGTGTGGCAACGGCTGGGGAGTACAGCTGTGGTCGGAGTCACAGAGCCTAGTGCATATTCTCTAACCCATGTGTGATCATGGGTCACCCGCTGCTCTCGGTCTCAATCGCCCTGAGCGTGAAATGAAGGGGCTGGACTGGCTGATCTCTATGGGCTCATCCAACTCTGACTGAAGTGAATTCTTTCTTTCCTTCCATATTAAACTTGCAGTTCCTGCAAGTAGGCCTCTGGGAGGGATAGAGATAGGACAAAGGAATTCTCAGGCAGTGTTTGACTGATAGCTTCTTTCAGCAGCGTTTGTTTTGTTTTATTTAAGAAAGGGGATTTCTTAACCCAAGCGCTAATAGTGGGACTTTAGGCAATGGATGAAGTGAAGAATTTCAGGCGTAGGGGAGCAGAGGGAATGGAGAGAGGGGAAGCAAGGCCATGCAGGCAGAACACTGACAGGAGGAGACTGACAGAAGATGATGGGGATGAGCATGGGTTCTGCAGAAGGTGCTGGAAGGTGCACAAAGTACCACCGTCCAAGCAAAAACCTGGGATCAAAGCCCCGAGAGCTGGGTTGGGTTCTGGGAGCCAATGCTCTCTGACTAGTCAGGGGCTGCTTAGCTATTAAAGGGGCAGAGCCTGGGGTTTAGAGTCTCACAGCCATGGGCTCTGCTCCCAACTCTGCCACTGACTGTGTGACTTTGGATAAGTTGTTACTTAACGTCTCTGAACCTCAATGTCTTTGGGGTGTAATGGGGATACCCAACCCCCTTCACAGGGTTGCCATAAGGAGTCAATGAAATAACCAGTGTGAAATGTCTGGCACTGGCCCTAACCATTGTGAGCCCCCAGTAAGTGGTGGCAGGTACTGTCTGTGTAATTCTATTGAGGGAGGCACAGCCTTATCGTGGAGGCTGTTTCTGGGGCTCTGCGGGGACAGCAGCTACAGCCCTGTGTCTTCAAGGCCCCTCAGGGCCTCGCACCCTGGAGCAGGGAGACCTTACATGTTCCAGTGTGAGGAGGGCTGCCCTGCCTGCCTGATGGGATGTGATAGCGCCGCATAGCGGGGAAGTGCACAGGCTCTGCAGCCAGCCTGCTCGGTTCAAATCCCAGTCCTGCCACTGACCTGCTGTGTGACCTCAGGCCAGTCACCTCGCCTCTCTGAGTCTCACCTGTTTCATGTTTAAAATGGGGATGATGATAATAATAATTACAGCCACCACATAGGATGTTAACAAAGATGAAATAAATGAATATACATAAAGCATCTAGACCTGCACTAAAAGGGCAACCACTTGGTACCTGTGGTTGTTGAGCACTTGAAATGTGGCTAATCTAAATTGAGATGTGCCGTAAGAGGAAAACAACCACTAGATTTAGAAGGCTTAGTGCAAAAAAATAGTAAAGCATCTCTCTAATAATTTTTTACATTGATTACGTGTTGAAATGATAATATTTTGGATATATTGGGTTATATTAAACATATTATTAAAATTAATTGCACCTGTTTCTTTTTACTTTCTTTAAAGTGAAAGTGGCTACTAGCAAATGGAAGTTACATATGTGGCTTGCATTAGATTTCTCTTGGTCAGCGCTGATCTAGAACAACGCCAGGCATTTGGTAGGCAGGAGGTCTACTTCTGCTATTATTATTATTAGTTGTTGGGTTCGAGTACTGGGTTTACAACTTCCTGTATGATCTTGTGAAAGTTATTTAACTTCTTTAAACCTCAGTTTTCCTCTCTGTAAAATGGGACAAATGGGATTAAATGAAATTGTGCCTGTAAAATGCTTGGCTGAGCTCCTGGCATGTAAGAAACACTCAGTCAGTGTTAGCTGTTATACTGTTGGCCTATGGGATCAAAGGTGAGGGTTCCCACCCTCACAGATGGGAGGCGGGCTCATCTGGTACCCTCCAGGCAGTGCAGGAGGGGCTGAGCCAATGGAGCTCCCCGCCAATGGGACATGAGTTCTGAGTAAACTCTGCATTGAGCTGGAGGTTGAGCTGTTTGGACAGTTATATTAAGGGAAAGGTCAATAACACATTAATGGGATCAGTGGCCTCATTAATCTTCCTCTAATGAACAGCCATTCAAGCCAACTTGTCTTCCCCAGATCCTGGAAGACATTTTGTATTGGCAGGAAACTCGCTGGGTAGAAACAACCTTGAATCTTATAAGAGTGATTTAGTGCCTTTGCTTGGAAAGGCATGATGGGGACTGGATGCAGGACAGGAGAACTGAAACAGCAAAGTCACAGCAGATCTCTCCCTTGGGGCTCCAGATCGAAAAGCCAGAGACGGCTGGGAGGGGATTTTGGTGAAGGTCAGGGGTGAAGGCAAGGTTTAGCTTACTATGTCTGGCTGAACATTCTCACCTATGAATCAACAAATTGTTGGCAATGCAAGAATTGGGATGGCCTTGAGGACCTGGAGGGATGGTGATGGGCGGTGGAGAAAACTGAGATGGGCACTGGAAGTCTTGAGTCTGGTGGGCTCACCAGTGGTGTCGAGCTGTGTGACTGCAGGGATCTTGTAAATGGTGTCAGAGCCAAGGGGCCTTGCAAGAGGTGAAGAGGCAGTGGGACCTGAGAAGGTGCTGAGCTGGGGTGGGGATACAAGAGGAGGAGTCTGGGGGAGGGTGGTCCCAGGTCCCTGGGAAATGGGTGGAGGCCGAGGAGGACCCTATCTCGGTGGTTTGACTTTGGACCCTCTCTTTCTCCTCTGCCCCAGTATCTCACCCTCAGCCCAAGGATGCTGCAGTCCAACCATCAGCATTTCGTTCCTTGGGGGTGAGTCTTCTTCTGGGCTCCAGGGATCTGTTTGAAGACACAGATGCCCCTGGGAGGCTGCTCATTTCCGCTTGTCCATCAGCCCATCTATCTGTCCACCCACCACCCACTGAAGGGAAACAGAAATGAATAGAACACGGAACCCACCTGCCCTCAAGAAACTCAGCATCTAGAAGGGGAGAGCAGATGTCAATCCACGTGACTGTAGGTCGGGGTAGTCAGTGATCTGTGCCATGAGAAGGTTCACGTGGAGCGCTGTGGGGTTGCAGAGGACAGGGTGACTGCTTCCATCTGTTGGGTGAGTCTGGGCTTTCTGGAGGAGGTGGCATTGAGATCAGGCCTCAGAAGAGACCTTAGAAATTAGCAAGGTCAACTCTCCCTTTTTACAGGTGAGGAGATAGAGACCCAGAGAAAACACACAGTTCAGTGCGGCCGTGCCAGCCAGGATGTGGAAGATTTGGAAATGCTTGGATGGGGAAAGGCATTCCAGGTGAGGGAACAGCTTCAGCAAAGTCCTGGGGAAAGGAAACTGGAGCATGGAGAAAAGGTACTGGGCAGTTCAGTATGACCAGAGGCTGGGGGTGTGTGGGAGGGACACTGAGGCAGATGTCGTCCCCAAGGCCTTGGCCTTGGCCAAGTCAACAGAGCCTCTGGGTGGGGTGGCAGTGGAGGTCCCAGAGGCTTAGGGAGAACCCTGGCCATGCTCTGCCCCCCATAATACTGTGGGTTGTTCCTCCTTTCAGTAACCCCACAGAGCCAGGCAGACTCCCTGGAGGTGGCCCACCCACCTGTGATACCCAGCTCAGGATGGAGGGGACCTAATTTGCTTCAGGTCCCCGGGGCTCCCTGTGCTGGTCTGAGGCTCTGGGAATGGCAGGGTGACCATCTGAGTGGACCTTTTTGCAGCTGAGTCACTCCATCTCCCCAGGCCTCGGTTTCCTCCTCGGCTGGGGCAAGCAGGAACCCCAACCTGCCCCCCAGGGTTCTCTCGGACTCCAGGGAGCATGAGGTATGGAGTTGTACCGGTGAGGGGGAGCGGAAGGGAAGCTCGTGTAATGATCATAGCTCGCACCTACGGAGCTCGTACTGAGCGCTCGCACTGCCCTCAGCACTTTCCATGAACTCCCTCATTAGGCTTCAAGCACCTCTGTGAGGTCGCCGTCATTGGTAGTTCTGTTTTGTAGGTGGTGAAAGCTGAGGCCCAGAGAAGTGAAGTGACCTGCCCCAGGTCACACAGCTGGGCCAGGCGAAGGCAGCCTGGGTCTGCGCTCTCATCCTCGTGTGCACATACTGCCTGCTCCGTCACTGGGCTCGGTGCTGAGCCCGGAGAGCAGATGCCTGGAGAATCCTCCAGAGAGGCCCTCTGGGCAGCCTCTGGGCTAGGATGACACACACTCTCAGGGGTGGCGGTGACCTCTTTATTGTGTTGCTTGGGAAACAGGCCTAGTTGGGTAGGGCACTTGCCCAAGGTCACTGTGATCTAATGGCTTAATGAACAGGTCCTAGTATCTGTCTGGAATGAGACAAAGTCAAGTCTAGCCCTCGCTCCCCACTTTTGAACCCACCAAGGTCATCCGTTCTGTGTCTTGAATGCCTCCTGTGAAGGGGATGACTTCCTGGGCAGCCTCTTTTTGGAGTAGCTTGGACTCTTACAAAACTCTTCCTTCTGCTGACTCACAATCGTCCTTTTGTCTCTCCCACCGTGGAATTGGTATCATCTCCTGAGTCCACACAGATTATCCCAATAGACCGGCAGCTGCCCACAGGAAGTTATCACACCCCTCACTCTACCAACCTCAGTTGGTCTCTGGACAGAGCAGTCTCAGGCCCTTCTGTCTCCACTTGACAGGGTTTATGCCCCTTGCCCACCAAGAGCTCTGAGCTGGAGTGGATTGGGTCTTCTTCCTGATCTCCCTCCCCTTCCTGGGCTGGCACATCCCACAGCGAGAACGACCCTGAGCTCAAGGCAGAAAAGGAGGTAAATGCTCTTTCAGCAAGATGACAGTCAGGAAAGATCGGCTGACTTTTGATAGAGCCAGGCCACAGGGATGGAATCTTCCACCCCTCCCGTTCTCCTCCCCCACTGCCCTCCCCCCAACCCCCAGGACTTAGAGTTCCTCCCCCTGACCCCTCCCCACCCCCAGCATGTGGTTGAGTAACTCACAAACTACAGGAGCACCTCCAAGAAGAGGCAGCGGAAGGGGTGGTGGTGATTAGGGGTTAAATTAGAGAATGGGCAATTTGCACATTCATCAGGACCTGTACCAGTGTGTGTGCACATCTTCATGTGCCTGTGTTTGATTGACTGACAGGTTATGGATAGAATTTTTTGATAGGGAAAGTAGCAGGCGTCAGACCTGGACACTCTCTGCTAGGTTTATTCTGATGGGAACAGGAAGAGACAATCCCCTTCCCTCTTTCAAAACTCATACTTCTGTTGATGCAACCTAAGGACACATAGGCTTTTTGGTACCTGCACAATCCCGTTGACTCAATTCATACTTAATGTAGAATAGAACCCCTAGGATGTTCCTTGACCCTGAGCCACATTTTGGCCCACTCCAGCTCTCCTTCTGTCAATCACACCCTGTTGCTGTTGTCAAATCTGCTAGCCCAGACAGGATGGACAGCAAAGCCCTGTGGCTCACCACGTGCGACCTCTCTTGAGTCAAGCTGACAGTCATCTCACCAGGAGCTTTTGCCACCACACCGCTCTCCCTCTTGCCCAGCCCCGCCCCATCCATCCTTCCTCACTGGGCCACCCTGAAGGAAGTCCCACTACTTCAAGGACCCAACCTCCTCTTCTTCCCACCATCATCCATCTGGGCCTGAGCACAGGCACCGCAAAGCAGAGGCAGGAGGTGAGACTGGCAACACTGCTATTTTCATTCTGACATTTTCAGTTTATGAAAAATCTCACTTGATGCTCATTCTGCTGTTTGCCATCTTTTGAAGGGGAAGGGCCGAGTCCCTTCCACCCTGGGCTGGATTCCTGATGAAATTCCCCATTTTTTCCCACACCAGCCCCTTCTTTATAAACTCTAGGACAGGGGCAATTGTGGAAAACCATAAATACAAACCCAGAATTAGCCTTAGATTAGACCCATCTGGAAGAGTGGGTCCAGGACACGGGAAAGTGGTCCTGCAGGGTCCACGTGGAGATCAAACTAGACCCAGGGTGGATGGGTCCTCCTGAAATCTTCTCCTCTCCAGGGCCCTAAGAGCGCGAGGCTTAATGTGGAGGCATCTCATGCTTCCCAGCCCCAACCGAGGAAAGAGGCAGCTACGAGATGGGAGGCTTGGCCAGGAGACCTCAGCCTTGGAGAGTTTAATTAGGGCGTTGGCATTTTATTGGAAGGTTAGAGTGATTTCCACTCCTGGAGACATTAGGATGCCCAACAAATTCTGTCAGTGCTTTATAGTTCGGAAATACAATATATATTTTATTGTGGGCTTTGGTGTCTTCCTTTAAACAACTGCACAGCCTGATAAAGCAGAGACGCTAGTAAAGCAGAACTGCAGAGGCACCAGCTAGGTCTTTATATATCGACACGGGGCTCTCGAGGAAGCTGTGGCCTCCCTTTCTGATGGGGAAAAACCAGATGCTTGGTTAACCTGTTGGACCACACAGGTAACTGAGAGTGTGTTTCTGAGAAATTCTTCCAGATCTGGGACCTCAGGGGGTGTCTGGGAGAGTCCCCTCCCTTTTGAGGGTTTATTTTGATTTACTTCAGCAGTTGTCTGTTGGGTTATCCAAATCTGCTAGCCCGGACAGAGTGGGCGTTGCCTATGTGCCAGGCCTGCAGGGGCCATTGAGATGAATAGGGCACCATCCTTGTCCCCGCATGGCTCACAGTCTGGAGGGCGGAGGCGAGCTGTGGAACAATGAATGATAATGTCAGACAAGGCAGAGGGCAAAGAAAGTCACAAGGGGTGGTGGCAGTGTAGATGAAAGAGGAATGGATTCTGCCAGGGGAGCATCTGGGAGGGTACCACAGAGAACATGACGTATGAGCAAGGCCTTGAAGTATGAAAAGGTTTTAACTGATATCCCTGGGGCTGCAAACTTGCGTCACCTTCCATCTTCCTCATCTTAACTCAGTGTCTCTGTCACCTGGGGAGTTTAGGCCAGAAACCCTATGAGACTCATCACCCACGTCCCACCTGTCACCAAGTCCTATTGATCCTACTATCAAAATATATGTCAAATCTGTCCCCTTCTCTCTACTGCCACTGCCACTGCTCTCTTGCCTGGACGCTGCAGTATCTTCTCAGTAGATATTGGTCGTGTAGGGCTACCCAGTCTCTTTTCACTGTATTTTCCATAACAGATCCTGGTTCTCATCTGGGGGATGTACCTCTTCACCTTCTAGGCATGTAATTCCAAGGAAGCTGGCCCCATCCCTAGCTCTAGGGGTAGAGCATGTGACCAAGGCCAGACCAATGGCTCCTTCCATTCCTCTGGCCAGCGATTGGTTCAGGGATGAGCACAAGACTGAGGTCAGACCTTTCAGAGCCAATGAGACTCAATTCCAGAACTTGATTGTTTTATTAGTGAAGCAGACTCAACTCTTTCCTGGCTGTGCCTGGATAAGAGCAGGTGTGGGACTGGAGCTATGCCAGCCATCTTGCCCCCATCCAGCATGGTCCTGGGGGAAAATGGAGCCACCTAGGGGTAGATGAGGCAAGAGATGGAAAGAAAGAAACTGGGTCGTGGCAACATTGTTTGAACCTTGATCAAGCCTTACCTGAATCCCTTCTCTATATCTGGGCTTTCAGCTACACTTATTATCAAATTCTGTTTTTCCATGAGCCACTTTGGGTTGGGTTTTCTGACATTTGCAAAGGAATGATGTAGTTTCTTAGAATCTCCCCACACTCTCTCCTCCTTCTCCACCCCCCAAAGTTTTTCGCACTGTAGACTGTAAAACCCTTTAATGACTGTCCATTGGCCTAAGGATAAAATCGCCAAATCCTTAACGTGACCCATGAGGCCCAGCATGACTTGGATCCAGCCTCTTTCTCAGTCTCATTCGTTATCATCCAGCTATGTTAAGTCTTCAGTTTTTCAAGTATGCCAGCTTTTTTTTTTTTTCCAGTTCAGAGCCTTCCCATACACTATAACCTCTGCCTGGAACACTGTCTTAACTCTCTCCCTGATGGGTTTGGACTCACCCTCCAGATCTCAGCTCAAAGAGGCCTGCTCTAAATGCCATTAGTCCCCGTTACACTTTCTCATAGCATCTGCTTTCATTCTTCATAGCGCTAACCCAATTTGCAGTTAGGTATGTACACATGTGTGTGTGCAGATGAATGTTTGTACACTCCATGAGGTCTGAAGCCATGTCTGTCTTGTTCATCATGCAATCTCTTAGGCCTGGAAGCGTTCCTGGTACATTCTAGAGGCTCAACAAATATTGTTTGACTGTTGAGTGAAGAATAGGTGAGGATTGGGTTGGGTTGGGTGATCCTGCCTGAAATTATAACAGGATCAGCAGTTCAGGGCCTGAACAGGCAGTGTGTAGTTGAGGAAGTGTAAGAACCCTAGAGCAGGGACCAGATTAGAAAAAGTAGGCTAGGGCCAGACCACGAGGCCCTTAAGTACCTGAGATATTTGCTATTTAGTCTGTAAGCCAGTAATTTCCAAAGTCCTGCAAAATCCTCTGCAAAGGAAAAGACCAAGTAGAGCAGAAGTTACAGAAGCCTGAAAGCAGATGGATTCTCTAGGACCCTCTGGGAGAGGCACAATACACATGATCGTTCCAAGGCTCTGACAAGTCCTGCGGTGGCAGAATTGTAGGTTAACCAAGTGTCGACCTCAAAAATCCTTCTTTTCCTCCCACAGCAGTTATAATTGTAAGATGAAATTTCCATATTTCTGAGATAGGGGATTGTCTTACAATTGATATGCACATGTAACATAGGGTTCCTTTAAAGTCTTGGAAAGTGGGTTGTTTAATAGAGTTTTATTAATAGGGCTCCTTACAATTGACAATATCCTAGAATAGAGGCCATAGGGGCCATGACTTGCAGAAGTAATGATCTATAGAAGCCACTTTTGAAGAAATGAGAGACAAATTGTAACCTGTGTTTTGGGGCAGGCATTCCTGCAGCAGTATGAGTGGGTTGGGGGTGCCAAGCAGGGGTTAGAAGCCTGGAATCTGGAGCTCCCGCTGACAGGGCTGTGAGTGAGGTGCTGACTCTTGGTGCGTGCAAATAGGAGAATTTAATTAGGACGCTGGGGTATTGTTGAAAGGTTGAATCCATTCCCCCCCATGGAGGCCTCCCGTCTTCTCCTGTGAAAAGACAATCTAGAAGGTACCTATTGCTCTTCGTACAGCTGTCCAGAGATGTCTCTTGAGGGTGCCTGGGGACTGATGTTGGGCTCAGAGCCTTGGGGTGGGACCATGGCTCTTCTCCACCTTCAGAACAGATCCAGGGCTGAGGCAGGGCGGCTCTTCCCCTGGATCATTGCAAAGTCCTCCTAATTGATCTCCCTGCTCTGCCCTTGTCCCCCTGCAGTCTATTCTCAACCCCATAGCCCAAGAAGTTTTTATAAACACGTAAGTCAAATCACATCATTACTCTGCTCAAAATCCTGGGATGACTCCCCATTTCACTCTGCGGAAAGCCTAGGTCCTCACCAGGGCCAAAAAGGCACTGCCTGACCTCATCCCCTGTGACTCTCGCTGCTCCAACAAGCTGCCTCAGGGCCTTTGCACTTACTGTTCCTCAACCTGGTGCCCACTCCCCAGAGGGCCATATGGTTAACTCCTGCACTTTTAAGTCTTTGCTCCAATGCCGCTTCTCAGTGGTGCTTTCTCTACCACCTACTGAAAATTACACCCCCATCACTCTATGTCCCCCTTTCCTGCTCAATTTCTCTTCGTACCACCCTTGCACCTTCTAACACACTGTAGTGGGCAGAGTTCCAGAATACCCGCAGACTCTGGCCGCCTGGCGTACACACACCTTTTCCCAGTTATTCAATCAAACATGGATCTAGATGCAGCCGTGAAGGGATTTTGCAGATGGAATTAAGGTCTCAAATCATTAGCTGACTTTAACAAAGGGAGGTTATCCTCCAGGGGCCTAACCTGATTAGGTGAACCCTTCAAAGGGACTGGGTTCCCCTGGCGAGAGAGATTCAAAGCTTGAGGGGGTTTATTTTACATGTGTGAGTTCTCCATTCCTGGCTTTGAAGATGGAGGAGCCACACAGCTAGGACCCGAGAGCGACCTCTAAGAGCTAAGAGTAACCCCTACCGGCAGCCCGTGAAGATCTCAAAGCCTCCAACATCCACACGACTTTGAAAGAGTTCCCCGAGCTCCAGCGGGGTAAGCAGCCCGGCTAGCACATTGATTTCAGCCACGCGAGACTCTGAGCAGAGGACCCAGCTGACCTGTACCTGGGCTCCCAGCCCACGGAAATTGTGAGGTCATTTGTGTGTATTGTTTGAAGCCACCAAGTGTGTGGTCATTTGTTATGCATCAATAGGAAACTAATACAATGAGATCCTACTATATAGCACAGGGAACTCTACTCGATGTTCTGTGGTGACCTAAATGGGAAGGAAATCCAAAAAAGAGGGGATATATGTATACGTATAGCTGACTCACTTTGCTGTACAGTAGAAACTAACACAGCATTGTAAAGCAACTATTCTCCAATAAAAATTAATTTAAGAAAAAGAGATTTATAGTTTGGAGGTGAAACTCAAAAAATAAAATAAAATAAAATTGCATGTTTCCTCAAAAATACTAAAAAAAAAGAAAAAAAAAGAAAATACAACAAACTATGTATTTCTTTTGTTTACTATCTGTCTCCCTTGATGGAATGGAAGCTCCAGAAGGTCAGGAATTTTGATCTGTTTTGTTTGCTGCTCTATCCTCAGCGCCCCGGCACGGTGCCTGCCATATAGTAAATAGGTGCTCAGTAAATGCTGGTTGAATGAATGAATGGGAGTGGGCCCCCGGCATAAGGACAGCCTTGCCTTCCAGGAGGTCCCTATCCATAGGAGGAGATACGCCCCATCAGTAAATAACAGGGTGGAAAATGCAAATGGAGCAGGAGAGGTGAGTGTAGCTTGTCTGCTATAAATCCCGCCTGGCTGCCCAGCAACAACGATCTGTGTTTTCACAGCCCCAACAAAGCCCTCTCCTCTGAGAAGAGCATCACTGAGATATTAGTGCACACCTCGGGTAATTAAAGCCGGCTTGGCGCCCCCCAACCCTCCTGCACTCTCTGGGAGGTTGCCTGGGGAAGCCTGGTCACCCCGTAGTGGCCCTGTGCTGAGAAGGAAGCCTCTCGAACACCTACCTGTCTAAGTAATTAACCTATTAAAATGAAAGTGATAAATCCTGGTGCCAAGGTGAGGCATGGGGCGGGGGGCAGGGTGTCTCTGCTGTGTTTCTTTCATTTCGATTTCAAAGCCCATGTCACCATTGCTTCATAGCCACAAGGATAATGAGTCTGGGTGCTGTCTGGCTCCCAGGGATCAGCCACAGTGTTGAGGTCTGTGATGAAGCTGCTGTTCCCCAAAACCAGCAGCCCTGGTTTGGGACTAGCCGATGTTGCCCTCTGGTTGAAGTGGGTCAGGGTCTGGATGGGTTTGGGGAGGAGATTCTGGACCCCTCCTCTCAGATTTCTGTGTCTCACCCCAGCTTCCCACTCTAGCTAGGCAGAGGTTGGAGCCTGAAGCCCAGGATCTCAGTATTCTAGAACCGGAAAAGACCATAGAGATTCCTCATGATACAACTGGAGCCCTGAGGCCCAGAGAGGGCGAGAGATTTGCCTGAGGTCACACAGCAAGTCAAAGGCAGAACCAGTACTGGAACCCAGGCTCCTCCCACTATGACCAGCTCTGTGATAATCTCACTCCACAGAGGGAAACAAAATCTCCATTTCCAGCCCTCCAAGGGTCTGTTTACAGTGTCTGAGCCCAGGCCAGGCATGGAGGATGCAGTGAGAATCTGAATCCCAGGAGGGGGCTTAGATAGCATGAGTCCCGCAGACTCCAATTTACAGATAAGGAAACTGAGGCCCAGAGAGAAGCAGCGCTGGCCCAAGGCCTTCTAGCGAGTCAGTGGTGAGAAGCCAGGATTTCCAGCTCCTGGTCAGGGCTCCCTCTCCTCACTCCCTCCAAATCATCTCTTCCTGTTAGGAAGGAGGTGGCCTTGCATCAGGAGGCTTTGAAGGAGCTGGTGGGGAGGGAACACCAGGTGAAGGGACAGCTTGAATTAGCAGCGGAGGTGTGAATGGGCAGGTGTGTGCAGGACGCAGGCAGAAGTTCAGCCGGGTGGAATGCAGGGCTCAGGAAGTGGGGGTGAGAGAGACCACAGGGCGGGGGCCTGGTGGGGGCACAGTCAGTATGTGTTAGAGGCGGGTGAGAAAGAGGAGATGTCGCTCCACGGTGATCTACTCCTGGCTGGCAGGAAAAAGTTCCTGTGGGGTTGGGCGGGGGGTGAGTGAGGCCACAGCCCCAGCTCTGCCCAGCATCTCCCCTCCCTCTCCTGCCCCATGGGTGTGTTCCTCACACAAGGTACGTGCCTAGTATTTGGGGGGGGATGAGACGTGGGGCCCCCTCTGGCCTCTTCCTTCTAGTGCCAGGTTGTATTTCTCTCTCCTTTGCTGCTGACCACATGCCTGACATCAAGTTTGCATTCCCTGTGGGATTATTTTCCTTTTCTTTCTCTCCTGGGAATGCTCACAATAGCCAGATGTTATTATTCCCATTTTAAAGATGAGGAAACTGAGGTCCAGGGCCTCATCTTTGCTCAGAATGCACTGACCAATTTCTGGGAATCCAAACAGTGTTGAGTAATAGATGAATAAGCCCAGACTCCCTGGGTTTCATCCTGGCTTCCCTAGTCATCAGCTCTGTGACTTATGGAATGTTACCAAGCTCTCTGGGCCTCAGTTTCCTTGTCTTCCTCATGGGGTACTAATATATCTACTTGTAGGGTTGTGTGAGGATCAAATGAGTGAATACACGTAAGTGTTTGAGAAATGTTAGCTACTGTCAACACCACTGTCATGACAGAGAGGGATCCCCGTGCAGAGTCCTGCCAGTGAGGGCGGCCCAGCCAAGCCACTGGAGGTGCCCCCCACCCCCGCTCCCCCCCCACTTCTACTTTGGCCCAGTTGAATCTGAAAACAATGAACCAGCCCCAGTAAGTGTTTTTAGTCCTGACAATAAGGGGAGGAAAAAAAAAGAAAAAAGAAAAGAAAAGAGAGTGAGACCAAATTATTTTCTTCGGGGAGAAGGAAATCTCATTTGGAGGCGCACTCCGTGCGGGGAAACGGCGGTGCGGGGTGTAATACATGATCTGTCCATCTCCATGCGGCTCCGGAATTGCTGCTGGCATTTCTAGTATGAAGCCGCCACGGGCTCCGCTTCCTATAATATCCTAATTAAAGGGCTGTTATTCATATGGGACGTGCTGTGGTCCAGTGACAGTCTGGTGGCTGACAGTGTCCCGGGCCCGGAGAGCAGAGGTTGGAGGCTGGGAGGCGCTGGCAGCCAGCTCCCCGCTGTGTGCTTCTCTGCTCCCTGCCCATCACTGACATCATCCACTGCCCGCTGCCCCCTGCCCACCTCCAGGCCTGAGCTGTGGCATTGGGGAGTGTCAGTCCCCTCGGATGGGCAGGGGGGCCTCTGTTACTGTGAGGCAGGAGGTGGGGTGGGGATCCTGGAGAAGGGCTTCCAGGAGCTCCACAGGGTGAAGAGACAGGGAAGGAGCGGGACAGACTGCAGAGAGGAAGGAAGGAAAGGGACAGGAGCTGAGGCCCCAGGTGCCAGACCAGGGCTCCTTCTGTCCATCATCCCACGGACCCACACGTCAATCTGTTGAGGCAGGTACCATGATGAATCGTTTCCCCGTGCCTCAGTTTCCCCACCTGCAAAGTGAGAGTGGGTTGAGCAGATTCTGAGGGCCTGAATGAGATGAAAGAGGGAGGGAAAGGGGACGGGAACGAGGGTGGACGGAGAGGAAAAGGGGGGAGGAGAGGTTGGGGGTGGAGGGGAGAGCGGCAGCAGCTGGAGTGCCATCCTTGAGGGAGTGGGGGCTTCAGCTGACAGAGACAGACTTCTGGGGAAGCCAGGGAGTTCTGAGCACTCTTCCCACAGCCAGGAATCAGGGGAGGAGCGCTGCTGCCCCCATTTTACAGATGTGGAGATTGAGGCTCCGAGGGGTTATAAAACATGCTCAGGGTCACACAGTTGACTAGTGGCGGAGCCAGAATTCAACCCCATCCAGTATTGCCTGACTCTAGATTCTAATTTTTTTCTTACACCCATTCCCGGGGAAGATACCAACACCTGCCAAGGGGCTCTTCCCAGCCCTCGCTTTCTGCCCCCAGACTCCCTTCCATCCCTAGACCCAGAGGTTAGAAGGGAACAGGTTTGGGACTTCATTCTCCTGGGAAAAGACACCAGAGCAGAGACACAATGGGCCCAGTGTGAGGGTTTGTAGGGGGAGGATGGGGAGGGGTAAGTGGGGAATGACTCTGAGTCATTATCCCCAAGGGCCACCCCCTGGGGGCCTCAGAATTAGAGGTCTCACCCCATTAGTCTCTATTCATTCTCAGAACAGAAGTGAAGAGATGAAAAAGGTGGCCCTGAGGGGAAAGCTGGGGGTCAAGAGCACCCAGGGGTGTCTCTCCTTCACCCCTGCAGAAATACAGAAGGACTCCTGAGATCAGCCCCTCCACGGCCCCCCGGTTCAGGCCTTGCATCTGAGGAGGTGGCCTACATTATGGTCAAGGGTTGAAGGGGAGACTGGGGTATGACCCTGGCTCTTGTCTACCTTCAACTCTTGGGCCTCAGTTTTCTCATCTGCAAATGGGCCTTATAGGCTCTGCTCTTATGATCTCAAAGAATGGCTGTGGAGACCCCAGGAAGTGATGGCTAGAAGGAGGACCAGTGATGTATTTTGCAGGACCCAGTGCAAAATGAAAATGTAAGCCTCTCGGTAAGAAGTTATTAAAGAATTTCAAGACAGCAACAGCAGAGCATTAAACCAAGCCTGGGTCCTGCTGACTACATGGGTCTCCTGAGCATGAAGCTGGCTCGGGTTAGAAGAAGTGAGGAACGGCAGGAGGGCCCTGCTCCCACCTGGTGCCTGGGCTCTGGGCTGGCTTCACATGGAAGCCAGACCTTCAGTGGTAGATCCTGGGTAGGGCTGGTGGATGGTGGGAACAATGGGTAATCTGGGGGTGCAGAGCTGCGGAGGGCTGAGGAAGGAGGCGATGGTGCAGGTGTGAGCACAAGCCCATCGTCCCCACACTCTCCTGGAGAGATTCCATCCTTTTGTCTGTCCCCAGCCTGCCTCTGAGCGAGCAGGGCCAGGGTCTCCCTTGAGAAGACTGCAGCCAGCTGATGTGCCTCGATTATAGCCATGAGAGACAGAGACCCTGAGCCGGAGCCTCAGCTAAGCCATGCCTGGGCTCCTGGACCTAAAAACTGTGAGCTGTGTTGTTTTTAGCTGCTAACTTTTAGGGTAATTACTAATACATCCCATAATAGTAATAACAACAGGGCTCACTCATTCATTCATCCATTTGGATGAATGAATCCATTATGGATCCATCATAAGATCCATGATCTTAGTCCTTACACATCCAACCATCCATCTATCCATCTATCCACTCATTCATTCATTCATTCATTCATTCACTCACTGAACCAACAACCGTCTATTAAGCACCCACCATATATCAGATACTAGGGTCATGTTACCATGAATGCTTGACTTGTGAGCACTTACAGTTTATGCTGTTTACTCTCAGAGCTCAGCAGAAGTGGCTGGTGAGGCCCTGGGGACCCACCCCTCTGACCTAGGCCAAGGCCAGATCATTGCTTTGTCTTCCTCCACAGCAGCTGAAGATGCCAAGCTCAGCCTGCAACACTCACTCCCGGCCTGTTTGGTCCCCATGCACCAGGGCAGGGTCAGTTCAAGCCCAGCACGACCGGGAAGGTTGGAGTGGTTGGTTTCTGAGCCTCAAGTCCCCCAAAATTCAGGGGTGAGAATCAGAACCTTCTAGGCCACTGGACAGAAGAGGAAACTATACCCCCTCTCCTACGCATGGGAGTGTCTTTTCTGGACTCTCATTCCTGGGTCCAGGGCCTTGGAGAGTTGTGGTGGAGTGAGGGGGGTCTTCCCATCTGTCTGAAGCCCTTAGATGTGGAGGAGAGGGCACTGGTCTGGTCCAGTCCCATTCCTGACCCACTCTGACCCAGACAGGAGAAGAAGTCAGGTCAAGAGGCTGTCAGTTAAGATGCTTTAGTCAGCAGGCAGTGGAAGACCCAACCACTACAGGCATAAACAATAAACAAAATGTGTTATCTCATGAGATAAGATGTGTTCAGAGGCGGGTTGCTTAATTCTGTGACTCAATAATATCACTCACCTATGGCCATGATTCTTTTCCTTTCCTTGCTCTGCCATCCTCAGAATGGGCCATTCCCTCATGGTCATAAGGTGGTTGCGACTGCTCCAAGCATCACAGCCTCACACAGCTGCAACCAGAGGCAGAAAATGACCTGCTTCCTGATGCTCATTACTTCTTTTTTTTTTTTTTAATTTAATTTAATTAATTTATTTATTTAGTTAGTTAGTTACGGCTGTGTTGGATCTTCATTTCTGTGCGAGGGCTTCCTCTAGTTGTGGCAAGCGGGGACCACTCTTCATCGCGGTGCGCGGGCCTCTCACTATCGCGGCCTCTCTTGTTGTGGAGCACAGGCTCCAGAAGCGCAGGCTCAGTAATTGTGGCTCACAGGCCCATTTGCTCCGCGGCATGTGGGATCGTCCCAGACCAGGGCTCGAACCCGTGTCCCCTGCATTGGCAGGCAGATTCTCAACCACTGCGCCACCAGGGAAACCCTCATTACTTCTTAAGAGTAAGGAAACCTTTCCCAGAATTCCCTGGCAGAATTCCTTTCTTGTTTTGCTGGCCAGAATTGCACCACATGCCCTCTTGTTCGCCAACAAAGCACGGTCACTGGGGTTACTGGGACTGGCTTAGACCAATTGTGATTCTCTCCCTGGGGCTGGGACAGGCCCAGTCTTTCCTGGCCTCTAAACAACACTGAGCTCCGTTAGCAAGGAAAGTCCACGCTGCCCCTCCCATTCCCACGCTGGGCTTCAGCTGTCAGGAGCCCTCTCCTAACTCCATGCCCGGGCGCCTCCCCTCCGGGCAGCCAAGGACAGGCAAGTATCAGAGTTCCCCTGAGACAGAGGGCCCAGTGCGGGCCAGAGTCCTGGGCTGACGCAGAACTACTACGTCGCTGTCCAGCACCCAAGTCCCTGGGCGGCTGAGGGCAGCGCTCCCCCAGCCCCAACCTGAACTCACTCCTGCTAAGACTTACATCACATTTACCAGCTCTGTCCTAAAATCTTTACGTAGGTTAGTGATTCTTACAGCAACTGTAGAAGCAGTGCTATTGTCACCGTCATTTATCAGAGCAGTAAATGGAGACATGAAGGTAGACCACTCAGCTAGAACTTGGTGGAGCTAGGGTAAGAACCCAGGCAGTCTGACTGCAGAATCTACCCTTTTAATGGCAGCCTTACTGCCTCCTAGTCCTGGCTCTGTCCCCTCAGTGCACGTCCTGGAATCGCAGACCTTCTGGGCTGGATGGGGCCTTAGAGGCTGATGAGGCAGTGGGGCAGGTAAGGAGATCCGGGTAGAGGGCTCGGCTGCTCATCTCCTGGTGGCCTTGTGAAAGTCACATGGCCTCTCTGAATCTCTGTTTCTCAGATTTGAAAGGGAAATTACAGATACATCAAAGGGATGTTGTGAGAAGTAGAGATAATATATGTAGGTAGTAGTAGATACTCAACGAGTCTATGCTCGGTAAATAATAGCTATTGCTATATGAGGCCAGATAGAACTGGGATTAAATTCCAGCTCCAAGATTTATGAGCTATGTGTCCTTAGGCTAGTCACTTTACATCTCTGATCCTTTAGTGTCTTTATCTGTAAATTGGTGATAATAATGTTGACATTATAAGGCTGCGTTGGGTTAGTAATGAGATAATGCCAATGAAAGCACTTTGTAAACTGTAAAGCACTTCTCAAATGTGCAGTGTTATCATGATCTCCTGCTGACCGGTCACCTCTTTTCTGCTTGGGTCCCTTCAGGATCGCTTTCTCTCACAGCAGGCAGCCACTTGCTTCTCTTTCCTTGCTGTTCCCTGCAGGTGTTTGCCAAGGGTCCCGGTGGATGCCATCTGTCCATGCATCCATCCATGATTCATTCAGTAAACACATGTACCTGGTGATGGAGGTCTGATAGAGCAAACATCGAGACTCTGGTCTTGGAGTTTGCCGTCTAGTGGGAGAGACAGCTGTTAACCCAATCACCATACAAATAAATATATTATTACAAACTGTGAAAAGTGCATGAAGAGGTACAGCGAGCTAGAGAAACTCACAACAGGGGTGCAGTTAGGCAGGAAGATCATGGCAGGCCTCCCTGAGGAGGTGACATACACCATTCATGCGGTAGACTTGCTGTGATGAGTGTGGGGGATGCAGGCTGGATCCAAGACTCCCTCTTGTCCCTGTAGACTAAGGGCTGTGTTCCCGCCATCCCTGGGCACCATGGACCTTCCCGCAATGGCCAGACCAGGCAAGGCTCCAAACCTCTTCTCCTTGCAACCCCAAGTCTGGGATGCGTCCTTGAGCTCTCCTGGGCCTTGCCCTGGAAAGCCAGAATCTCAGCCAGTGACTTGGAAGCAAAATTTCCTCTTGCTCTGGGAGGAAGTCTCCCCCTTCACATGAATGTATGCATGGGCTGAGCCTCAGTTTTCCCTCCTGTCAAATGGGGTAAGGATTCCTGTCCCATACACCTCTCAGGTGAGAACAAGGAACCTAGCGCTGGAGGTGCTTTGCAAAACCTAAGAAGTGTCTGCTCACATCAGAATCTTCTTTACCCCCCTCCTTTTCACTGTGCACCCACCCCCTCATCCCTTCTTTCCTTCACTTCCCAAACTCCCTTGTTTTACAGAACCGAGAATGTGGGCATAGGGGATTAAGCCCTTGGTCCTGCAGCTGGTTGGGAAGTTGGGGCTGTCTGGCCCCAGAGCCCAGGTCTCCATTCTGGGCCTTTCCCAGAGCTGGGGCTTGGGGCTTGTTCTCAAGAGAATGGGAGGGTGGAAAAGGGGTGAAGGATGGACAAACAGCAGAGACAGTGGGGCTGCCCCCTCTGCCTGGAACCCTCTTCCCCAGACAGGCACATGACTTGCTCTCCACTCCCTACAGATCTCTGCCCAGATGTCACCTGCCCAGCAGGTCTTTCCTGAACACTGATAGGAAACGGAGCGCCCACCCTGTGCTACCTCTCCCCCTGACATAGTCCATGAATAAAGGACTCTCATCACCGTCTGGCCTGTATATTGACTCGTTAACGTGGTTATTGTCTGTCTCCCGTGATTGGAACGTAAACTCCAGGAGAGCTGGGCTTGTTATCTGTTTTGTTCGTTGCTGTATCTCTAGTGCCTGGAATGTTATCCGGCACATAGCAGGTGCTCAACATATAATGGTTGGATAAATGAGTGAATGAAGGGATGGATGGGGAGAAGGATGGAAAGATCCATGCAGGGATTTGAACTCGTCTTGCTGAGGGAAGGAGGAGGCCAAGTCCGGGGAATCCTGCAGCTACCATTACTGGTAAATCCATGGGTGGGGAAGGAACTCAGACTTGACCTTCGCTCTTGCCAGTCCCCTTCCTGGGCACAGAGTCTTGTCCCAAACATGCTCAAACCTCTCCTCATAGATGGTTCATCAGAACTTTAAACTTCAGGAGCAACAGCTTAAGAGCTAGACAGACCCGGGTCAAATCCCACCTCTGTGGCTTCCTTGCTATATGACTTTGGGTAAAGTGACTTGGCTCTCTGAGCCTCCAGTTCCTCATCTGTAAAATGGGTACAATCTCAAGTCTGAGTGGAGAGCGTCGTTATGAGGACTAAGTGTGATAGTCCACTTAGAGTGGTTAGCCTGGCTTGTGAGAAAGGCTTAATACAAAAATTTAAAACAAACAAACAATTTACTAAGTGTTTACCCTGGGCTAGGTATGGTGCTAAGTGCTTATGTGCACTTAATTCTCACACCCACTCTCTGGGGTAGGTACTAACACTATTCCCATTTTAAAGGTGAGAAAATTGAGGCACTGAGATGTTGCATTATTCACTCAAGAGCACAGAGCTAGTGAATGGCAGAGCGGGGACTGAAACATCTAAAGCAAAGCAAAACGGAGGCAGCAGAGGACAGATGTGATTATGGAACCATGAAAAGCTTGCTGGGCTGGGGTCAGGAGAGTGGGCACTGGGTCCCTAACTTTTTGGGTGACCTGGACTACTCACATGGCCAGGTGCTGAGGAAGCCCAGGGGAGGACAGCCTCTCACTGGCGGGGTCTGGGGAGCAAGGCCTTGAGATGAGAGAAGTTCTGTGTTGTTCTGTTTCTAGGAGCTTTTGCGGGGTGGGGGAGGAAGCTTCTGGTTTTGAAATCAACACTTGCCCATTTTAGAAAACATGGAAATGACTTAAAAGTACAAAGAAGTAAATAAAAATGATCTGAAATTTCCCTACCCTGAATATCCACTGTTAGCAGTTCAGTGCATTTAATTTATTTGTTCAACAGTGTTTATTGAGCACCTCCCGTCAGCCAGACCCTTCTTCTGGGCTCTGGGATCAGTGTGAGAACAAGACAGCCCCTGCCCTCTTGGATCTGACACTTAGCAGCAAAGCTGACCTGGGGCAGCCTTTATGGTTGAGGTGCTGTGAGGCGAAGGACAGGGAGAGGGTGGGGTTAGATGTAGACACACAAAATCAGGACTTTACTAATTAAAAGATTTTCTATTCTGCGTTCTCCACTAACTATTAAGTGTGACTGTTTTTTTTTTTTTTTTTTTTTTTTATTTATTTTTGGCTGTGTTGGGTCTTCGTTTCTGTGCGAGGGCTTTTTCTAGTTGCAGAGAGTGGGAGCCACTCCTCATCGCGGTGCGCGGGCCTCTCACTATTGCGGCCTCTCTTGTTGAGGAGCACAGGCTCCAGACGCGCAGGCTCAGTAGTTATGGCTCGCTCAGTAGTTGTGGCTCACGGGCCTAGTTGCTCCGCGGCATGTGGGATCTTCCCAGACCAGGGCTTGAACCCGTGTCCTCTGCATTGGCAGGCAGATTCTCAACCACTGCGCCACCAGGGAAGCCCAAGTGTGACTGTTTTTTTTTAATTTTATTTTTTTAATTAATTAATTTACTTATTTATGGCTGTGTTGGGTCTTCGTTTCTGTGCGAGGGCTTTCTCTAGTTGTGGCAAGTGGGGGCCACTCTTCATCGCGGTGCGCGGGCCTCTCTTGCTGTGGAGCACAGGCTCCAGACGCGCAGGCTCAGTAGTTGTGGCTCACGGGACTAGTTGCTCCGCGGCATGTGGGATCTTCCCGGACCAGGGCTCGAACCCGTGTCCCCTGCATTGGCAGGTGGATTCTCAACCACTGCGCCACCAGGGAAGCCCAGTGTGACTGTTTTTAATCGAGAAAATTGTAAAATGCAGCCGTGGATGGAGAGGGGACATAGGCAGAGGGGCCGGCAGGAGCAAAGGCATGGCAACCCTTTGCCTTTGGGCCAGGCCCTGGGACAGGTGCCTGATTCCCCCACAGGAACTCTCTGACCTAGTTTCTTGTTCCTTCTGGGTGTTTGTGTCCATCAGGGCCTGGACTCAGCCTCGCCCCACCCCTTGTGGCCCAAATCCTGAGGCAGTGTGAGTCATCCAGGGGGACATCTAAAAGTCAGCCTTCCAAGTCACCCCAGCCTCCTGCCTTGCTCAGCTCAGAGTGGGCAGGGGCTCTACTGAGGCTGCACAGCAAGGCAAGGCCATGGCCATGGCCAAGTTTGGAGGCCAGCCTTCTTATATCCTGTGTTCTCTTTCTGCTGTCACCCAGGTCTGTCCTAAGCCAGGGTCTGGAGACAGGCTAGGTTCAGCTGGCTGGGGGGATTCTGGCCTGTCCCCTGACCCCTCCCTTTCCTTCCCCTCCATGATCAAGCTTGCTAGAGGAGCGGCATCTTTACCAACGGGCCCCTCCTGATACCTCCTAGGTGCCACGGTGATGTCAGAGTACACAAGAGAGGACAATGGCTCTGCCCTTGTCCTCATTTTCTCCAAGAGCCCAGGAGGGCGACATGGTGACTGTTTACCTCTCAGGCCTGCCCCTCAGCCCAAGAAACATGGAGGAGTCACCTCGGCTGACCCAGGTTGGTGGCTCCAAGATGGGACAATGTCCAGGCTGGAGTGGGGACTATGAGGTCACCTGGTACCTAGTGTCCCCTCCCCCACCGGTGAGCTGGTCGAGACATGGAGTGGGGCTAGGAGAGAAGTTTCTCTTTCTTTCTGACCAGGTCAGGGGAAGATGCCAGCCCCCTCTGGGTAAGGCATATACACACGCCGCCATGTGCATGTGTGTTAGGACAGCACATGTACACACCCACTTAGGTGCACAGACCACGCCCTGCATGGAGGGAGGCGAGGACTGTGCTTTGTTCACCGCTTTGTTCCCACGGCCAGAACAGTGCCTGGTGCATAGAAGGTGCTGGCTAAACGTCTGCCCGATGATGACTAAGTGGATGATTAAATGAATGGATTTACTTGTGGGCACCGGTGATATGTACGTGCACGTGTGTGGGGAAGCACCAGCATCCATCCCAAAGCATGCATGAGGCTCCTACATATAGCCATGGACACCGGCACATAAACGGGTGCACAAAGACAGGGGAACCCAGGTATGTGCCAGTTGCCCGAGTTGATGTGCACATCTGTGTGTGCACGTGCATTTGAACCCATGAGTACGTGGGCTCGTACCAGCACACACAGGGAGACTCGCATATGCATAGCCACCCCTCTGGTGCGTATGCGTGTGGATGTCCGCGCACGCACACATTTGTAAAATTTAAGAATATTTAACGAGATTCAGCACGCTTCTTGTTCAGATTCCTGTGCTAAGTGCTGGCAGGACTCAGGGATGGAGAGTTCGGAGGTGGACCAGCTTGGGCTCTGCCCTCACGATGCTCATAATCCACGGATGATGACAGGCATTATTTAAACAAGCAGTAACCAGGGAGTGAAGGAAACCATGCTTGTGGATGGATGTGCTTGTATGCGTGTGTGCACGAGTTCGAGAAACCCTAGAGTCATCGGAATGGAGAGGTGGGTTCCCAGATGTATCTCTAGGGGAGTCCAGGGGCACTGACTGACTGGAGTGGAGGCCCAGGAGCAGGGACGAGATGGATGGGCTATTTTAAAATCCATCTGTGGCGTATACTCCTCTGCCCGTGTGCACGCCGTGGACACATGCACCCAGGTGCGCACAGACGCCCGTGCCCACAGACACACGGAACACCCCCGCAGGTGCTCACACAGCTGGTCGTGCACATGGACCCCACAGGTTCTGATAAGGCTTGCAGACACCTCTGACTCCCCTTGAGCCAGGGGAGGACGTGCACTGGGAGACCCTATGAGAGAGTGGGAGCTCTTCTGAGGCGTCTACCACATCACCCAGCTCTTCCATGTCGGATGCGGGTTATCGATGTGGGCTGCATCCTGGGGGTAGGAAGGGGTTTGAAACGTGGCTGAGTCTTAGAAGTGACCCCCAAGGAGAGAGTTTGTTTCCGGCAGCCCTGGGCCTTGCTCCTGTCCCTTCAACCACACCAGCCTCCCCATCTGGTTTGGAGAAGCCTGGAATGGCGGAACCCTGAGGTCAGGATGGAGGGCTGACTATAGTTGTGAAGAAGTCACCCACGAATGCCAAGACTGACTGAGCCAGTCCAAGATCTGTTACACAGGGGAAACTGAGGCTCGGAGAAGGCAAAGATCTTTCCCAGGGTTACAGAGAGAGACACCAGTGAATCTGAGATGAGAACCCAGGTCTCTAGAGCACTTACTATATACAGCACTGGGATGCCTCAGGTGGAGGCAGCAGGGTCGCTCAGCAGACCCTCCTTCCCTCCCAAAACAGAAATCAAGCTTCCCCCTTCCCCCAGGCCTTCCCACGAGGTGATGGCCTCTAACTCCACTCTGTCTGCTCCAGTGCCTTTACCTGTAGCATTTCATGCAGAAGCAGGGGGCTGGACCTAATGACCTCCTGATACCCCATCAACTCATCGGACAGCACCGCTAGGGATGCGGAACCTATATCTCAGACCAAGAGTTTTGTAATTCAAGCCAACGTGGGGAGGGAGAGATCCTGAACCTGGAGTCAGGGGCCTTGGCTTCAGCCTCTGGACAGCAACTTCTAGCTGTGTGACTTTAAGTATGTCATTTAACCTTCTTGTGCCTCAGTTTTCTCATCTGTACAACTGGGCTAACATTCTTTACTTCACAGCTTGGTTTATAGGTTAAATGAGCTAATGCATGGAAAGTTCTTACCTTTGCCAGGGAGGTAGTAAGCGCCCACTTTAAAGATGGTAGCAATGATTCTTTTGGTTAAAGTAGCAATTATTAGATTTGTCTCTATGGTCTACAGCCTCACACAGGCCTTGCAAATAGTAGGTGCTCTAAATCACAGCTGGTTATTGCCCAAGGGGCTGGGATTTTATAGCCTTGAGGGCAATGGCTGAGAACTTGGCTCTCTTTTACCCTGAAGTGGGAATTTGGGAACGGTTCTGTTTCAGCGCATGCGCAGTGTCTGAGCGAGGGCACACGGCTGACAAACGCCCAATGCACAAAGCAACTTTGCCCAAATCAGGCTGCCCATCCAGCCACTGCATCGGCTTGAGAAACGAGTTTCGATTTCTATCTGCCTGTGATAAATGGGTGCGCTCGCTCGGGGGGGCTGCGGGCTGGAAGCTCCTAAGCCTGATGTTTAGGGTTTCAGCGCTGCCGGCCCAGCGGGGCCCCGCGCCTCACCCAAGGGAGGCTCAGGGAGAGACGGTTGGAGTGTAATCCCAGCGATTTCCTAGTGATGGCTGAGCACAGGGAGGCCTTGGGAGATGGGATGTCACGGCTGAGAGCAGCCGGGGACACCTCAGCTCCTTCATCCTTCTGGGACTCAGAGGGTTGGGGAGCTGGACTCCTCCTGGAGACTGGAAAAGCTGATCCTGGGTGGGGCAGATCCTCCCCTGGGCTTGGGTGGCCAGATTCATCAAATAAAAATATAGAATGCCCAGTTCAATTTGCATTTGAGATAAAGAACACATACTTAAAAAATATAAATAGATCCCAAATATTGAATGAGACATCCTATAAAAACTCTTTGTTTATCTGAAATTAAAATTCAACTGGGCATCCTGTATTTTATCTGGCAGCCTTATCGAGGCCCCACTAGCACCGGATATGTGACCTTGGACAGAATGCCTTTCCTCTCTGATCTGTGTTCTCTCCAGTACAGCGGGGATAAACTGCTGCCCTCGCGGAGCTGTCGTGGGGATTGACAAGATTGTGTAGACAGGTGCTAGACGGCGGTGGCTCAGACTGTGAGCTCTAGAGCCGGACTGCTTGTGTTTCAATCCTGACTGCCACGTCCAAGCTCTGTAACCCTGGATGTGTGCCTCGGTTTCCTCATCTGTAAGAAAACAAAAACAAATGAGAAAACCCCACATAACTTCCTCAAAGAGTTAAGAGCAGGATTAAGTCACATAATATATACATAAGTGCTTATTATAGTTCCTGGCACAAAGTAAGTGATATGTTTTAAGGATTAGGTACTGTTATTATTATTATTATTATTATTTTTTTTTTTAAGGAAGGAAGGAAGGAAGGAAATGGCCCCAGAGACAGATGTGGAGGAGCCAAGACAGATCCTTACAGACTACATTCATGTAGAGAAGTAATGTCATGTGGAAGAAGAGACAGAGGAGGCATGGTCAGAGAGGTAAGAGAAGCAGGAGAGATGAGTTAGAGTCATATATAAGCCAAAGTAAGTGAGTTTGTTTTTTTTTAAATTTATTTTTGGCTGCTTTTTTGGGTCTTCATTGCTGCACGCGGGCTTTCTCTAGTCGCGGTGAGCGGGGGTTACTCTTTGTTGCAGTGCGTGGGCTCCTCATTGCGGTGGTTTCTTTTGTTGCAGAGCACGGGCTCTAGGTGCGCGGGCTCCAGTAGTTGTGGCTCACGGGCTCTAGGCGCGCGGGCTTCAGTAGTTGTGGCGCACGGGCTTCTTTGCTCCACAGCATGTGGGATCTTCCCGGACCAGGGCTTGAACCCCTGCATTGGCAGGCGGATTCTTAACCACTGTGCCACCAGGGAAGTCCCTAGGTACTGTTATTATTGTTTTATTATTATAGGTATTATTATCATTATTATTGATTGTCCCCTCTTACTTATTGATCTCTTAAGGGTGTTCCTTTCTTATCAGCCATTTTCACTTTAGTATGAACTATGGGACGAAACAATTTCCAATAGATTAGTCATGAGTGCAGGTTTGGGAAGGGATGATGGAGAGAGAGAATGAGAGCATGGAAGGAAAGGGCACTGAAGACCATTGATCCCCATCTCGCACCTGGCTCTTTGGAGAAGCCAGGTGAGGAAGAAGAGGGGGCGCATTAAACCAGGAGTCAGAGAATCTGATTCTGCTGTGTGATCCCTGTCTCTCTTGACACCCAACACCCTGAAGGCTTTGGGAAGTGAGCAGAAATAGAAGCGGCTGACCTGGTTCCTGAGCTCAGAGGCGAGGGTTCTAGGGACTCCTAACAGGCATCTCAAACCTGACATGTCCAAAAACAAACTCCTGATTATCCCCACACTCCAAACCTGCTTTGTCTGTAGCGGTCCCCATCTCCTGTGATGGCGAGTCTACTCCTCCGATTATTCAAGTCAAAAACCTGGGTCTCCCCTTGGCTCTGCTCTTCCTTCCACACTCCACATCCAATCCATCAGGAAATCTTTGTGACTTTACACAGATCCCGCCTCTGACGACTTCTCCCCATCTCCACTGATGGGAAGTCACCTGGATTATTGCAGAGACCTCCTCACAGGTCCTCTCTGACCCTAAGATTTGGCTTCTCACCTCCTCCTGGAAGTCTTCCCTGATCATCAAGCACTGGGCTTGTCAGAGTGATACTCAGAAAGTGCATGTGAAATGAAGTGTGGCTTTGTGGGGGAGATCGGGGGGTTTGGGGGTGGGGGGCAGGAGGCTGGCTCCGGTTGGACCTGGGCTCTGGGAGGCAGTGAATGGAGACAAGCCACCAGGTTCTCTGAGTAGCTTCTCCATGAAGAAACCATTTTGGCCAAGCACATTCATCCGGGGCCCAGGTCTCCATCAGCGGCACTTAATTTATCAGCATCTGCAGGGCAGGGGCCTTCTCAGAGAGAAGCGGACAGGGCTCTGGGCAGTCTCAGGGGTCTGCGTCTTTGGGAAGGCTGGGCAGCAGGCTCCCCTGTCCCCATGCGTCTTTTCCAGTTCACACCCACCGCATCCACATGCGGGCTAGAATCTTGGTGAGAAGGGCTGGGGTTGATTTTAATATAAATGAATCTCTCCTTCTTGCTCTCCAGCAGCCTGAACTGCTCTAAAAGGATAATTAATTGGAATGAAAACACCAGCTCTGGCTCCGAACTGCTTCTCTTGGAGAATTTACAATTCTCTTCCTCTAGGCCCCCCACCCCTTCAGGCTCCCCGTGAATGATTTCAGCATTTCAGCTGCAGAAGGACATCCCTGGCCCTGTCCACCTTTGGGAGAGGCCATGGAGTTGAGGGCTTCTTATGGGGTGCCAGAGGCAGGTCAAGGTCAGGAGAGGAGGCCAGCGATGGTGGAGGTAGGGGTGCAGTTGGCCTGAACCACTCTGCAGGGGCAAGTGGTATGGGTACTCGGTGGCCCTTCCCAACAGAGACAGGGGCACATCTCCTGGCCCAGCCTATCTTTTCCACTCCCCTCCCCTCCCCTCTGCTTCTCCCTCTCGACCCCCCTTCTTCTTCCAAAGCTGATGGTAAAGTTGGGACATGAGTCCCAACAACCACCATCACAACTAACTCTTATTGAGCGCCTGAGACCAGGCGTTTTCTAAGAACTTTGCATGAATATTGAATCTTCACAAGAACCTAGTAAGCTGGCTACTATTATAATTCCGTTTTACAGAGGAGGCGACCAAGGCACAGAGAGGTTATGTCACTCACTCAAAGTCACACAGCTAGTGAGAGCCAGAACCAGGATTCAAGCCAGAACATATAACTCTGGACCCCTTCCCTGTGCCTTGGGCCCTGGCTAGGATGTAGCAGAAAATCTGAACTTACAGGCCAAGTTCTGATCCAGCAACCAGTACTTTTCTCCCAGTAATGACCCCCTGTAGCCCTTTCCACTGCTATCTCGTGCACGATCATACCCCTCCTCTCCTGCTCTCTCTTCCCCCACAAATGGCCCTAATCACGGCTGATCAGCTCAGCCGTCTCGCGAGGATACAAAGGGGACCTGCGTTCTCAAGTGAAATTAAACATAATAAAGAACAAGAGTGCTCAGCCTCAAAAGCCCTTGAGAAATCCCAGAAGCCCCCTTCAGAATCGCCAGCACGGGCTCCATTTACCTCCTCGGCCTCCACTAACACAATCTGCTTTCCAGCGTGCAAGTCTGCGCCCGCTCACTTCCTGCTGTTTTCCTGTTGGGATTTGTTTTGAGGCAGTATTTCACCCTACATTCTCTGGGGCAGAAGGAGAGAATCAGAGTTCTGTGACTGACTGAACAGGCTTTTGTGGGCTAGCCTGGGGACCAGTCTGCCTTTACAAATTTTGTTTCTATGGAAAGTGCATGCTGGGTCCCAGCAACCTGGCTTACTCACTGACAGAGGGGGACATGGCTTATGAATTTGGCTTCTGGTAACCTCAAAATGCCTTTGGCATCAGCCCAGATTTGAGAAAGAAAAAAAAGGCCCTTTCTGCCCTCAGTCTTCCTGACTTCAGCTCTAAAAATATTGTCATCCCCCCCAAAACTCTTCACCCCATAATGAAGAGCACTTTTGAATGCTAGTAAATAACCCAGGGGGAGGAGGGGTGGGAAAGGAGGAAGGAGACAGCCAGGTATGTTAGAGAGAAGAAAATGAGATGGCCATTGTATCCATTTGCTGGGGCTGCCTTAACAAATACTACAGACTGGGTGGCTTAAACAACAGAAATTTATTTTCTGGGGGCTGAAAGTCTAAGGTCAAGGTGGGTTCCTTCTGAGGCCTCTCTCCTTGGCTTGCAGATGGCCGCCTTCTTGCTGTGTCCTCACATGGCCTTCCCTCTGTGTGTGTCTGTGTCCAGACACACACTCTTATAAGGACACCAGTCATATGGGATTAGGGTCTACTCTAATGACCTTATTTTAACTTAGTTACTACTTTAAAGACCCTATCTCCAAACACAATCACATTTTGAGGTCCTGGGGATTAGGACTTCAACATATGAATTTAGGGGTCACAATTCAGCCCTAACTGTAGCCATTTACCCATGTGGAATTTCAAGCACCCTGTGTGGCCTGGTGGGGGATGTTTTAGCTCAATGGGAGGTGGTCCCCACACAACATGAAGCATAATGGAAGGTGCAGTGACCTCCTGCTGCTCCCCCACTTTGGTAACTGATTATTTGGGATCCAGAAGCAATGAAGTATAGATAGAGACTGATTGAGCTCATGGCATCTGTAGAAACTTGATTGACACCAAGATGCTGCCGGAATCTTGGGATCAGACCTGGGGTGTTTCACATCTAAGGCAGAGGAATTTCTTAAGAATCTAAAGTTTAGATTTAAGCCTTTGTGAGTCAAAAAACCCCTCTCCCACTGCAGTGTTTCTCAACCCTCCATCCCCACAATGGCCAGGACAAGTGGCGAGTGCTTTATAAACAGGAGGAGCAAGCCCTCTGGTGCCACTCACATCCCTAACGTGAAGGTGTTTGCCCTTTGGGTCTCACCTAAGAATTTCATCTCTCTCTGGTGACTGGCCCATGTGTCCTGAAACATTTTTGGGTGTATCTGGGGTTGACTTGACATCTTGAAAGTAACGGTATTGATTGGGTCATTTTATACCAGTAGATTATCAGAAACTCAAAATGGCAGAAAGCATACCTGTCACCTATGGGAAAGATGGAACCTCTAAGCCAACAGAGAGGAGATTAGGCCCAGGAGGCTTCTTTTATTCAATTAGACAATGCAGGGCAACTGAGTACTGGATCCCAGGGAATAAGTCAGGAAGAGTAGGGAACAAAGTGGATTTGACTTCAGACTTTCACTGTAGAGGAGCCCACTAAAGCCCCCTTCAATGGAAAGAACCCAAGATTTGAGGTCTAGAAAATGTGGGTCCATATCCTGGCTGTGTGACCCTGGGTAAGTCGCTTAATCCCTCTGGGTCCTCAGTTTTTGCAGCTGTAAAATGGAGATACCCAAGTGACATCATCTGTAAAAGTGATGAGCCCAGTGCCTGGCACCTCATAGGTGTTTAGTACACACCAGCTCCGTTTTCCCTGTTCTCCCTTCCCTTAATCTGTGTCTCTGGGTCTTCCCACACTCACCTTGCCCAGGCAGGGTGACTGTCACACCTTTTCTTGTCCCTTCTCTGTAGGGCAAAGAATATAGTAAGACAAAAGAGGCCTGATACACGCAGCATAAACTGAGAGTTCCTGGGTTTTCCCACCTATAAATGAGTGGGTTGGATATGGCGATATCTGAGTTGCTTCCCATCGCAAATGTTATACTCCATTGAGATTGTGGGACCTTGACCTTGGAAATTCAATTTGGGGCCAGCTGGGACCCAACTCATCCTGATGGTGAAAGGCTGGCCTGGATCCCTGGGGGGACAGCTTCAGGTCACTCATACATCTCCCCACCCCCTACCATGAGAGCAGGGTGGGTGAGGTTGGCACTGGGGACAGAGCTAGAGGGTGTTGCTATAATTAAAACACCAAGTCTTACATCCACTCCATGCTGACACTTTACTACAGAGTCAGACTGACATCCATGACTTATAAGAATGCTTTGTCAAAATAATTTTTTCATTTAAAAAAAGAAAAATTCTTGCCAAAGCAGCAGAGTCATATCGTCCAGGGCTCTCTGAGGGAGACCTGGCTGGGAACAAGCTCCAAGCAGGGAAATCTGCCTGTTGGCCTTAGAGAACTGTGTCTGGGGTGGGCCTGAGCTCTGAGGGGTTCCTGGCTCCAAGTCTGGCTCTCTAGGGTCAAGGTTCCACACCCCTCTAAGAGATGTAAGTAAAAATGCTTGGAGCTTGGTGCTCCAGTTCAACCCAGAGGGGGAAAGGGAGCCCAAGGTCTCGCTGCCCTCTGGGAGGGCAGGGCTGGAACATCTTATTCATGAGCCAGGCACTGTGGAGTGGGCACAGTGGGGCTCCTCTCTTAGACCCAGTTTTCTCTTTTGAAAAGTAGGGATAGTAATGCCTAAACTAGGCATTTGTAATGGGGATGAGATGGTTTATGGAAAGTGCATGGCTCAGTGAAGATGTGGATGCGATTTTTAAAAATTGAAGTGTAGTTGATTTACAGTGTTCTGTTAGTTTCAGGTGTATGGCAAAGCGATTCATAATATCTCTCTATATATTAAGAATATATATATATATGTACATTCTTTTTCAGATTCTTTTCCATTATAGGTTTTTACAAGATATTGAATATATTCCCTGTGCTCTACAGTAGGTCCTTGTTTATCTATTTTATATATAATAGTGTGTATCTGTTAATCCCAAACTCGTAATTTATCCCTCCCCCTCCTTTCCCCTTTGGTAACCATAAGTTTGTTTTCTCTGTCTGTGAGTCTATTTTGGTTCTGTAAATAAGTTCATTGGTATCGTTTTTTTTAAGAGTCCACATATACGGGATACCATATGATATTTGTCTTCCTCTATCTGACTTCACTTAGTATGATAATCTCTAGGTCCATCCATGTTGCTGTAAATAGCATTATTTCATTCCATTGTGTGTGTGTGTGTGTATGTGTATATATATATATATATATATATATATATATATATATATATATATGCCACATCTTCTTTAGTGGATGTCATTTTTGAGAGTATTCTCTGGAAGGGTGGAGAACTTGGATTCAGGAGGCCGGGTTCTGGGCCTGGCTCTGTCCCCGACCCACCGCGTGATCTTGGGCCAGTCATTTTTGTTCTCTGGGCCTCAGGTTCCTCATTTGTGTGATGAGGATGATGGTGCCTTCCATGCCTTTCTCCCGGGGCATTGTAAAGATGGTTGAAGAGCCTCCCTTCTGAACAATATAATACTATACATCACCGGACAGGAGTAGCATAAGAATTGGGGTTTGAACAGTGCTTGTTATGAGGCCAACAATATTATTTCCATCTTATAGACGAGAAAACAGAGACACAAAAAGGTTGAATAGCTTGTCTGTGATGGGGTAGCCCAGGCAGCCTGGTTCTAATCTCTGTGCTCTTGACTACCTAGCCACACTGTCTCTCTAGAATGACCATGAGCCATTATTATAATAAAGACTCAGTTCTATAAGGATGTCCTACTCACTAAGAAGATGTCAGGACCTGTGAGTCACTGACGGCATTGTCCCCCATCCCTCCCCAGTCCTGCCTGGGGAGCTGTCTGGGTGGAGGAGTCACGCTCTGGGCTCCAGGCTGGTGGATTTCTCCCTCCTCACGTACTGACTTTTTTGTCTGACTGCCTGTGAAACAGCTTTGCTCTCCTGGGCCCTGGGGGAATCTGGCTGGAAATCAAAATGGTGGCCCTCCATAGTCCAGGTGGAGCCAATGGAGAAGTGTTGTACCCCTTCTTCTGCGAAGTCTCCAAGACCCTGGTATTTGGGCTACACAGCCCCAGAGGCTCCTGGATCATCTTCCCGATTCCCTGTGGGAGGGCTCTGGGGGCAGCCTGGGTACGTGGGGTGGGGGGTAGTGATGACAGCTCAGACGGAATTCAGGATGAGTCCAGGTAAGGGCCTAACAGGCTGCAGGTTGGGCTGGGGCCAGAGAGGAGTGAGTGGTGTCCTGAGTCTCCTTTGCAACCACAGTACAAGCCTAAGGGGGAGGCACGTAGACTCCTAGCAACCCTAGAGGGCATTGGCTCCAAGCCCCTCATTTTGCAGAGATAGAAACTGCAGTCCAGAGAGGGCAAGGGAGTTGGCTAAAGTTACACAGCAAGTTGGCTGCAAAGTCGGGACTAAACTAGATCTTTATAGGGAATTCCCTGGTGGTCCAGTGGTTAAGACTCCGTGCTTCCACTGTAGGGGGCACTGGTTTGATCCCTGATCCCTGGTTTGGGAACTAAGATCCCATATGCCACGCAGTGCGGCCAAGAAGCAAAGACGACAGCAAAAACACTAAATCTTTATAAACCCTGCGGGCAGCACACTGTCCCCCCACCTCCACCCCAACCTCCCAGATCAACAGCGAGAGGTGAGGAGGATAGAGGCCTGGAGCTGGAGGAAGGGGGATTGTCCCTATCTCCGGGTTCTAGCTTCCCTCCCATGACCTCTATTATTTAGCCTTGCCCTGCCTGAGCAGCCAGAGTTCCAGGCTTGGGAGCTCAGCCTAAGACCCTTTCAGAGAGGCTTTCATCAGCAACCAGATTTATGGGCACATACGAGGCAGTTCCCTTTAAAAACAGTGTACAGCTAAATGGCGCCTGGCCTCCTGCCCACTGTCTTTCCTGTGCTAAGAGACCAAGCCAGAGATATTCCAGCTGGAGGTGTTTCTTAAAGCAATAGAGACCATAATTCAGAAAGGGAGTGACTGAGGAACTGACTTTCGTTGGGTATTTCTGATGGGACAGTCGTGTATTGAAGGCTTTACATACATTTTGTCATTTAAATCTCATGTGGGCAGTGTGGGGCAGGTATTATTTAATTCTCATATTACAGAGGAGAAAACTGAGGCTAAGAGGAATTTATTTGCTCTAGGACACAGAGCTAGAAGGAACCAGAGCCAGGATTCACACTCAAAGCTGTTTGACTCCAGGCTCCAAACATTTATCACATCAAGTTGCTCTTTTGGGGGAACCATGAATGTAGGAGAATTCCCCCTAGTGGGGCAAGAACTTGGATGACATACCCCAAGTCCTGAGCCTTCGAGGAGGAGGGACATGAGGACCTTAGGGAATCAGCCACCCCCTTCTCACCGGTGCTCTGGATTTCACTTGTGACGTGGGGCAGTGCTCATTTCAGTGAGCCCGTCGAGCTTAATGCACAGAAGGGGACACTGAGGCTCAGAGAAACCCAGATACCACCTCAAGGTAGCACTGTGTCTGAGGCAGAGTTAGAACTTGAACCCAGGTCTCCAGTAACTCAGAGTTCTGGTGGTTTCCCAGGCTCAAGGGAGCTGTCCATGGTACCAACCCCAGACCCACACTCCCTACCTTGACCTGGCTTCTTATCTGGCTTGGATTCCTGCCCCAAAGGACACTTAAGAGCCTCTTTCGATAGAGAGAGACAAAGCCCTGAGAGGTCAAGGCCACATAGCAGATCTCTGTGCCACTGGAGTTATCACACCCTCTATTGCCTGGGGACTTTGCGTTTCTAGATTGACATTTGAATTTTTCTTGTCTCTGGTTCACTGTAAATGCTGTTTGAGACCAGGCTTTAAGCTTGCCTTGGACATTGACTCTGTCAAAGTAATAGAAAGAAATATCTTGTTACAAGCATGTTGTACTTGTTAATTTTCAAGGTGATTTTACTTTTACTTTTTAAAGTAACCTTTTGAACAAGATAGAAAGAATAGAAAGTAGAGATGAAATAGAAGAGAGTCAGAGAGGTTGAGTGACTTTCTTTGGATCACCCAGCTACTGAGTGGTAAAATCAGGATGCGAATCTGGTTCTTTGGTCTCTGTACCCTGATATATCTTGCATGATCCCCATGAAATTCTTTGGGGCCAAGCTTGGCCCTGGAAGAAATCTTGCTGGGTTCAGACCTCTTCTTGAGTGGACATGTCTCCGTCTGAGCCTGTGCCCCACCACATGTCTCAGTCTGCTTCTTAGCGCTTGTTGGGGGTCTTGGCTCACTTGGCCTTGGGCAGATGCCCTCTTCAAAGCCATGCCAGGAGGCGAAAGGAGGTAGACCATTCCCTGCCCATTCCCCACCCCCCCTTATCCTGGATGGTGTCAGCCTCAGGGACATTGGCCAGGAATTCATATGCAAACTGTATGGGGGCCCACAGTCTGGACCAAATTTCCCTTCAGGACTGGAGAATGAGCATGAAGGAACTTAGCTGGGGGCTGAGAGAAAGAAGGCTGTGGAGGCAGATAGGAATCAGAATGATGTTCACTGTCATCAGATGGCGTCATGGCCACAACACTCTTTCTCAGTGTGTGTGGACCCTCTTTCAGGCTGGTAGATTATAAAGATATCTGCAAGGTGGTTGTAACTTATAGATTGACTCTCAGTCATGGGTCCCAACGAGGTTCTGCAGATATCTTTGCTTCTAAATCTGCTCTTCTCCATTAATATCACTTCCCAAAGTGGGATTAGTGGAAATTTCCTGTAACCACTGTGTTTATGAACGTATGAGTGCCTACGATTGGGCATATATCAGCCCACCCTTTCTCTCTTTCCTTTATCTCTTCCTTTCTTTTCTCTTTCTTATCTTACCCTCACCCATCCCATCTTTCCATCCAAGCAGAAGCGGGTGAGGACAAAGTGACCTTGGACCCCAGGGGATGATGGTGGGGGCTGGGGGGAAGCTGGGAATGAGGAATTTCAGCATGACCGCCTCATCCAATCAGGTGACGAAAGAAAGCTGCTTCTCCCCTCCTTACCCCTCACTCCATGCTTTATCTGTAATAAGCTCCCTTTTCCCAGATTGCCACGGAGGAGGAGAAGGTAGAAAATTATTCCTGTTCTGCTCCTAGAAAACTTTAAAATGCTATCACCATGGAAACTGCTCTTGTGCAGTCATGGAGCATGCTTGTGGGAGAGGGCAAGGCAAGGGGGGGGGGAAGGGGAGGGGAGGATGAGGAACATGGTGTGAGATGCTCACAGGGGTCTCCCCACCACCTCAGCTCTGTTAGTTCTTTCGGTGTAGTTGACGTATGATAGAACCAGGCTCTCTGGGCTGAGAAGTCTCCCTCGGAGGTAAGTGGGCACAGAGCCATCCCTGGCCTGGAGGCTCTGTGTATGTGTGAGTGTCAGGGAGAGGTATAGAGATAAAATAAGACCTCTGCCCTCAAGGGAATTTGTAAACTAGACAGGGAGAAAGAACTGACACTTTTCCAAAAATTACTACATGCTATACACTTTATTATATATTCTTTTTTTTTTTATCCTGACAAAAAAAGGCATTTAACCTCCATTTTACAGAGGAGGAAACCAAGTCTCCGGGAAGCCAGGGATTTTTTTTTTTTTTCAGGGACTTTTCCAAGGACACACTGCCAGTCAATGACAGAGTTGGAATTTGAGAACTGCTCAGTCTGTCTCCAAATGATAATGATGTTACTGTTTATTCAGTGTCTATTCATGTCAGGCACTGCACTAGACACTTAATGTATTTATAACTCTTACAGCCATGTGAACAAGGGATTTTTACCTCCATTTCACAGAGGAGGAAACTGAAGCTCAATGAGGTTAAAGAATTTTCCCAAGGTCACATGGCTAAGGAGTGACAGAACCAGGATGAAAAGGTAAGAGACAGAGCTGGGATTTGAATCCAGGTATGTCTGAGGCTGAAACCAGTGTCTTTTTATTACACTTTGCAGCCAGATAATATACAGGAGAGTGAAGGGGGTGGGGGGATGCCAAGCATGGGCTGAGGCGAGGGTGCCTCACCTCAAGGGTCCATTGTGAAGACCAGGGCCACATGGGCACCTCTCACATCTTGTCTCTAAGGCATTGTTGACCCTGGAAAGTTTGATCCAGAAGTGGGGGGTGAGGAAAAGGCTCTATGATGAGCCCAGGAAACAGGAGCATGGACAATGGTGGAAGATCCTACCTGAACCAAGAGGCAGGGGAGTGGGCTGAGTAGAAGGGAATGGTTGAACAGGAGGGAAACTGTGACAGATAAAGCCCCTCACAGCTTAATTGGGATGTACTTCCTTTCCCAGAGGGAAAGGGGAAGGAAATATATCAGTCAGAATGGGCTAGGTTGTGCTGCAGTAACAAACATCCCCAAAGATCAATGGTTTAATACTCTGAGGCTTATTTCTTATGCATTTATTTCTCATTATATCCGTTAGCCTTGGTTGAGTAGCAAACCATACATTTAACCACACATTTAATATTTCCCCCAGTTCTGTGGGTTGGCTGGGTGGTTCTGGACTGTACCAATGGGGCTAGATGGTTTAGGGTGGCCTTAATCATGTGTTCGGAGCTTCATCTGGGACAGATGGGACCTTTCTCTACGTGGTTTCTCTTCTTCCAGGAGTCGAGCCCAGGCTCATTCACAGGGTGGCAGAAGAGTTTACAGCCCAAAAGAGGGCAAACTCCAATGTGCAAGGGCTTTACAAATCTTTGTTTGCATAGTATTTTCTAATATCCCATTGGCCAAAGCAAGTCACATGTCCGAGCAGGTTCAAGGGGTGTAGGAAGTAGCAAAGTAATGTTGCCAAGGGGAATACATACAGGGATGGGAAGAGTATTGCAGCCATATTTACAATTTACCACATATTCCTCCAACGTAGGTCATTGGTGGGGGGGGGCATGGGAAATCTGGCCCATGTCTTCCTCATTCCAGGGCTCAAGCTGGTCGTGGCTCTATGTTATTGCTGTCATGATTACTGAAGTAGCAAAAAGGGAGTGTGATAAATTGCACGTGGGCTCTAAAAGCGTCCATTAAGGAGTGATGCACCGCTTCTGGTCTCACAAAATAACTCATGTGGCCACACCCAATTTCAAGGAAGGGGGAGTAGGAGCCTACCATGGGCTTGGAAAGAGAGCCATGGGCATTTGGAGAGCAGCACTAATGACTACCACAGCATCATTTATTGAGCGCCTACTATATGCAATTTAAGAATGTCATCTCAGAGTATTCTGGCACCTTTCTGAAGGAGGGGTTATTATCTATTTTCCAGCTAATGAAGCAGAGTGGTTGCGGAACCCACTTAAGGTCACACATCTGATAAGAGGCAGAGCCAGGACTCAGGTAGTCTGACCCCAGACAGGTGATATGCTTTCCAGCGTGTCATTCTCATCTCCTACTTCCACAGAGAGAGGACAGAGGGGATTCTCCACAGGTGACTCCAGCTTCCTGCAAGGAGGTAGATCAGGTGGCCTTGACATCATTTATTCACTTAGTCATCTATTCATTTGGTCCATAATTATTTAAATGCCACCGAGGACAAGAGGAGCAGTGAACAAGACAGACCTGGTCTCTGCCTCCATGGAACTTATGGTTTGAAATACCCACATCTGATCCCAAAGGTCAAGAATTCCATAACCTCCTGGCTTTAGGAAGTGGGGAGTTTCTAAGATTGAGGAGGTCCACAGGGTTCTCGTTCTAGCAGGGCTTCCCCAAGGATCAGCGGAGCTGGGGAAGGGGGCGCTGTCGCCGAATCTGGGCTTCATGGAAAGCCTGAGGAGCTGCAGCCTCATTGCAGCATCTTGTAGGAGCAAACAGCTACTGAGTAATGCATTCCAGGCTCTGGGCAGAGCCTCTCCTGGCTGCCTCTCGCATCCAGAGAAGTCAGTGGGCTCAGACAGGAGTGGGAGGGCTCCTGGAGCCCACACAGGTGAGCTTCTTGGCAAGTGAGAGCTGGGGAGGGAGGCCATGGTCTTGCTAAGCCACCAGAGTCCTGAGAGCTCCCAGTCTCTGTCACCCCAGAGGTAGACTGGGACCCAAAGAACTCTGCAGTCACCCGGCCCAGCCTTCTCCCTCTGCCTTCACCGTGCTTCAGAGCTCAAAGCTAGGCTGTTGCATGTTCGTCACATGGTCACCTAGCTCCCCCCAGAACCCCTCCAGGGATGAGGCGCTCATTACCTCCAGAATCAGGCTGTTCCAAAGTCCTTTCTGATTTTACTTGGCTACTTTGCCCAAGAGCCCACACAACACACATGCCACCAGCCACGTGGAGCCAGCACCTGCCAGGATGCCACGTGTCCTGGGTGCAATGACACCCTTGCGGCAGGCAGGCTGCTCCTGGGTGGGGGGTGTTATATGAGCACGCATAGCCCCAGGCAGATGGCCCTGGCTCTGCTGGGCTGTCAGTCAAAGATGCCGAAGCCTCAACTCACTCTGGCTCCAACAAGTACAACTATTTATAAAAGATGAGGCCTGCCAGGGAACAGGGAGAGGCTGAGACATCTGCTCTCTCTGCCGGGGTGGCCAGCACTTACCATACACCTTCCGGTCTCATCGCCCTGGCTGGAGGAAGCCCAAAGGCCCCATCGGCACTCAGTGAGCCCCACCAGCCCCACCTCTCGGCCCTGCCCCTGCCCCCAGTGGACCAGGTCAGGGCTGTGGCTGCAGGCGGGGGGTGACGCTCTGCTCACGGTGGCAGCTCTCTTGTCCTGCCCCCTTCCACACCCAGCTTCTGGAGGGGAGAGGGCAGCTCCCCTCGGAGGGGCGAAGCTGGCTGCTCTCTCTGAACATGCAGTAGCATCTGTTTGCCTCTTACAGAGCTGGGTCCTGGCCACCTGGGCTTATTTCCCCTCTGAGACTGGAAGCGTCTTGAGGGCAAGGACCACGAATGGTTCTTCGGTGCCACCCCTGAAGTATGGCCCTCAGGGTCCTGCTGGAGCAGGTGCTTGCAGCGGGAATTGCCACACTGTGAATATGGAGCTGGCTTTGGAGACTTTTGGAGCAAGAGAGACCTGGGTTTGAATCCCAGCTCCGTCATCTTCTCTGCACCCCAATTTTCTCATTGATCAAATAGAGATGAAAGTGATGGCTACCTCTCATGGTTGTAATAAAAGTGCATATTACCTATTATGATATTTTTCACTGTTCAGTGAATGACTGAGCCCTGACTTGAGGCCAGGGGTAATAGGGAGCCACTGTAGGTGTTTGAGCAGGAGCATGGCACAATGAAAGCAATGCTGACAGACACTTGGCAGCTGAGGGTAAGACTAATAATAAAATAACAATACCAAAAAAAACCCCACCCCATAACAATAAGAATGAAAGATTCAGGAGTATCTTGGCTGCCTTGGCATCCTTCTTTCTTAATCAGACAGGTCACCTGGAAGGCATTCTGGAACAAAGCCATGCCCAGGATGGAGAGAGTCAGGGAAGGGAAACGATGTAAGGGGAGCAGGGAGACAGGGGACTGATGGATCTGGTGGCTCAGGGCAGAGAGAAGACAGAAAGATGGGCTTAAAGGGAGATCTTGGGGGTGTGGCTTTTTCTACTAACACCCAGGCAAAGCCAGAAAGGCAGCCATGTCAGCCTAGGGTTACGTGTGTGGCTTAGCTCTATCTAGCTGTGTGATCATGGAAAAAGTACTTGGCTTCTCTGAGCCTGTTTCCTCATCTTTAATATCCAGAGAATACATTGTCCTCCCACTCCACAAAAAAAAAAAAAAAAAGTTCTGTTCCATTCCTCCTCCCCCTGGCCCAGGGCTACCCCTTGGAGGGCAACTGCACAGAAAACATCTCAGTCCCTCTGGCCCCTTTCTGTAGAGGGTGGGGTAGCTTTCCTTTGAAGGAGACATTTGAACTGGCCTTGAAAGCAGGGACGCAACAGCTGGAAAATGGCAGGGAAAAGGTATTCCTGGCAAAGGGCACAGCAGGAGGAAAGGCATAGAGACAAGGATGGGTCTAGCTCCTGACTTGGCTACTGTCTCATATTTTGTGCCTCTATCGGGTCTGTTACTGTACACCCTCCAGGCAGCTGGTGGACTCCGGTACTTAGAGAGCACTGGCAGGTGGGGTTTGCACCCATTTCTTGGTTGGGATAAGTTGAGGCAGAAAGAACATCACTGCTAGAAAGAGAGAACAGAATTCGGAGGCCCTGTTGGCGCTGTGGGTGGAAATGAGGCTGTCAGGGAGCAGGCTGGAAGGGAGGGTTTGACTGCAGTCACGTTATTTTTGCTCCCAAATTGAAATTAAAGATCATTTCTACTCCAGATGCTGGAAATGCCTGGGTTCATTACTTCCCAGGATTTTGTCCATGCTCTCATTCTAGATTCAATTAGAGCAATTTAAGGTAATTAATTAAATTTGTTATTTGATTAATAAAGATAGAAATTCAGCTAAGTTGCTGAGAAGGAGGAAGCCATATTGGGATTTGCTAGCAGAGAGGTTTGGGGAGACTCCTTCTTGACTCCTGCTCTGCTACCCATGCGTCCCCCAACTTACCCACCGTATGGTCCATGGAGCCCCTACCACTCCAGTTTCAACCAGGGAGCCAGAGATTCAAAGTCAGGGCCCTGTGTGTGGTTGTATTCTAGAAGGAGCAAGGAGGCTGGGGTGGCTGGATAAATGTGGCCCATGGGGGAGAGGTAGGGAATGAGGAAGGAGCCAGTAAGGCATTGCTTCCCCTGGAGGGGGTGGGGTGTTGAGTAGGGACCAGAAGGATTGCAGCAGGCTGGGAAGAAGCTGGACAGGCACAGAAGATGGGGGCTGGGGAAGTGGCAGGAAGCCAAGGGCCAAACTACAGAGGTAGAGGGCAGGGAGGCGGGGAGGAGGATGTCTAGCCAAAACCAGGTGGGGCTGCTCAGCAGAGGCTGGATACAGGTGTTAGGTGCTAGCACTGACAGTTGGTCAAACCAGGAAGGAAAGTTCAGGCGAGACACCAACATGGGGAGTCAGTGTGGGTCAAGATTTAAATCAGAGGGTTTCTAAGTATGATACAAACCTTAGAAATTCCACAACATCCAGATCAGTAAATTTGATGACATTAAAAAAATCATCATGGAAATAAACACTGTAAGACTAGTCAAAAGACAAAGGAAAAACTGGGAAAATGCTTGAAGCTGTTATCACAGACAGAGGCTAAATTCTTTAATATATAAAGAGCTCCCACAAATCAATAAGAAAAAGAAAAACCTAAGAAATGTGGAAAAAGTTTAGGCATGGACAGTTTGTAGGAAAGAAACTACAAATGACTCTTAAGCATATGGAAAGTTGCTCATTCTCTCCCATAATAAGAAAAATGCAAATTAAAAATAGGTAGAGATACCATTTTCATCCATCAGATTGAGCAAGGTTAAAAAATATAGTAATATACTGAGTAGAAATTGGTGTGGAGCAACAGGTACACTCAAACAATGCTGGTACTACCTCTATGAAGGGCAATTTGTTATCTATCAAAATTATAAACATACATATTCCTTGACCTAGAGATTCAGCTTCTTGGAATTTATCCTACAGATAACAGGATTATTTATTGCAGCACTATGATAGCTTTATGGGAAACAGCAGAAGAGCGCACGAATAGGAGACTGGCAAATAAATGATGTTATATCCAGGTAATGGAATACTATGCAGTCATGAAAAAGAAGGAAGCAGCTCTCCATGTCCTGATGAGGGAAGATCACCAAGACAGGCTGTTGGGTAAAAAAAAAAGCAAGGTCCAGAACAAGGTGTACAGAATGCTACAATTTATGTAATATAGAAAAGACTATAAATACATGTGAACTTTTGCTTACAAAGGTGTAGTCTATCCGTGGATCACTCAGTCACTTGAGTCTGGGAGCAGTGGCTGCCCTCTGAGGGGGAAAACCAGATGACTGGGAGACAGGAAAGGGAGGGACTTACTTTCCCCTATATTTACCCTGTTATGCCTTTTGAATTTTGTACCAAGTATATGTGCTTCCTATTTAAAAGAATAAATCAAATAACAATTAAAAAAACTAAGCTAAGCAGGCACTGACAGGGTCAGAGATGCAGGGAGAGGTCAGGTGATCATCCGAACCAAGGGAGGTAGGGCGGGACCTCATCAAGCCCACCTCTGGTAAGGTGAGGCCCGTAACCCTCCTGGGAGCCATTTCCAGCAAGGCATCTATTCCATCCACCACCTCATTCTATCCTGGAGCAGCTCTGAGAGGAAGATATAATCATCCCCACTTTATAGAAGACCAACTGAGGCTCAAGGTGGGGCTCAGAAGCAGGTGTGGAGTGCTGCATCCTTACCCGACTGCCCTCACAGGCCGGCCCTGAGGATAAGGCTGGGATGGAATTCTGCGCCTGGCTGGCTGCTCTGCCCCATCGGCAGCTTGGAGTCTGGGTGTTCAGCTGAGCATTTGGGGGTTGCACCTGGGCTGTGGGACCCTGGGAAAGATGAGGTGAGCGAGGAGCTTGGTTCCTCCTCTGGGGAGAGGGCGGCAGATGCCTTCAGGGATGGGACTATCCAAGGACAGCTCCAAGAGGGGCTCTGAGCCAGACTGACCCCTCAGCTCTTCCCCACTGGAAGCAGATGGCCGAGTAGGCTCTGGGAGGACGGGTGCTAAGACCGGAGGGGCTGAGAAGGCGTGGGACAGCCCACAGGAGGGAAGTGCACTTTCGAGCACTGTGAGAGTCACAAGGCAACGAGAGGATGGACTTTAGATTCTGTCTGGAACGTGACAGAATGTACTATTCCTCTGATGGCAGGGTGGGGGTGAGGGAGCTCCCTTCAGGCTGTGGCAGCTGCTGATGTGATCGGAAAGACCCAGGGGTTTTTGAATCTCAGAGGTCTCCCTAGGGGCCATCCCCAGGACTTTAGATTCCTTTTCACACAGATACTATCCAAGTGCCTTCTTGGGAGGCCCGGCCTCCTAATGTGATGCGGAAGTATTATTTCACTTAGAAGGGGGAACGGGTTAGCCAATAAGGAGCAGGGAGCAGTTCACCTGACTCACTTCCACCCAGGCTCAGGCCAGAGAGGATGGGGTGCAGGAGGGGTGAGCTTTGACCGCATGCATGATGGAGTAGAAAGAACCCGAGTTAGGAGACCCAGTTCCAGGCAAAACCCTTCTCTCTGGGCCCTCAATTTCCCAACTGTAAAATCAGGCCATTTGGGCCAGATGGTTTCCATGGGCCCTTTGAGCTCTGGGGAGTGGCACTTATGGGGTTTCAGCCAGGACTTGGAGGAGCAGCGAGGCTGGGGGAGCCAGAAGGACAGGCGGGCCGTGGTGTCCCCTTGCCACCTTCCTTACATGGCATTTGTGGTTTATGAGAAGCTCTCACAACATTTTCTCACTTAGGGCAACCCATGAGATACGTGAAGATTACCCCCATTTTCCGGATGGGAAACTGAGGCTCAGAGAGATAAAGAAAGCTGCCCAAAGTCACACACCTAGGAGGTAGGGGATGTGGGATTCAGACCTAGTTCGAATGACTCAAGGCATCTTCTTCCCTCATACTGCAGCTGCCTCCTCCTCGCTTGTTTTTTTTGTTTGTTTGTTTGTTTTGTTTTCATAAATTTATTTATTTATTAATTAATTTTTGGCTGTGCTGGGTCTTCTTTGCTGCACGTGGGCTTTCTCTAGTTGCGGCGAACGGGGGCTACTCCTCGTTGCGATATGTGGGCTTCTCATCGCAGTGGTTTCTCTTGTTGCAGAGCACGGGCTCTAGGGTGTGCGGGCTTCAGTAGTTGTGGCTCGCGGGCTCTAGAGTGCAGGTTCAGTAGTTGTGGCGCACGGGTTTAGTTGCTCTGCAGCATGTGGGATCTTCCCGGACCAGGGCTCGAACCCGTGTCTCCTGCACTGGCAGGCAGATTCTTAACCATTGCGCCACCAGGGAAGCCCCTCCTTGACTGCTGATTTTATTTTATGGTGGAGTAGAGAGGGGCCTCATCTGCCCCACCTCTGGGAAGCAGACCTATCTCTACATTCTTGCTGTGTAGATGCTCATTCAGGGCAGGGCCTCAGTGGAACCCTCCAGTGGCCATTTCCACCCCCTGGTCCTCCAGATGGTTCTATGACACTCCCTCCCCTCAGCCTTATAATTAGGTCTGGAGGCCTTGGGCAGTTGACTTGCTTTCCCCCTACTCCAGGTCCGTCCTTCTTCCTCCTGGGGATCTTACGGAGACCTCAGATCTCCTACACTGGCTAGGGCATAGTCGGGCCAGCCATGCCCTCCTCTCTCACTCCACACTGGGTGAAAGGGCATGAGTCTGTCTGGGAAGCCATTTCTCCCTGTCCACAGCCTTCCCAGTTCCTGCTGTGACCTCAGCTGCCATCCTTTCTCATCACCTGCTGTATCCAAGACAACCGACAGCTCCTACTGGGCAGTGAGAAGAGGAGGGGTGGCAGGCAGGGTCAGTTCAACAGTCACAGCTCCCCGGCTGAGGGAGCCACCTGTTCTGTCTGAGGATCTCATGGTGGGAGGGAAAAGACTGGGCCGTTCATAAAATTCAAGGAGGCGTGTGAGGGACTTTACAGGCACTGGAAAAGAAGCAGATTTATAAATCAGTGCCCCAGGCTCTGGCTGATCCAGCCTTTGGCTGATCCAGCCTTCATGGAGAGATGGGAACAGCATGAGTGTGGAATCAGAACGGGGTTGGATGCCCTCCTCAAGGACTGACTAGCTGTGTGACCTTGGGTAGGTTTCTTGACATCTCTGAGCTTCCGTTATGATTGGTTCGTGGACTCACTAGGGGCCTGCAATGAAACTAAATATACTTTGCAAGCACTAAAACTTTAGTGGCTAAGAGCATGTGCTCTATGACCAGAAAGGTTGGGTTTGAATCCCCGTCCTGCTGTGTGACCTTGGCCAAATGACTTCATCTCTGTGTCAAGTGCTTTTGCAGTGCAACAAACACCCCACAACTCAGTGGCTCAATGCAACAGCCACTTATTTAGCTCATGGTTTTGGGGGTCAGCAGTTTCGTCTGGGACCAGCTGAGCAGTCCTTCTGGTCTGGGCAGGGCTCGGCTGATCTTGGCTGGGCTCACTCATGTGTCTGCTGTCAGTTGGTGGGTCCCCTGGGACTGGCTGGTCAATTGGCCTCATTTGGGATGAATGGAACTCCTGGGCTTACCTCCATGTGGTCTCTCAGTCTCCATCGTGCTAGTTTGGGTGTATTCACAGCCCCGAACCTTGTGTTATAAGGCTTTGAAGGCAGCCAGAGAGCAAGCCTCAACGTGCAAGCACACCTCAGGTCTCTGCCGGTTGCATGCTTGCTTCTGTCTCATCGGCCAAAGCAAGTCACGTGGCAAAGCCCTGCACCAGGGTGGGAGGGCACACCCAAAGGCATCGCATGAGCAGATTAGGGACCATCACTGCAGCAACCTATCATTGCCTCTCTGGGCCTCAGTTTCCTCTGTAAAATGAGTATAATCTTGTACCTTCCTTAAGGGATTCTTGGGAGGCCCGAAATGAAATGAGCAAATGTATGTAAAATGCACACATTTCTTCAGCACTGAGAGAGAGCGAGCAATCCACAAGGTGAACTGCTAGTATTTTTATTAGCAGGGGCCTTGAGAGACAGTAAACATCCCATGTGGCAGGCTCTGGGGTAGCAACCAGGGCATAGGCTCCTGGAGGACAGCTGTGGGCCTGCTTTTCCTCTCAGAGAAAATGGATGGTGCCAGGGAAAGTTGCCCTGTGGCAGGAGTGGGGGGGTTATGGGGTGGTGGGGAGGCTCTTCCCTTAATTCCCTGGCTGAAGGGAAAGGGGTGCCCATTGCAGCTCCTGCTGGGGATTTGGTCCTGGGGATCCTCCCCAGGCTCCAAGGGATGGCTTTGCTCCTCCTATTTCCCTTCTCTCCCTCGTCCTGGGCTCAGGCACTTCTGGATCTGGAAGAAAGCTGTCAGGGCACGTGCTCACCTGCAGTGCTTGGTTCTGGGAGGGACTTTAAGGGGCTGTTAAGCTGGGATCCTAAACTTCTCCCCATCAAAGCTCATGTGGATCAACAGGTAACCCTACGTGTCGTGCTCTCTGCAATACCGCGTCTGCCACAGCCCACATTTGCCAGGTGGTGCGTGACCTTCACACATCCATTGAGTGCAGTGTAGTGACTGTCAGTAGGGGGCATGTGACCTGGAATTGGGGTTGGCATCTGTGATGTCACTAAGAGCCAACCCGAGTCCCTGGGCCGTTGTTACAACCGTGGGAAAAATCCAAGAGACTGCCATCTTGGTGAGCTACTGCAAGCCGCCCGCAGGGAGGGGAGGGGGACCGACTTTATCAGACTTTTGAAAACCTTGAAAACAAAATTCATGTAACTGCCTTCACAGACCCCAGCTTGGCAACCACAGATCGGGCTCAGCCCCCTCGTTTCCTTGGTTCTATGGGTCCTTTCTGAGCTCAGCCAGGCAGCTCCAGGAAGGTGGACGGCCATCCTTCATTCACTGAGTCTTCATTCCCCCTCATGTATCAGGCTCCATCCCAGACACCAGAACCACAACAGATGCGGGTCCCGCCCTCGCAGAATTTATGGTCTAAGGGAGACAGAGTAATTGATCACAAGCATAAATGTAAGATTATATGGCCAGATGGTTTTCTTTTTGAAATATTAATCTTCCCTCCATCCCTGGCATTTCCTCTTCCTTTATAGGGCATTTGGACTCAAAACGTTCACTGCGGCAGGGGATGGACGATCCAGTGCAAGTTAGAAGTCAGTTCTCGTCTTCTGAGTGTCAAAAACTGAAGCCTGGGTGTGTGGGGATTTGGAAAGAACCAAAGATTTGGAAGATGCAGGATTCTCCAAGTCCCCAGACCAGACGATGGTCCCTGGGCTGGGGGAAGGTGGTGTGATGGGAGGAGCATATGGGTGTGTGTCGGAGATGGGCCACACACTTGCCCTGACCTCCTTGTTTCCTACTGAAATAGGTTTGGAGGACCTGGGAACAGAGAGGACTTGCATCCCCATCCCCAGGGTAAAATTTGGAGAGGCGGAAAGACCCCAGCCTATTGCCCAAGCCAGTGTAGCACTGACTGCCGGGCGACTCAGAGCCTAAAGTCTTAAGGCAGCCTGAGTCTCCTGGGGCTGGGCCAACTACTCCGCCCGCTAGCTAAGGCCCTCAGGGGTAACTGGTCCTCCTACTCCCCCCTGCTGCTGGGCCCACACCTGGACTACCAGGTGGGCTGCGCACCTTTTGTTTTGGGGAGGAAATTGTTCCTCTGAGTTTCACTTCTTTTTTTTCTTTTTTTTTGACACAGCATATTAGTCACTCGGGCTCCTTGAGCCCGGCAGCACCTGGCATTGTTTTCTGACAGCCTGACATACCGTGGGCTGCTGCCCGCCTCCTCTTACCTGCCGATGCCCACGCTCTGAAAGGCGAGTCAAGTATGGGGAGGGGGTAGAGGAACCACTGGCTCAACTCTTAGCCGCAGGGTCTCTACTGTCCTCGGAGCTACTGTGGGCTGGTTTACCCACCGTGGCCGGCCTTCCAGAGGCAGAGCTCCCTGGAGTGGGAGTGGGAGGCGGGGATAAGCCTGGCCATGCCCCTGAGCTGGCCACGTGACACGACACAAGTCCTATTCTCTCTCTGAGCCTGTTTCCTCATTGGTAAGACAGGGACAAGACCAAGATTGGTGCGGTTGATGAGATAAAGTCTGTGAAAGACCGAGTCTCATCATCACAATTACACTAACAGGTTACTGAGCACGTCCTGTGCTATAAGGCAGGCACCATGTTAAGAGCCAGCCTGGATTATCTGATTTATTCCTCTCATATCCCCATGAGGTGGCCATTACTATTATCCCCATTGTATGGGTGAGGAAACTGAGGCACAGAGAGACAGGAAGCTGTCAAAGGTCACGCAGTTACAGATTGGCAAAGCTGGGATTCCAGTCCAGGCGGTCAGACCCTCTTCTATACTACAGGCCGCCGACAGAGCTTTGCTCAGAGGCAGGAGGGCAAAGGGCCTTGAGATCATCTTGTTCACTCATTGTACAGAGAAGGAGATGGACGCTCAGAGAGAAGAACGGACTTGCTTAAGCTCTCACAGCAGCCTAGACACCACACTATGTGTAAAACGTCAGACCCTACATGCAGCTTTTGGGCAAATGTATTTGAATCCACAAAAAGGGCTTTCTGAGGATGTCAAAACTTCGCCCAATGGGATACCCTAAGTCTGAAAAGTGCAGGCTCTGGGGAGGCCTGTGGAGAGGAGAGGGGAACATTCTAGTGCCTTTGAGGACCCCCTCAAATCTGCCTGGAGTGAAAGGAACAAAATGGGCCACCACTTCCTTCACCCGCCTGGACTTGTATCCAGCTTTGTCCGGAGAGGGACACGGTCCCGGGGACACGATCAGCGTGAACGCTGGGATGTGTGACTCAGGGTGCTCTCTGTGGCGCGGTTTCCAAGAATAAACAACCTGAAGCAACCTAAGAGTCCAACAATAAGGGGCTGGTTAAGTGGCATCATAGAAATGATGGTCCTTGCTTCCTGACACAGAGCTCTGAAGTCCCTTGTAATTTCCTCAGTGATACTGTTATATGGGCATCTTTAGCTCTAATGAGGCAACTCTTGGCAGGTCCCTATATAACTTCAGGATGGAGGCTGGTCACCAGAAAGACCAAACCTTGATGGGAAGCCTGGAACTTTCAGCCCCGGCCCCAACCTCTAGGGAGGGCAGAGGGGCTGGAGATTGAGTTCATCACTAAGGGCCGATGATTAATCCATCATGCGTGTGTAATGAAACCTCCATAAAAAACCTCTAAACAGGGACTTCCCTGGTGGTCCAGTGGTTAAGCCTTTGCCTTCCAGTGCGGGGGGCTGCAGGTTCAGTCCCCGGTGGGGGACTTAAGATCCCACATGCCTTGCGGCCAAAAAAACCAAAACATAAACAAAACAAAACAAACAAAAAACAGAAGTGATACTGTAACAAATTCCATGAAGACTTCAAAAATGGTTCACATCCAAAAAATAAATAAATAAACAATTACATCGGCAAAGACCCTTGCAAAAAAAATGACAACAAAAATGAAAACCTCTAAATGATGAAGTTTGGAGCGTTTCTGGTTGGTGAACACATTCAGGGGCTGGGAGGATGGCAGTCCTTGGAAGGGTATGGAAGCTCTGTACCTCCTGCCCAAACCTTGCCCTATGCATCTCTTCCATACAGCTATTCCTGAGTTGTAGCCTTTATAATAAACCAATACCTGTAAGTGTTCTCCTGAATTTTGTAAGTCTTTCTAGCAAAGTACCAAACCTGAGGAGGGGGTCCTGGGAACCTCCGATTTATAACCAGTCGGTCAGAAGTATGGGTGGCCCAGGGCTTGCAGTTGGTGTCTGAAGAGGGGGCAGTCTTGTGGGACTGAGCCCTTTAACCTGTGAGATCTGACGCTGACTCCACATAGACGGAGTCAGAATCCAGTTGAATCCTTGAACACCCAGTTGGTGTCAGAGACTTAAAGAGGTGACGTTGGAAAAGACACCATGTGTTTGGTTGGTGTCAGGGAGGAAAAAAACCTAACAGTGAAATACACTACTGTGGTTTGGCTTGATTCCATAATACAAGACAATCAGAACTATTAAAAATGGCATTATAGAACAAAATGTATAATGGCATGGGAATATGTTCCCAATATAAAGTATGATGTTAAGAATAAAGTCAGTTACAACATAGGATGTGCCATCTGATCTCAATTTTGTAAACAAAACAAAACAAAACCCAGAGTAGTATGTACATAGGAGATTATGATTTATTTCTGCTTTCTTTGTGCTTTCTTGCAGTTCCCAACTTTTCTAAGAACATCTATGTTTCTTATAATCAGATCTCCCACACATTCTGCCATTATTTCTATTTCTGTAAATCAGAGAGGGGGCATCTCCGTAGGGAGAGGGTCTCTGTCCCTGCAGAGCTCAGAAATCCTGGCTGGCCACCTGCCAGGGAAGCAGGGAGGCTACTCAAGCAGCACATGGAGGCAAGGTGGTGCCCTTCCAGTGGCCTCTGAACCATTAGCCAGTCTTGGCAAAGTTTTCCCAGATTGGGGACTGAGCCCCAGCCCCGGCATGGCCCCTCTGCTATGTACAAGGGTAGGGCAGGAAGAAGACTACTATCCATGTTCCCTGGGGAACTTGTCTTCTTGCAGTGCCCACCGAAACTGATAAGTCTGGCTTTTTCATTCATTCATTCAACAAAAATTTACTGAGCACCTACTATGTCCTTGGCACCATTCTAGGTGCTAGGAATGCGGTGTTCAACAAAATAGCATAATTGTTGTCCTCACGAAGCTTCTTTTTATTGCATAAACAATGGGCAATTGAATAAACATATAGTATAATGTCAAGTGGTGAAAAGAGCCATGAGGTAAAAAGTAAACATAGAAAAGATAGAGAGATTGGGGGTGCTCTTTGGAGTGGGCTGGTCAGGGAAGGTGGTAGAAGGGGAGGAGGTGGTATTGAGCAGCCAGCTAGATACTAAGAAAGTACCAGCCACAGGGATACCAGGAGCAGAGAGTTCTAGGCAGAGGGAACAGAAAGAGCAAAGGTCCTGGGGCAGGAATGTTAGCGACACTTCAGGATGAGGAAGGAGGTATAGTAAGGCTAGAAGTAGATGGTAGGGGGCGTGAGGGGCAAGATCACATCAGCCTTGTGGGCTAAAGCACTGGCTTTTGTTCTGAGTGAGAAGCGAGCCTCCAGAGGGCTTTCAACAGAGGACTGACAAGACCTGACTGATGTTAACAGGATGGACGTGGCTGGGCAGAGCAGGGAGGTGGCTGCTGCAATAATCCGGGGGAGACGTGATGGCAGCTGGGCCCCAAGGGTGGGGAAAGGAGGTGGGAATGGTAAGAAAAGGTCAGATTCTGGATGTATTCTGAGTTAGAGTAGAGCACTCGGGACCCTCCCTCCACACTGGCCTGCCTCCTGGGTCCCACCCCTCGAGTCGTCTCCCAGTCCTTCATCCCCCCACAGGGATGGGCCTGTGCTCCCCCTCTCTGGGGGTGGAAGGGGCTGAGGGGGAACCAGTTTTGCTCCTGGCTGGTGCCTGGCGTGGCCAGGGCAGGGCTGCATCAGCTGCCAAAAGAAAGTCCCTCCCCAGAGGGAGGGCAGGGGATGTGAGGGAGGGGTGCCAGGCACACAGACTGCTTCATTTATTTGACAAATATTTATTGAGCATTTACTACACGGTAACAGCTGTGAACAAAACAGACAAAGCTCCTGACCGCACGGAGCATCCATTTCTGTGGAGGGAGAGAGACACTAAGCAGATAAGTGAGTGATGATATAGTTAAGCAGAGGATGGTGAATGCTATGGAGAAAAGTAAGGCAGGGGTGTGGGATTGGAGATACCCCTCCCCAAAACTCCCATCTCCTTTACCTGCTCAACTTTCTTTGTCTTTGATAGCACAGATGTACTTCTAATATTCTATATGAATTATATCCTTATTAAGCTTAACATAAACTTTCTGCATCCCCACTCTGCCCTCCTACTGGAAAGCAAGCCCCATGAGGGTAGGGCTCTTTATGAGTTTGGTTTATGAGCCTAGAACATGAATGAGTGGGATAGGGAGGGGCGGGTGGGAAGGAATATCCCCCTCACAGAGCCCTCCTACCCTTAGACCAGCAGCTCGGGTCCAGCAAAGGGACAAGGGGGCTCCTCTTCACTCCCCACCCAGGCTGGGTGGTGGCAGGCGGGTGGGATGGTGCAGCCTGGGTTGTACTGCACAAGCCGGCCGTGGAGCCCCCCAGGAGTCCTCTCACAGTGCCTGGGCATGAAGGACAGAGGTCTCTGCCCCCGCCTCCCCCCAGGATCAAGGATAAAGGCTTTTAATTCAGCACCAAGTGCGAGCCAGCATCACAGGCCTGGGATTTTCGAGGCCAACAGCACTCATGCTGCTCCAGAAGAGTGAGAGGGGAAGGTCTCCTGGCACCCACTCCCCCATATTTCCCCCCACTTGATGTAATTGCTTCATCCATATTGAAAACTTGTGACGGGGAGGCTCGGGCTGACAGGCCCACCGAGACCCTAATGTTTCCCCAAGCCTCCTTAGCGCGCTGCAGAGATGCTGGAAAAATGGGTCAGCCCGGCTTCAGGGCCAAAAATGTAGGAGGGGTGTGGGGAGTTGGGACAAGAGATCAGCAGACGGGTCTGGAACAGGAAGGTCTGGAAACTTTGTCACAACTGCCTGGTGGTCTAGACACAGTTTCCTAAAAATGGAGAGAGAGAGGCATTTTGTGATAAAACGCTTAAACAAAATTAAAATGACTTTCTTGTGGGAGTTCTCAGGACCTTTATATGTTAATGAGAATTGTGATGCTGAGGAACCAATGCAGCATTTCTCAAACTCCTGTCCATGGTACCCCTTTTTCCATGGAGGATCTTGAGGGATTAGGGTTCCTATGAACACTCTTTGAGAAATGTTGGCCTATGTCAATAGCCATCTAAGAGATGAGGCTTCTGCTTCCCTCCTTTCCTGCCCCCTCCTCCTTTCCTGCCCCCTCCTCCTTTCCCCGCATCTTTTCCCCCTGCTAATCCAGCTTGCATAATGCTACCACCCCATTAAATCAAAGAAGAGCACTTGACTCTCTTCTGTGGGCATTATGGAGCTATTGAGCTATGCAGATACAAGGAAATCAGACTTCTTCACCTGGCTTTCAAGGCTCCAGTCTGGCTTTCAATTTAGCACCTGCAGCTCCCCTCCCCTGCTTTAGCCAGGCCCCTGTCCTTACCATCTTAGGACAGCTCTGAACACCTCTGTCTCTGAGCCTTTGCTTTGGCTAGAATATCCCTCTTTCCTCCTCTTAGGCCACCTCCTCCAGGTAGCCTTCCCTGATTATCCCAGCCTTGCCTCTGAAGTCCCTGGAGGTGGTATTAGAAACAGACAGAAGGTGGGAACCCCTAAATATTCATTAAAAGTGATTATAAAATCACCCCCCTATATTATCCTGGGGAGTATGATTATGGGCACCCAAAGGAACAAATTTATTGAGGACTCAAAGGGAGGTCCAATGGCCTCAGGAAGATTGACCACTGAGCCCCCTGGCTTTCTCAAAAGGACCCCTATAGCATTTGCATTACATGCAGTCTCAGGATTCCCGATACAGGCTTGTCCTTGGCTAATTTAATTTTTCCCTTTGACCTTCTACTGTGGAAAAATTCAAACATATACAGAAATAGAGACTATTATAATGATAGCCCCTGCATCTGTCACCTGGCTTCAACAGTGATCAATCATGCTTCATGTCTACATCTACCCACTCCCCTGTATCATTTTGAAGCAAACCCCAGACACCATATATTCTAACCATATTTATCTCAGTATGCTTTTCTATGTTTTTTTACATAACCGTAATATAATTATTCCACTAAAAATTAAGAATAAATCCTTAATATCATCAAATATCCAGTGACTATTCACATTTCCCGTTGCCTTACACATCTTAGTTCTATTTATTTTATAGTTTGAATCAGGATCCTAAGGAGGTTGGTTGATGTATCTAAGTCTCTTTTAATCTATAATCCCTCTCCATCCCTCTCGCTCATATTTTAAAATAGACTTTGTTTTTTAGAGCAGTTTTAGGTTCAAAATTGAGAGGAAAGTACAGAGAGTTCCTATACATACGCTGCTTTCAGACCTGCACAGTCGGCCCGTTATCAACCTCCCCACCAGAGTGGTACATTTGTTACAATCAATGAACCTGCACTGACACATCATAATCACCCAGAGTCCATAGTTTACATTAGGGTTTATTCTTGTTGTTGTATATTCTATGGGTTTGGACGAATGTATAATGACATGTATCCATCATTAAAGTATCATACAGAGTATTTTCACTGCCCCAAAATTCTCTGTGCTCTGCCTATTCATGCCTCCCATAAGCCCTGGCAACCACTGATCTTTTTACTGTCTCCATGGTTTTGCCTTTTCCAGAATGTCATATAGTTGGAAACAAACAGTATGTATCATTTTCAGATTGGCTTCTCTCACTTACCAATATGCATTTAAGTTTCCTCCAAGTCTTTTCATGGCTTGATAGCTCATTTCTTTTTAGCGCTGAATACTCCATTGTCTAATGTACCACAGTTTCTCCATTCACCTACTGAAGGACATCTTGGTTGCTTCCAAGTTTGGTAATTATGAATAAAGCTGCTATAAACATCCGTGTGTAGGTTTTGGTGTGGAAATAAGTTTTCAACTACCTCTGGGTAAATACCAAAGAGCGCAATTGCTGGATCGTATGGTAAGTGTATGTTTAGTTCTGTAAGAAACCGCCAAAGTGTCTTCCAAAGTGACTGTACCTCTCTCTTTTTAAATTATTTTTTTTTAAAGAAACCAGATGCTTGTCCTATGTTTTCCCAGTGTGGACTTTACTGGTTTCATTCCCATGGTGTCTTCTAACTCATCCCTCTGTCTTCTGTATTTCCGGTAAACTGACAATTAGTTTTTGAAGCTTGAGCAGATTCAGGTTTGGCTTTTTTAGCAAGACGATCTCATGGTGCTTTGTGTTTCCATGAGGGGACACACAATGCCCGCCGTCCCCAGTTTGGGGATGTTAGCAGCTGTGGATGTTCAGGATGTAGATCCATTAGGGGTTGCAAAATGGTGAGATTCTCATTTTATCAACCCTTCTTCATGTACCAGCTGGAATCCTTCTAAAAAGAGAAATGTCCCTCATCTATAATTTGGGTACCCAGTGGGCACAGTATGCATGGCAAAGGCAAGATAAATGCTTGATTCTTTCCCTTTATTTACCAACTAATTACCTTTTAATGGAGTGGTGCTAACGGCTAACACTTGTAGGACACTTACAGATCACCAAATGTTTTTATCAACACTATCTCATTTCATTATCACAACAACCCTGTGAGGTAGACAGGACAGATGGTGCTATAATTTTATCTTTTATTTATTTTTTTGCAGATGAGAGAACTAAGGTCCAGAGTAGTTAAGTGACTTGCCCAAGCTCAGAGAGCTACTAGAATAATCATCACCAACGTACAGAGAACCCTAACTCTGTGCCAGACACTGCTCTCCAGAAGTGAATGAACACATTTCCTTCTCAAAACAACTCTAAGAGCCAGGGAGGGGGCAAGTGATTATCCCCAAGCCCAAGGCCCAGACATGTTAGCTAACTTGCTCAAGGTCAAATGGTAATAATAGTGGTTATTTATTGAGCACTTACTGTGTGCCAGATGCCTTGCTAAGTGTTCAAAACAACATAACACACTGTTCTGCCATCTGTTGTGGCAGCAGTCCCCGACCTTTTTGGCACCAGGGATGGGTCTCATGCAAGACAATTTTTCCACTGACGGGTGGGGTGGGGGGGGGGAATGTTCAGGCGGTAATGCGAGCAATGGGGAGCGATTCGGAGCAGCAGATGAAACTTCCCTCGCTGGCCCGCCGCTCACCTCCTGCTGTGCAGCCGGGTTCCTAACACCGGGACCGGCGGTGCTGGTCCGCGGCCTGGGGTTTGGGGACCCCTGTGTTGTGGGATGAGTTCATGCCGCGTGCCAGGTACATTGACTTTTTTTTTTTAGAGATTGGAGTTTTATTTTATTTATTTATTTATTTATTTTATTTTTGGCTGTGTTGGGTCCTCGCTTCTGTGCGAGGGCCTTCCCTAGTTGCGGCAAGCGGGGGCCACTCTTGATCGCGGTGCGCGGGCCTCTCACCATCGCGGCCTCTCTTGTTGCAGAGCACAGGCTCCAGACGCGCAGGCTCAGTAGTTGTGGCTCACGGGCCTAGTTGCTCCGCGGCATGTGGGATCCTCCCAGACCAGGGCTCGAACCCGTGTCCCCTGCATTGGCAGGCAGATCCTCAACCACTGCGCCACCAGGGAAGCCCCAAAATGTTTAGTTTGTTTTTAAATTTTATTTATTTATTTTATTTATGGCTGTGTTGGGTCTTCGTTTCTGTGCGAGGGCTTTCTCTAGTTGTGGCAAGCGGGGGCCACTCTTCATCGCGGTGCGCGGGCCTCTCACTATCGCGGCCTCTCTTGTTGCGGAGCACAGGCTCCAGACGCGCAGGCTCAGTAATTGTGGCTCACGGGCCCAGTTGTTCCGCGGCATGTGGGATCTTCCCAGACCAGGGCTCGAACCCGTGTCCCCTGCATTGGCAGGCAGATTCTCAACCACTGCGCCATCAGGGAAGCCCCATTGACTCTTCATAGCAACCTCATGTCAACCTGTGTTACAAAGAGGAAACGGAGGTTCGGAGTGGCTGGGTCGCACGCCCCGGGTCGTAGGGCTTGTCTGTGACTGAGCTGGGTTCCAGTCTAGTTCCGCTCTGCATCATGCCGATCTTCGTACCTATGCCTGCGTCTCTTCCTCCTCCCCTCTCCAGCACCCATAGGGGGTCTGACCGGAAGACAGAACTCTTCCCATGGGGCTGTAGCTGCCTGCCACCTTCTCTACCCACCCAGAGAGAAGCTGCCATGTTTGGCATTAATTGACAAGGGGAGAGAGAGGCAACAAAAAAGGGAAGAAACCTGGCAAAAGAATGAGTGGTTTTAGTGCCTCCACGACGTCCTCAGTTGTAGCTGGCTCTGCTTCTAATTGTTGTTTTCCACCACTTTTCTTCCAGAATCGGGATATGAAGCCCACTCAGCCACACAACAGATTGAAAGGACACGGGGCCTTTTGGCCTAGCAGGGAGAGCTAGAGGGCCGGGCCTGCCTGGACCACGAAGCCCACCTTTGTCGCAAGCCACCCTGGGTTCCCATCAGACATCACAAGGCCCTAAATCATGATGGCCTCAATAACACTTGCGCTCCTGGGCTAATGTTGCTGCTGCCGCAGGCTGGCAAGAACAGTCATAAATGAGTTTCCTTAGAGGGATGCCCTATCATAATGAGACGCTGTGGCCTGCTTCCTGCACGCAGAGAGGCCCTTTGGAAGGCAACGGCGATGGGGGAGAAGACAGGAGGAGGAAAAACAAGAACCAATTAAACCCTCAATTCGAGCAGAGTAAATGAGTTTGACTTTAGGTGATCAAGAGGGAGAAAACTTCTAATTAGACACACGGCAATCCTGGGGCTGAGCACACTTGTGACCGCCCTCATGCCCGCCCCCGTCACTTTTTAAATAAATGTTAAGGATTAGGACGCGATGTAATTAAAATCCGTCAATCCCATACACTTGCTGCTGGTGGGGTTTGACGGCTGCTCATCTACTTTCTCCTTTGTCAGGAGCTCCCGAACCCCCCCCCAGCCCCTCCCCACTCCCCGCCCACCCCCCCCAGCCCCTCCCCACTCCCCGCCCACCCCCCCAGCCCCTCCCCACTCCCCGCCCACCCCCCCAGCCCCTCCCCACTCCCCGCCCCCGCTTCTGTGTTCTGATTGGCTCTTGTCACAGCCAATCCCTTTTGAGCAGGAGGAAGGCTCAGGCAGGAGGGCCAGCTCTCTGGTAGGTCTTTCCTCAAAGACCAAGAGAGGGTTGGGAGAGCAGGGATTACCAGGACACTGCGAATTGGCCAGAGGTTGCAGACTGGATGCCCTTGGGCAAAGTCTGTACCAGACGTGAGTTTAAAGAATTTCAAAAGTATTTCTGGCACTGCCAAATCTGGATATTTCACATAAATATTTTTTGTTTGTTTGTTTTTTGGGGGGGTTTCTTTGGAAACATCGAAGATGGCAATACTGAGCCTGTATTCCCACGTAGTGACAGTTGACCCAAGCTGAAGAGCAGCCCCCATCTAGATGGGGTGCTGCTACCCCAGCTCATGACATTGCCTGTCTGGCTGGATTCACTGGTCCCTGTGGTCATTCAGCCTGTCGGGCATTTGAGTGTTCAATCTTCTAACCTCGGTTTTCAATCTCCAAGCTATGGGAGGTGCCTGAGGGTCCACCCTGAACTTCCCTGCCACTCATGCTGAGCCCTCTGCCTCGAAAGCCCTTCCTCAGCCTCCATTCAAATGCTACTTCATCCAGGAAGAACTTCCCATCTCCCCAGTGGGAATTTGTCTCTTTCTGCTCTGGCTCTCGGAGCCCTGGTGTCTACCCCAAGATCGCGCCTCTCTGGCGTGTGATGGTGAATCCACTTGCCCCAATGGGCTGTGAGCTCCCTAAGAGCAGGGTCAGGTCTGATTTGCTCTGTCTCCCTCTAAGTGCCCAGCGCAGGGCCTGGCCCAGGGTAGACACCCAGTGAATGTGAATTGAAGGACGAGCCCAGGCAAACATCTTTGCCTCTTTCCCAGGCCCTCTTTACACCTTGCTGGTCTTTTTCTCCTCCTTTTGCAGGCTCCAGGCTCAATGGCTGGAGATCATTTACAGAAAGGCCTTTGGGAATTAACACATCCCCACGGCCAGGGAATTCACCTTGCAGTTGAGAATGAAGAGATGCAATGCTTAACACAATGGAAGATGTGCTAACGGTGGACTTGCTGGCACAGGACAGTGGATAGGTCCATGGGGGAGATCCTTTTCGAAAGCGAATTCTACCAAGTGACATATACAGCCTATGATTTTCGTCAATCTACTTCCCTCACTGGGCTATGACCTGGTGTCACAGGGCAATTCACTTGACCTCTCTGAACTTCAGCATCCTTCTAGGAAAAATGATGTTAACACTGCTGTAGTGTAAGTGCCTGACAATTAGGCTTTTTTGGATTGTAATGTAAGTGCTTGACATTAAGCTTTCAGTGGCAGAGACATCCATTTCAAAGACCTCGACTCGAATAAACACATTGCCAGCTACATACACAACTAGATGCAGAGCCAAGCTGCCCACCGATGAAGTTCCCCTTTGGAAAATCCCCGGGTGACCCAGATGATTGATTGCTGAAGTGACCCTGCTTTTCCCCTTCCCACGTTAATTCCTGTTCTTATGTTTTCAAGTCACCAATAAAGAGTGAACCTGCAAAACCCATCCTCAACCCCAACTCCTCTTTCTCTCTCTCTTTCTCTCCCTCTCTGTCTCTCTCATTCTTCCTGTGACCTCGCTGAGTGGCCACGGGTGTGCCTTGTATCCTGCAGGGCTTGTGAGTAATAAACCTTGGTTTTTTTTTGAAGTTCCCTGATGGTGGTTTCTGAGCTGAGCTGCATCTTACAATCATAATAAGAACCACAAGGACCCGTCCAGCCACAGCACTGGCTCCAGTTGGGGAAATGTCTGTGGGGCTCTCTACAAGTAGTCCGGGCCCAGGTGAGGGCCCTCAGGCATTTCTAGCTGATAGCATCACTTCATGATGGGCCAAGACTGTGCACATTTCTTAAAAAGTGAAACTCTCCACATGACCCAGCAATTCCATTCCATCCAAGAGAAATGAAAACGTAGGTCACACAAAGATTTGTACACGAACATTCATGGCAGCATTATTCATTATTCATAACAGCCAAAAATACATGTCTATCAATTCGTGGATGGATAAACAAAATGTGGCCTATCCATACAACGGAATACGATTCAGCCTTAGAAAGAAACAAACTACTGATATGTGCGAGAACAGAGATGAACCTCAAAACCATTATGCTATTTGAAACAAACCAAACATGAGAGACCACATGTTGTGTGATTCTATTTATAAAGAATGTCTAGAAAAAGCCAATCTATAGAGGCAGAAAGTAGGCCTCGGGCAGGGAGGGGGTAGAACAGGGATTAACATAAAATGGGTTCGAGGGATTTTTGGGGGTGATGAAAATGTTCTAAAACTTTGGTAAGTTTACTAAAAATCATAGCATTGTAAACTTGAATTGGGTAGATTTTAGAACATGTAAAATATTCCTCCATAAAGTTGTGAAAAATCACCTTCTGCATACAGTGGGAGTGAAACTCACATGCGATGAACCACAAGGGGTGTCCAGGCCAGTCCTCGGCCCATCCCAGGGGCTTCGTAAATGTCAGTTCTGCATTTTTCTTTCTTTAAAGCTGTGGTTGACTCAGGACATTTTCAATGACTGGGGCAAAACACCTTGTGATTTCTGGTTTCCCTCCAAGCCATTACCTTAAGGACACTCGGCCTCACCCCTCCAGGCTCTGTTGGCCTCCAGGCCCCTCAGTCCTTCCCCTTTGATGCCCTTAGCCCTGCCTCTTCCTACCTCCTTCCTTGCCCATCGTGACAGCCTCTGGCCAGGCCTCCCTCTTGCCACAGGGTTCTCATTAGTCTGATGCAAGCCACCAGGCTGCTCTTCAAGAGCCCTGCGCTCACAGACCTTCACTGGCTCCCTAGTGCCTGAAGCAGAAATCCGAAGCCATCAGTCTGCAGTTGGTTTCCTCCCACTCTCTGATTTCACTTCTTCTGCTGCACCTTCAAATGACTTTCTTCCTGGCCTGGAACTGGCTCCCTGTGTTCCACCTCTGCTCTTTTGCCTGGGCCATTCCTCCTGCCTTCCCGCTGCCCTGGTCCCGATGACCACACACCCCCTCCCCTGAGCACTGGACACCAGCCACACTCAATTGGGAGGAGGAAGGGAGTTTGGAGCCAGGCAGACCCAGCTGATTCTAGACCTGCCTCTGCTACCCAGCAGCCAAGACGACTAAATGTCCTGAACCTCCACTCCCTCATCTGTGAAATGGGTCTGGTGTTAATATACAACATATAGAGCTGGTTAGTGTCTTTCTTGTCACAAGATTGTGATGTTGGAGGGGGCAGGGATCATGAACTACACAATTTTCTGTCCCGATCCAGAGTGTAGGCTCCTGCGGACCTAGAAAAGTGCCTGGCACAGGGCTGTGTTCAGTGGCTTGTCTGTGAACGAATGAATATCTTGGTTGATTTTTTTTAGCACCTGGTACGTGTTTGGTAAGTGCCCTTCCCTCCTTCTTGCCTGCCATTCTTCCAACAAGCATTTCACAGGTGTCCACCATGTGCTGGGTATTGGGTGTGGGGTTCAGGCTACAGGAGAGGGGCTGTGATGTGGTGTCATTCTACCTTCCTCTGCTCTGTCCTTGCCTTGCCCTGACCTCCTGGCTCTGCTCCCCTCCAGGCCCGCCTCTGGCCCTTGGGACTTGGACTCCTGGCTTTCAAGTGTAGGGACAGATGCATGTAGTAATTCGTTCATTCATTCATTCATTCAGCCCATATTTCCCAGGGTCCCACTTTGTGTCAGGAAATGCTCCAGGCTGGAGACACAGCAGAGAGCAGGACAAACGAACATCCCTGCCTTGATGAACTGTTTTCAGAAACTGATGTGGTAATAACTAACAAAATAAGCAAACCATCTTTTGGAGTCTTTGCTGGCAATGAATGCTTCAGAGAAGGGGCTGGTGGTGACAATTTTGAAGAGGGTGTCAGAACAGACCTCATAGAGAAGATGACACTGGAGTAGATGCTTGAAGGAGGAGCCATGCTAATACCTGGAGACAGAGTGTTCCAGGCAGAGGGAAGAACCAGAGCAAAGGTCCTGGGGCAGGAGACTGCCAGGTCAGGGGTGGGGGGAGAGAGGCCAAGGAGGTGACAGAGGTCGGTCAGAGGCCATGGTTAGGACTTGAGCCTTTGTTCTGGGTGGAGGAGAAGCCGTCTGGGTGTCGTAAACAGTGGAGTGAAGTGATCAGACTTATCTTTTCAAAGGATCCCCCAGGCTGTTGTGCTGTGGTGATAACAACAGCTAACATTTATCAAGAACTTCCCTTGTCATCAAGGCACAGCTCTGAGTCCTTTACCCATTTCAACTCATGTAATCTTCACAACACCACGAGGTGGGTACTATTATCCCCATTTTCAAAGGGGGGCTAAGTGAGGCTCAGAAAAGCAAGTTGCCCAAGTTCACACAGCCTGTAAGCGACAGAGCTGGGTCGGAACCGAGACCACAGTCCGGCCTTGGAGCTCATGTGCTCACCACTGCTATGCACTGCCTCTTGGGTGTGTAAAGGCATTTAATAGCTGTGTGGCCTTGCAAGTTACTTAACCTGTCTGTGTCCTAGGATCCTCATCCATATACCAACCTTAGAGGTTGGAAAGATAAGGCAAGTTCGTGTGGGTAAAATTCTTTGCATTGTGGGGTAGGATTTCCTTATGAGCCAAGGGCTTGGCTGCTTGGCCTGATCACCACCTCCTCCCTCCCCCTGCTGCCCCCAGCTGGCCCTCCTCTTCCCAGCAAGGGGGGAGATGACCCTTGAAGATGGTGTCTGACAGTGGGAACTTAGCCCACTCTTGCCCTTTCCCTGGGCCTCAGTTTACCCTTCTGGAAAGAGGAGGGGCCCATGTGGTATGGGCCTCCATCTCTCCCATCTCTGCAGTATCATGATGGCCCTTGGCAACCTTGGCCTACCCTCCCCACCCACCTGCCCCCATCCCTGCAGCTCTGCCCCGGGACCCCGAGAAAGTAGAGTACCCAGGAAATAAAGACCTGACCAAGCCCCCAGTCTCCACTCAAGTCCCTGCAGCTGGGGAGGCAGCCAGGCCTACTTATGGTCAGAGATGTTTAAACCCTTTGCACACTGGGGTTCCATCGAGAGAGCTGCCTGCAGGGTCGGGTCTGCCCTGGCCCGCCCAAGACCCCCAAGGGCCCGAAGCAGATGGCTTCTCTCAGATTCTAATTACCCACCCGCCCAGAGCCTCAGACAGGCCCTCACTGCGACAGTCATGGTCTGTCTTCCTGACCCTGGAGAGGGAGCGGGGGAAGGAAGGAGGGCGGCCAGCAAGCCCACCCACCCGTGGGCTGGGGGATGTTCCGGAACCGACCCCAAGGAATGTGCTGTGTTTGGGAAAAGGGGCCCAGCTCTGGAGTCAGTGCTGTTCTAGTCCTGACTCTGCTGATTCCCAAAGAGGTTGCTCTCTGGGTCTCTGTTTAGCTGTCTGTGAAATGGGTGTCATATTAATCTATTCCTCCCGGGAGGAAGGAGTGGTTCTGAGAGAAAGGCCGGGGGTGGGGTTGATGGGAAAGGTCATCCCCTGATGAGCACATCTTTCCATCCTGGCATTGGCCATGCTGGCTTATGACTGTGATTTCCATGTCTATTTGCTAGTAGCCTGGGGGTCGGAGCTGTGTCTGATTCATCCAGTGTCCCCACTGCCCTGCACACAGCGTAGTATGTAGTCGGTACTCCAGAGTTGGTTGCTGAAATGAATAAATGATGGCAAGAGTTCACCACTGAGTATTTATTTTTCTTTCCTGTTTGGCTGCTGTCAAGGCTATTCTTTGGCAAAATTGAGATTAATGAAGTTTGTCTTAGAGCCCTGCCCATTTTATTCTCATGTCCTTCTTTCTCCTCATTTGGTATTTTCTATCCTCTTCTATCATTAGTCAGCTGTCAGGGAGAAAATGATCAGTGTATCTAATTTATACTAAAGTGAAAATGACTGATAGGACTATCTATCATTCTTTACATTTCTATAACAGACAATCCCTAATCCAAAGGGATGAGACTTAATGGCCAATGACAGGCAGTTCAGTACTCCTTTTCAACCTCATCTCCTGGTATTCATTTTTTGGCTACTCCCTTTCTACCCATCTTGTGCATTTCTGGTTCCACCACACGAGCTAGCTCAGTGGCTCACTGGGACTTCAGTGAGCCTGGCTACCCAATGCAGGGTAGGACAGATGATCTTCCAGCTTCTGCTTGAAATACCCCAAAACAGAAAGCACAAGTGACAGAGAGCTCACTACCTTTAAGGCAACCCATTCCATTGCTCTGACTCATGCTGAAACTTTTCTTCATTAGTCCGTTTTGCCCTTGTCTGGCCTCCGGAGCAAGAGTCAAATGGAATAAGGTTAAGGTTATCTCCTTTTATATAATAGTCCTTCCCTTAAATAAAGACCTCTAGACTTGCTGCTTCCTGAACATGCTCTGAATGCACTTTCTTCCCGCCTGAACTTTGCTCTTTTTCTCTCTCTGGGCCCTCTGCCTTCTGAGGTCACTTCCCAGTCTGAGGTCATTCCTTGCTCTTGGTCTGTTTCTAGGGCAAATATGATGGACAGCATCTGAGCCCAATGGCCTTGTGATTCTTTTCCAGTGTGAGTTTTCAGAAGTCCTTTGAGGAATGGGTCTGGAAAGTTCTGTCAGCACTAGTGAAATAACAGTTAATGTTTATTGAGTGCTCACTATATGCCAAGTGCTATTAGGAGGAGCTTTTCAAGTATTGCCTAATAACCATAGTAATGCCTTCAAATAGGCACTATCATTATCCCTACTTACCAATGGGAAAACTGAGGCACAGGGATATTTTGTAATGTCCCCAAGGTCAAATAACTGTAAGTAATGGAGGCAGGATTTGAACCTAGGTTGTCCGATTTCATAGACCACACTCCGACCACTGAGATCTGCTAAACATTTGACACGGCCGTCATGCGGGTCTGCACACGTGTGCACGTGCACCCACACCACACAGCCACCACTCCATACACATACACATACCACACGTATACACACACCACACACACCACACCACACATGTACACACACACATCACACCACATACCACACACACTACACCACACACATACACACCACACATGTACACACACACACACACACCACACCACATACCACACACACACCACACCACATACCACATACCACACATGTACACACACACACACACACCACACCACACCACATACACGCATATACACCACACACCACATACCTGTGCTTCCCTCAAGCTTATCTTTCAGTTCCAGATGTTCAAATGTTCTTCCCACCTTTACTGACCTGGTCTCATCCTTCAAGACTCAGCTCAGACATCACCTCTTCCAGACGCCCTCCTCCGTGCGCTGCCCCAGAGTCCGCTGGGCAACCACCCTCATGGCACCTACCACCTTAACCCAAAATTAGTTCCTCAAGGGTGGGGAGCCTTGTCTGGTTCTTTTTTATTCCTGTAGACCTATAACAGGGGCTGCCACATCGTAGGTGCTCAATAAATGTTTGTTGAATTTAACTGAACCCACTAGCCATGGAATGTGGGAAATAGCACTAATCTTCCAAGCCTTTGTTTTCCCATCTGTAAATCAGGAATAATGATAGCTGCCCTATTCTGCCCTGGGAGGGTTTGGTGATGCTCCTGCATGGGACTGGATGCCGAGGTCTTTTGTAAATTATACAGCCCACGCATGCGTAGCAAGTCATGGGGTTGACGGGGATTCCTTATAGCAGGTATCTCACCAAGCACAAGTGCCCTTAGCTCTCCGAGCCTCAGTTTCCTCATCTGTAGCTTCGCCAGCTGCACAAGGGGTTGAGGATCAAATGGGACATTATATGGTTGTAAGCCCGCTGATGGAAGAATGGGCTGTTTTCCATTTACAAACGACTGGGAGGTAACCTGCTTCAGCTTGGACGGAAAAGCTAGCCCCAAGCAGAGGCATTTTGCTCCTTCTCTTCTGAGCTGGCGAAGAACAAAGAATAAAACAGAAGGCGAGACAGAGAAAGGATCCATCCTTTTGTGGACACACACACACACACACACACACACACACTTACACTACAAAGGCTGGGAAATTCTGGGGGATCAAGAAGTTTGCTCCAGGCAGAGAGATCTCAACGGGGACCTCATGGCCAGATAGGAGGAACGATGAAGACTTCTGATGCCAAAATTGCCTGAAGTCACAGAAATGAAGTGTCCCGGTATATCTGAGCTGGAAGAGACACCTCTGCCCTCAAACTTAGAGAGGCCAGGTGAGCTGCTCCCACTGCCACCCGACACGTCACCTCCTCCCTGACACATCACCACCCTCCTCGGAGCAGTTCCTGGTATTTATTGGGTAGAACAGAATTTCATATTATATATAGCAAAAGAAATAAGGCACTCTTCTAAGTGCTTTATAAATGTCAGCTCATTTAATTCTCATAACAATCCAGTGAACCCCTGTTATTTTCATCCTCGTTTTACAGATGAGGAAACTGAGGCCCAGGGAGGTTGCAGAGCTGGTGAGTGACTAAGCTGGGATTCTAACCGAGGTTCCAGAAAAAAGGGTGGCCGGCCGCTCCAAGCACTGAAGGAATGGACGGTCAGGCTGCCAACCCTGCCCCCTGGAGGGAGGGCAGCTGTGCCTTGGAGGCCCTCACCAGGCGCGGGGTAGGTTCAGGGCTCAGCGTAGACCCTGTGTAGACATCGCTTCCCAGGCTCGAATGGGGGACCCCATCATGTTATGATTCTGGGACCAGCCGGAGCAATGAAGAGGGTAAAGGTCCTCATGGGAGGTGTCTGTTGCCTGAGACAACTGGACATCTGGACAAGATCACACAGGCTTGAGGCCCCGAGCTCCTCTCACCACGCTGCCTCCCAAACCCCCAGGGCCCTGACGCACTTGGTTTCCTCTTCCAGGATGGGTCTTCCTCCCCCAGTACCTCTACACCTCACCCCTCTGCTCCCTGGACTATTTCCGACACATCATTCCCATCTCAACCTAGACCTCGCTCTCCCCTGAGCGCTTCTCAACCCCCAGACTAAGGTGGCTCTTTGTGTCATAAATTCTGAGTGTTCGGGTTGCCTCTCTTGTAGCTCTTTATTTCACCTGTAATTAAGTGATTCATTGTGCAGCTGTAATTTTTAAAACCGCTTTATTGGCCTGCACATGTTTAAAGAGTAAAACTTGTTACATTTTGGCACGTATTTCTGCTTGTTAAACCATCACTGAAATTAAGATAATGAACCTACCTGTCTTCCCTAAAATGTTAGCACATGACCCTCTACGATTCCTCCCTCCCAACACTTCCCCCATCTCATCAACAATCGATCTGCTTTCTGGTTTGTATTTTCTAGAATTTTCTAGGATAACTGGACGATCCTAGAGTATAGACACATTTTATGCTATAGTATATACACTTTCACTCAGCGTAATGATTTTGAGATTCATCCACACTGTCGTGTCTATCAGTGATTCCGTTTTATTGCAGTGTAGTATTTCATTTCTGGACATATCACCATTGGTATATGGTGACCATTTGATGGTTACCTGGGTGATTCCAGGTTTGGGCTGTTACAAATAAAACTTCAATTAAAATTCACGTACAGGTCTTTATACGAATGTATGTCTTCATTCCTCTTGAGTAAATATCTAGGAGTGGGATGGCTGGACCATATAATAGGTGCAGGTTTCACTTTTTAACTAACTGCCAAACAGTTTGCCGAAGTGGCTGTACCATTTTACACTCTTGCCAGTGCAGATGAGAGTCCTAGCTCAGCCACTTCCTCGCCAGGAGTCGGGATGGGCAGTCTTTTTGGTTGTAGCCATTCGAACAGGTGTGTGGTGGTATCTCGCTGTGGTTTTAATTTACATTTCCCTAATGATTACTGATGTTGAGCATCTTTTCATTTGCCTGTATGCCATGCATATATCTTTGGTGAAGTGTCTGTTCAAAAGTTTTACCCATTATGATTTTTTAAATTGGGTTGTTGTAGTTGTGATTTTAAGGTCTTTCCCTATCATGCGGGTTGAAGGTCTATGAGGGTGGGGGCCATGTCTGCTCTGATCAAGGTTATAGATGAGGCTCCAGGGCCCAGCACAGTGTCAGGGTTACAGTCAGCACTCAATAAATGTTCGATAAATTTTGAGTGAATTTAAATAAATTAGTGAATGAATGAATGAAAGAAGGGTGTTTCTGTGCATGGCTGAGGTGGACCAGGTATGCTTGGTGCAAGGTCAGGAACCAGTGAGAGCCTGGGGAGAGGGGGCAGGTAGGGTTGACACAGAAGGGGAGAAGCAGAAGATGAAAGGACAAGATGAGCCCACAGAGACTGGGTCTGGGTCACTGTGAGGCCCCCTCCACGCCTGGCCCTGGACCCTCCAGGGTGGCCAGAAGCTGTTACACTGAGCTAATTCTACCTAAAGTGTCAGGGATTTTCAGGGCCCATTGCAGGTCTCGGCCTCTCCCTGTCCATCACCTCCCTCCCCCAGAAGCCAGAGCCTTGTCCCAAAGGAGTGACGGACTTGCTGATGGAGGAAATTGCAGGCCTGGTGAGAGACTCGTTGGGAGATTTCAGGGCCGCTTCAGTCCCAGCTGTGTGCCCTGCCCAGACTGAACAGTCCCAGCCTTTAAACATGAAATAGTGTTACCTCAAGGGCTGAACTGACCCCATAACCATGAGATTGAAGCCACAGCCAGCTTCCTGCAAGACGAGGCTGGAGCTCACGGGGGGAGCTTTCCAAGAAGTCTCAATACCGAGGTCCCTTTCCTGCCTCTTCACTCCCCCCTCGTCAGAGGCGGTCTCACACATGTGAAAGGCATCATGTCTAGACTTTTAGAGTTATTTCCCAATGAGGTTATACACCAGTCATGGGCTGTGGGTAGGTGGCAAGAGTATTAATTAGTTAAATGCAAGCATTTAAAATAAGCCACGAGTTCTGTAACCCTGCTTAGCCATCTTCTTCATTTTTAATATCTGCTGGGTCTCAACAGGAGGATGCCTTGAAGATTCAGGGCCTCCCCCTGGGGCTTAGGGCTGGAGAACGAGGTCTTCATTATCTCCTGGCCCCCGCCAGGGCCCCCACTGTCCTCTCCCCAAGCCCCAGCTCTGCAGAGGACCCAGGAGGCTTTCGAAGGGCAGATTTGTGCTCAGGGACCCTGGGAGAGCTCAGCCCTCTAGCAGCCTGTGTGGCCTCAGTGATCACCCCAACTTCTGGTTAAGTACAAGGTGGAAGCAGTGAATCCCATCTTGCTGTTGAAGAAATCAAGAGGGAGCTGAATAATTGGGGTGGTCATTAGTGCTATTTGCCAAATATTTCTGACTCTCCTTTTTCTGAGCACATGTTAGGATTGTACTTCCCGGACCCCTTGCTGTTGGCAGGGGTCATGTGGTTATTCTGACCAATGAATTGGGAGCTGAAGTGATGTGGGTCATTTCCAGGCTAGGGCGTTTAGTTGCAGATATAAGGCCTTCCAGAACATTCTTTCTCTCTGCCATTGCAACCAGCAATGTGGGGGATGATGGCTTCCCCATTAGTCTGGGTTCCTAAGTGAGGATGATGTGGGCAAATACAGAAAAAAACTAACCCTATTTGCAGGGCATCTTCTATGCTTCGAGCCAATTACATGAAAAATCTCATTTAATTTGCCCAAAACTTCCATGAAGAGGAGGGTGGAGCCATCACTGCTATTGTCATGATTGCCTTTTTCCAGATGAGGGGACTGAAATTGGAGAAGAAATTGGTCCACCGGAAGTCATCCAACTGAGATAGAATTTGAACACAGGTCTCCGACTGAAAAGCCCACGCTTTTCCCAACAAACGACACTGTCTGAATTGCCCAATAATCAGTTTAGTGGTTTCCACTACCTGCTCATGCCTGGGACCCAGCTGTCTGGGGTTCAGCTCTTTGGGGCTGGAGCCAGGGAGTAGGGTGATCCTAAGACGCTGGACAGAGCCAGGCCGTTCATGGGTGCTTCCTTCATTCATCCTTCCACGGACTCATTCAGACAGCCAGTATTTACTGAACATTTTCTATCAGGCCTCATTATCATGGCAGGAGCACCCAACAAAGCCTGGGCCAAGAATGGGGAGAATCAGTGAAAGGTGAGGCAGAGGAACAGAGAGCCGGGTTGTTACGGACAAGGGCACTGCCATGAAGGGGGTCGATGTGGAGTGAGGGGTGGGCATGGTAGGGCTCAGGGCGAACAACAACAATAATAATAAAGTAGTCACTATCTACGGAGCACCAACTACGAGCCAGGCTAAGGGTGCTTCCCATAAAACATCACTTCCTTCTCACAACTGCCCTCTGACATCACCATTATAAGCCACATGTTATAAACAAGAAAACTGGTAGAGAATTGAAGTAAATTGTTGAAGGTCACACAACCAGTGAATAGTAGGGTCAGGATTTCTGTTCCAAAGCCCGTGATCGTAGCCCATAATATATCCTGTTTCTCCTTTCGAACGGGTAGGTGTGCATTCAGTGACTCTGCACGTTAGGGAAGCCTCCCCTTCTTCCAGGTGGAGACAGCCCAGCTTGAAAAGTGGAGGTGCCTTGTAGGGATTGGAGAAAGGTGCTGCTTGGCAAGTGCAGGGCAGGCTGGAGTTTAACCAGCCCTCACCTTGGCTGGTCCTCTGGTCATGGAACCACTGGCATACCTATTTGTGGTGGTCCTGGGGGCAGGGTCTTATGGGTGATGCTGAGGACTTAGACTTTGGCCTGAGGTCCGTGGGGAGTCTCTGGCCGAGGCAGGCGGTGGCTGTAGCTGACTCTAGTCTCCTGGAGGATGGCCTCGGTGCAGCAGGAGGGGATGCAGGGCGACAGGCTGGAGCGGTGCAGGTGTAGGGGAAGGTGGCTTTAAACCAGAGCAGAAGTAGCAGGGGTGGAGGAAGCAGCAAGAAAGTCAAGAAGGTTGAGAAAGTGGAGTGAGCAGGACATGGTAACTCAGAGGGGGAATCAAGTTGATGTCCAAGTTTCTGGCTTGGGCCACGAAGTAGGAGTTTGGGGGTGGTATTATCATGGAGAAGGGGTTGCATAGAAGGAAAAAGCTACATCAGAGAGACAGGCTGGGAGGTGGGATCAGTGTTGTACATATTGATTTAGAAGTGCCCTCCAAATCTTTGAAAACATAACCCTGCAGACTTGTGTCTTCTCTTCTCCTGGCAAACAGCTCTAGTTCCCTCAGATGTCCCTTCCATGGGTCGGTGTATGTGTTAGAACACTCTCCATATAGCCCGCATCCCACCTGGAATCCCACACTCAGAACAGAACACTTGATTGCAAGGACGGTGTGACCATGCTGGCTGGAGGCCAGCCCCTTGTTTATTTTGTGGCTTGTGCTGAGTGTGCACTGGCTTGGTTGGCAAATGCATGACACTGTTGACTCATTTTGAGAGTGTGGTTACCAAGGCTCAACTATTTTTTTCAGTTGTGTTCCCCTGCTAGGATACAACCCACCTCCAACCCCTGCCCTGTATTGGTCACCAACTGGATATGACTAGAAAATTCTCTTGACCTCATCTCTTACTCCAGCCATAGCTGCGGTGACCAGTTCCACGCAGGCTTTGTGGAGCTTTGTGCAGGTGTAATCAGAAAGTACTGCCCTCACACGTTGGCACGTGCCTCTCACTTCCTGTCCTGAGACCTCTCTGATATTCGTTTTGGAGAGGCCTCTTGGATCCCTCTGAATAAAGATCAACTCAGGTGTGGGGTAGCTCATGCCTGTGGAGCCATCCTGGATCAACGGAAGTCGGAGACTGATGGATGGTGCTTTCCTGGACAATTCTGAGAGGCATTTCATAAGGCCACTTAGAGGGCCAACTCCATGATACATCCTTGTACTGGATTTCCCTGCTTCCCATTTCATTCTTCCCGTCCTGTTTTTTGGATCCCTTCCCAAATAAATGACCAGCACATGCCTTTGTCTTGGGCTCTGCTTTGGGGGAACTCAGGCTAAGATACCCAAGTCTTTTGTAAACTTGGATGGCAGGTCTTTGAATGGATGGATAAGACTTTGCATTTATCCAGATTATGTGAAATCTGAATCTCAAATGGTCTGGTATTTGAACTAAGGCAGAGGGGTCGGATCAGAGGATCTGAGGGCTGAACTTGCCAGGAGGTTTTATTTCCTAAATGGGGAAGGGGTCACTAAGAGAGTCTCTAGAGGGCCTGACAATTTTCAATTGCTTCTGGAATCCTTTGGAACTTTCCCAACACTTCCTTTTCAGGCTTAATCTGAAAATTAAAAAAAAAAAAAAAATATTAGTGAGCAACTCACTTCACTCGTTCCTTCCCAGGTCTCTGAGCTTGAGGAAATAACAATCTAGAGATTTTGCTTTTCAGCAGAATTATAAAATGGACTGTGGGATGGTAGCCAGACAGGAGACCAGGAGGGATGAGGGGAGAAGATACTACCCACTGAGAAGGAAATAAAGAGGGAGAGCACATCAGAGTCAGGGGAGGAGCGCAGGTGACCTGCGGTGGGCAGGAGACCCCTGGTTTCTCTTTGTAGCTGGGGGACCGCAGCCCACGACATGAGGCAGACACTGCAAGGAGGTCTGGTGGCCAGAGGGAGAAAGAGGCTAGCTGGGTACGAAAACCAGGGGATCTTGCGGCGGGGCCTGCGGGGGTGGAGGATGCAGGGCCGTGTAACCCTCCTCCCCTGCTTCGTGCTCCCCAGCGGGGGAAGAAGGAGCATCGAAGGTCAGCTCTGCAGATACAAACCCCAGAGAAAGGTTTTCAGGTCTGACAAATACAGTCATAGATAAACATGGCAAATCCTTCTTGATCCACAAATGGAACGGAACTGGGAAGAGGTGAGCACGAGGATATGGAAATAGCACTAGCTTGAGTCTCAGTTCTGCCTCTTATGAGCACAGGACCTATCAATTAGCATCTCTGGGTCTCAGTTTTCTCACTTGCAAAATACGGATGGTAATGCCCACCTCACAGGGCTGCTGGGAGGCATGATGGTTAATTTTATGTGTCAGTTTGGTTAAGTTGTGGTATCAATATTTGGTCAAACACCAGTCCAGACATTGCTGTGAAGGTATTTTTTAAAGATGAGATTAGCACTTAAATCAGCGGACTTTGAGTAAAGCAGGTTCCCTCCATAATGTGGGTGGGCCTCATCAAATCAGTTGAAAGCCTTAACAGAAAAAGGCCAACCTCCCCCAAGGAAGAGGGAATTCTGTCAGAAGACTGCTTTTGGACTTGAGCTGCAACACCAACTCTTCCCTGGATCCCTGGGTCTCTAGCTTACCATTCTATGCTTCATATTTTGGGCTTACCAGCCTCCACAATTGTGTGAGCCAATTTCTTAAAATTGATTCTCTCCCCCTCCTCCACCCCACACACATTCTATTGGTTCTGTTTCTCTGAAGAATCCTAATACAGGAGGATTAAATGATAAAAATATAATGGCTGATGCCAGACACAGTAGACTGTATACTGTGATGCCTTTTATATAAAATTATAGAAAAGGCAAATCTAACCTATAATGACTGAAAATAGATCTATGATAGCCCAGGGCTGGGGTTGGGAAAATGGACTGCAAATGGGCACAGGCAAATCTGGGGGATGATGGAATGAGATGTGAGTATATGTATTTGTTAAAACTCATTGAATTGTATCATTAAAAATGGGTGTAATTGGCCCTGGGACAACTGGATATCCACATGCAAAAGAATAAAGTTGGATCTTTCCCTCACGTTACACACAAAAATTAGCTCAAAATGAATCATAAGCCTAAATATAATAGCTAAAACTGTAAAACTCATAGAAGAAAATAGAGGAGTGCATCTTTGTGACCTTGGGGTGGGCAAAGCCTTATTAGGTGTGAAAACTGCAGCACAAATGACAAAAGAAAAAATAGGTAAATAGGACTTTTTCAAAATTAAAAACTCAGAAGAATGCTATCAAGAAGGTGAAAGGACAACCAACAGAATGGGAGAAAGTGTTTGCAAACCATATATCTGATAAGGGACTTGTACTTCGAATATGTAAAGAACTACTACAAATTAATAATGAAAAGACAAATAATCCAATTAAAAATGGGCAAAGGTTCTCAATAGACATTTTTCCAAAGATAGACAAATGGCCAATAAGCACATGAAAAGATGCCCAACATCATTAACCATGGGATTAGGGAAATGAAAATCAAAAACACAATCAGATACCACTTCATATTCTCTAGGATGAGTATAATTTAAAAGACTCATAAAAATAAAAAATGTTGGTGAGGATGCGGAGGAATTGGAACCTTCATCCATTTCTGGTGGGACTGTGAAGTGGTTCAGCTGTTTTGGAAAATAGTCTGGCAGTTCCTCAAAATGTTAAACATACGGGATTAACATGTGACTCAGCAATTCTACCTCTAGGTATACACCCAAGAGAAATTAAAACATATGTCCATACAAAAACATGTACACGAAGTTTTTAACAGCATTATTCATAATAACCAAAACGTGGAAACAACTCAAAGAATGAATGGATAAATGAAATGTGGTACATCTATACAATGGAATACTATTTGGCAGTAAAAAGGAATGAAGTACCAATATATACCACAAAACAGGTGGATCTTAAAAAAATATTATGCCAGGTGAAAGAAGAGAGACACAAAAGGTCACATATTATATGATTCCACATTTATGAAATATTCAGAATAGGCAAAGCTATGGAGGCAAAAGTAGGTTAGTGGTTGTGTGAGGGGAGGAGGTTGGAAGAAATGGAGAGTGACTGCTAATACAGATGGGTTTTGGGGGGGAAGGGGGTGATGAAATGTTCTAAAGTTGATTGTGGTGATGGTTGCACAACTATGTGAATACACTAAAAAACATTGAATTGTGCATTTTAAGTGGGTGAATTGTATAGTGTATGTAAATTATATCCCAATAAAGCTGTTTAAAAATGAGTGCATTTTCTCTGCTGATTGCTGATGTTGAACACCTTTTCATGTACCTGTTGGCTATTTGTATGTCTTCTTTGAAAAAACATGTTCAGTTCCTCTGTCCATTTTTTAATTGGATTGTTATTTTTTTGCTATTGATTTGTATGTGTTCCTTATATATATTGGATATTAAGCCCTTATCAGCATTTGCAAATATTTTCTCCCATTCCATAGATCGCCTTTTAATTTTGTTGATGGTTTCTGTTGCTGTGCAGAAGCTTTTTGGCTTGATATAGTCCCACTTCGTTTATTTTTGCTTTTGTTGCCTTTGCATTTGGTGTCAAATCCAAAAAAATTATTGCCAATACTGACGTCAAGGAACTTATCACCTATGTTTTCTTCTGGGAGTGTTATGGTGTCAGCTCTTAGATATAAGTCTTTAATCCATTTTGAGTTAATTTTTGTGTGTGGTGAAAGATAGGATTTCAGTTTCATTCTTTTACATGTTGACATCCAGTTTTCCCAGCACCATGATATATTCTTGGCTCCTCTGTCATAAATTGTTGACCACATATGCATGGGTTTATTTCTGGTCTCTCTATTCTGTTCCGTTGATTTACGTGCTTGTTTTTATGCCAATACCACACTGTTTTGATTACTATAGCTTCATAATATAGTTTGAAATCAACAAGTGTGATGCATCCAGCTTTGTTCTTCTTTTTCAAATTTGCTTTTGTTATATGGGGTCTTTTGTGATTCCACACAAATTTTATAATTGTTTTTTCTGTTTCTGTGAAATTCCATTTGAATTTTGATAAGGATTGCATTTAATCTGTAGACTGCTTCCAGTAACCATCAAGGAAATGCAAATCAAAACCACAATATCACCTCATGCCTATTAGAATGGCTATCACCAAAAAGACAAGAGATAACAAGTGCTGCTGAAGATGTGGAGGAAAGGGAACTTTTGTGCACTGTTGGTGAGAATAGAAATTGCTATAGCCATTGTGGAAAACAGTATGGAGGTTTGTCAAGAAATTAAAAATAGAATTACCATACGATCCAGCAATCCCACTTCCGGGTATATATCCAAAGGAAATGAAAATTGGATATCGAAGAGATATCTGTACTCCTGTGATGATTGCAGCATTATTCACAATAGCCATGATTTGGAAATAACCTGTCTGTCGACAGATGAATGGATAAAGAAAGTGTGGTATATATATACAATGGAATATTATTCAGCCATGAGAAAGAAGGAAACCCTGCAATTTGCAACAATATGAATGCATTTTGAAGGCATTATGCTAAGTGAATTCAGCCAGACAAAGATAAATACTGCATGGTATCACTTATATGTGGAATCCGAAAAACAAAGTCAAACTCACAGAAACAGAGCAGAATGGTGGTTGTCAGGGGCTGGGAGGGGGAAATAGGGAGGGGTTGGTAAAAGGGTACACACTCCTAGTTATAAGATGAATAAGGTCTGAGGTGCTAATGTATACCATGGTGAATATGGTTGATAACCCTGTATTATATAATTAAAATTTGTTAAGAGAGTAGAACTTAATGTTCTATGTTCTCACCAAAAAGAAAAAAAGACAAAAATATGAGGCGATGGCTGTGATAATTAACTAGGTGAGGAGAATCTTTTCACAATGTATACATATATCAAGACACCATGATGTGCACTTTATACATCTTAATTTTATTTGTCAATTATACCTTAACAAAGCTGAAAAAAAGAAGATGAAAAAATGAGTGAATTCCGTTATATGCAAATCATACCTCAATAAAGTTGAATGAAGATCCTAATGTATGTGTGTGTGTGTTTGTGTGTGTGTGTGTGTATGTGATGTGTGTGTATAGTAGGTACTGTTGTCATCATCATTTCCAGATGTGGAAACTGTGGCACAGAGAGGTTCAGTGTCCAGTGACCTGTCCAAGGGATTCAGGTCCCTGCTGAGTCTTGTACGAATGGAAAGCATTCAGGTCGGTCAGCTTTGGTAGCAGTGGCAACAGGGTGCTGGCCCATGAGTGATGGCAGCAACCCAGGACACAAAGCTGTTGGGGTTAGGAGAGACCTAGGGACCACTTGGAAAGGAAACGGCTGCAGAGCTCTCTGTGAGCTGTGGAGTTTCCATAAGAGTGCTGGCCCCTGTGGGGATGCAATATTTGTGAGGGGAAGGTGTGTATTTACACTATTATCGAGGTTGTACATATGCCTGGACCCAGCAAGCCGCTTTTAATAACTCATCGAGGTCTGTACTCACAGCCAACTGAAGAAGTGGGTACACTGCTCCCCCATATCACAGGGGAGGTGAGGGTCAAGAGACTTGGCCAGGCTCAGTAGCTACACTGCCAGCCCATCATGCCCATGGCAAGAGCCAGGGGCCTAGAAGATCCTTTGTCTCCTGGTGCCCAGAAGGCCTCCCACCCCTTGGCCTTCAATCTGCATGGGGCCACACCTATCAGCTCTCACACGGCTTTTCCCAGGCCCGCGGGAAGCATTTCCATCCTAGATCTGTTGTTTAAAGGCTGTTCTCCTAGAGTCTCCAGGGCACCTAGGACCTGGGTCTTTTCCTTTCACAGGATGGCCAATGTCTTGGCCTGGCATAATGACAGCCCCATAGGCCATGGACCCCATGCTCAGACCTGGGTTCGAGTCCTGGTCCCATTTCTGAGTTGCTGTGTGACCCATTCATTAGTCTTCACTCCCCCTCTCTCAGCCTTGGATTCTCATTTATAAAACAAGGAGTCAGACAGTGTGATGGAAGGCCCCTGCAGCATCTGATGCTGTGTGGGCCCCAAGCATGGTCAGTACAGAAGAAGGGAAACAGGGAGGGAAAGTCAATGCCTACAGCCCATCTGGTGGGCAAGTCTCAGGCGAGGCAGCGCGTGCTGATTAACTGAGCCTGGCTTTGTTAGCCCACCCTGAGCTTGGTGACAATGCAGCATTTGACTTTGTAAGCTTGAGATTTCCTTGGCTGAGCCCCTGTGGGCTCAGCCCCTGAGGCCATACAGGTGGAGGCGTTGGCTCCCATCGGTCCAGGGAACTCTCAGCCTGGGGGAGACTTCCCGCTATGGTAGCTATTTTGAAAGAGCTTCTCTCTTCCCGTGGGTCTTTCAGTTTTCAGATGTCAGCTCTTTCCTCCTGCTGTCTGGACAAAGCAGGTGGGATTTCAGAGAATTAAGAGGAGATGTGATGGTGTGACCCTTCATTAATGCGATAGCTGCACAGCGCGGGGCTCAGAGGCCGCACTGGGATTTGTTCTATGTTTAATTCATGTTCCAGCGGTTTGAGTTCAATGACACATTTGTCTCCAGAATGAGGGAAGGGACTTGAGGCAGAGATATCCACAAGGCACGAGAGTGGCGGGGGTGGGGGGAGAGGGAGAGAGAGAGAAAGAGAAAGAGAGAGAGAGAGACATACACACACACAGACAGAGACAGAGAGGCTTTCTGAGAGTTCTCTAAACTCTGAGGCACCTGGACAAGAGACTTAGAGAAGAGAGACAGAGAGACCGATACAAGTGAAGTTGGGCAGCTCAGGGGAGGCTGAGGCGGATCCACAACCAGGTGTGAATCATTTTTATTTATTTATTTATTTATTTATTTATTTATTTATTTATTTATTTATTTATTTATTTATTTATGGCTGCGTTGGGTCTTCGTTGCTGCGTGCGGGCTTTTCTCTAGTTGTGGTGAGCGGGAGCTACTCTTCCTTGGGGTGCGCGGGCTTCTCACTGCGGTGGCTTCTCTTGTTGCGGAGCACGGGCTCTAGGCGTGCGGGCTTCAGTAGTTGTGGCACATGGACTCAGTAGTTTTGGCGCATGGGCCTAGTTGCTCTGCGGCATGTGGGATCCTCCCCAACCAGGGCTCGAACCCGTGTTCCCTGCATTGGCAGGCGGACTCCCAACCACTGCGCCATCAGGGAAGCCCCCGTGTGTGAATCTTGGCTTTACCTTTTCTAGTTGCCTTGCATAGAACTAAATCACTGAGTTTTTGTGAGGATTAAAATTTAAGGTATGTAATTTCCATAACAGTGCCTGGCATACAGTCGGCACTTAATAAATGTTCCTCCCAGGCACACTTTATCATGGTTTCTCTCTCCTGAGGACTGCTTGCTCCTTGGGGTCTGGGACCTGGCACCCGGCCCAGAGACTGCCTTATAAATGTCAACCACTGAAGGGGCTCAGTAATGGGCAGGGTCCTCCCAGCAGCGCCAGGATGCATAAGGCAGCTGTCCAGGGTGCAAAGCTGAATGAGGATCTGCGGCTAGTGGAGAGACTGTTGTATCGTTACCCCCATATCCCTTTCCTTCCTGTGGCCCAGGCCTCTGCTAGTCCCCAGATGTGCACTGCGGAGGGAGCCTATGCCTATCTGACTCCCTAAGCTGGCAGTCTGTTGCCATGGAAAACAGTGGTTTCACATAGGACAAAGCACAGGGAAACTCAGCTTTGGACAGAAACTTGCAAACACATTACGTAGCATAAAAAAAGAGAGCCCAGGAGACTGGGTGCAATAAAGATTTCATTGCCACTTGTTTAGGAGAAAAAAAAAAACCCTCCACAAGTCCCGGATGGAAAGGGGTTTTGTTACCATATTTATATCTTTTCTTTTAATCTCTTTTTCTTTTCTTATTGATGGCTTTTTTTTTTCCCCCCCTTAGAGACATGTCCTAGCAAACCACAGTCCAGGAGTGTTGCTGAATACATTGCCAGTCTTGCAGTCCTGGTGTCCTTCTTACATGTCCTGTCATTCAAGCATCTTCTCACTCAGAGTCCCTGAAACTTCCTGGGCATCCCTAACTATACAGGTGTCATCAACCTTGCTTTGCTTCCTAATGTCGGGGCAAGGTATGGCCAGAGAGAAGCGGTATCCTCTTCACCTCTCCAAGAACTGTAGTTCTTGTGCTGATGGCAACCCCTCTTAGGTTTATTTAGTTTCTAATTTTTAAATCCTCGGATGGTGGGAGACTTCCACTTCTTGCCAAGAGAGAGTACGAGATCCAGAATTGCCCTCAGGTTGAAAGCATTTTAAAAAAAAAAACTGGACAAAATATATGAAAAAACTGTTTTTCAAACTTTGGACAGCAGGCGATGCAGGACTGCGAACACCGAGAGAAGGGAAACAAATGAGGTGAGCCCTATGATTGCCCAGCAAAATGCCTGGAGACAGTTTCCAGGCAGCAGAGCAGGGAAAGGGAATCTGAAAGAACCCAGCTGTTCTTGCTGACTTGAGGAGACAGAGATTGAAGTTTGTGGAGGCTGAGGCCATTAGAACTTGCAGGACATAACACAGAGAGAAAAAATTGGAGGGAGGGAAAGAGGGAGGGAGGGAAGGAGGGAGGGAAAGAGAGAGAGAGAGGGAGTTGCAGCTATCTACAGAGGGATGGTCTCAAATATTTGGCAGAATACTGGTTTGAGAATGTGTGGGGTGAAACTCCATGAGATTGGAATAAGTACCCCTATAAAGGAGTAGGCAGAGAAATTCCGAGAGCTCACAGAAGGCTGGGAATAGTTTATATCCCCACTATCCAGAGTGGCTAGACCTCAAAATACATAGGGCATCAGATAGAGTCCTCAGAAATCCTTAATAATAGAGCTAAATTAGCCTTAGACTAAAGGCTTCCTTGGACTCACCCAAACACAACTTTAAAAGTAAGACTCAGAAGGATCAAACTGATCTCAAATGACTTAACTGCATGCCTCAATATTCTTTAAAGAAATACAACAAAATCTAGCACCCCAAAACATAAAATTAACTATGTTCAACATTCAGTATGATCCATTGCACAAGAGAAAAACGAATCAATTGAAACAGATCTGAAAATGACAAAGATAATTGAATTAGCAGGTGGTGGTGTTAAAACAGGTATTAAAAATATGTTCTATATATTCCAAAAGATAGAGGAAAACATGAATATAGGAAGAGAAATGAAAAATACAAAAAGACACAAATGAAACTTCTAAAGATGAAAAATACAGTATATGGATTGAAAAATACACTGGATGGAATTAAGGGCAGGTTGGTAACTGTAGAAGAAAAGATTAGTGAAATTGAAGATAAAGCAATGCAAGCTTAAATAAAGCACAGATTTTTAAAAGCTTTAAAAAAGAGAGAGATTCAGAGAGGGAGAGAGTGTGCACATTGGTGACCTATGGAACAATATCAAACAGTATAATTTTTGTGTAATTAGAGTCCCAGAAGGAGAGAGAAGAGAGGTGAAAACAGAAAACCAATAGCAAGACGGTAGATTTAAATTCAAACATATTGGTAATTACATTACTGTAAATGGACTAAATGCCCCAATTAAATGGAGAGATGACCATTTTGGCTAAAAAAAGTAATCAAGGCTTGGTTTTATGCTGTCTACAAGAAGCCATTTTGAATATAAAGACTCAAATAGATTAAAAGTAAAAAAATAGAAAAAGATATATGAACACTTATCACAAGGAAGCTGGGGAATACATATCAATATTCGACAAGGTAGACTTCAGAACAAGGAATGTTAACAAGCCAGTTCATCGAGAGGGCATAATAATCCTGTACGTGCATATAATGAGAGCCTCAAAATACATGAAGCCAAAACTAATAGAATTTAAAGGGGAAACAATAAAGTCTACACTTACGGCCGGAGATTTCAGTACTTCTCTCTTAGTAAATGATAGAACAACTAAACACAAAGTCAGTTAGGATATAGAAGATCTGAACAACACTATTAAAAATTGACTTAATTGACATTCATAAAATATACCACTCAACAACAGCAGAATACACATTCCTTTCAAGTGAACATGGAATGTTCACTAAGATTGACCATGTACTGGGTCATAAAACAAGTCTCAACAAAATTAAGAGCATTTAGATCATGCAAAATATTCTCCCTGACCACAACTACAACAGACATCTTCAAATGTTTGGAAATTGAAACGTTTCTAAATACTTCATGGATCAAAGAAGAAATCACAAGCAAAATTTAAAAATATTTAAAGCTGAATGGAAATGAAAATTTCCACTGACATTCTGTCCGTACTTGTAGAATGTAGCTAAAGCAATGTGTAGAGTGAAATTTACAGCAGTAAATGATTACGTTACAAACCAAGAAGGTCTCAATTCAAAGATCTAAGCTTCCAATTTAAGAAACTAGAAAAATAAAGAGATAAAACTAAATGCAAATAGGAAGATGTTAGAAAATACTAAGGAAATACTAAGAGCAGAAATCAATCAAATTGAAGAAAACAGCAGAGAAAATTACTGAAACTAAAAGATAAATAGAATTGATGAACTTAACTAGGCAGATCAAGAAAAAAAAAAAAGAAGAGAGAAGACAAAATTTACCAATATTAGAAATCAAAAAGGGGATATCACTACAGGTCTTATATACATTAAGAGGATAATAAGGGGTATTATGAACAATATTTGACAACTGAGATGAAATGGCTAAACTCCTTGAAATATATAAATTACCAAAGAATAAATATCCAAATAGCCCAAGTAGCTCATTATCTATTAAAAAATTGGATTTGCAGTTAAAGACTTTCTCACAAAGAAATCTCCAGGCCTAGAGATGAATGCACTGATGAATTCCACCAAATATTTAAGGAAGGAATAATGCCAATTTTATAAAAACTCTTCCAGAAAATTGAAAGTGGGGAAGACTTCCCATTGATTTTATGAAGCCAACATTACCTTGGTACCCAAACCAGATAAAGACATGACACAAAATGAAAACTTCAGATTGATATGTCTTATGAAATAGATGCAAAAATAATTCTATCATATACAGTCCAGCAATACATTAAAGAGATACATCATGAAAAGTGGGATTTATCCCAGGAAACAACCTAAGTGACCTTCAACAGGTGAATGGTTAAACTATAGTACATCCACACCATGGGATTCAGTAATAAAAGGAACTAATTATTGATAATATGCAGCAATCTGGATAAATCTCCAGAGAGTTATGCTCAGTGGGAAAAAAACTCAACAACATCCCCAAAGGTGAGATTGGGATTGACATTTATACACTAATATGTATAAAATGGATAACTAATAAGAACCTGCTATATAAAAAAATAAAATAAAATTCAAACAAAAACAAAAACAAAACAAAACAACCCCAAAGGTTAAAAATTGTATGATTCCATTTATATAACACTCTTGAAATAATAAATTTATAGGATTGAGAAACAAATTAGTGGTCGCAAAGTTAAGGAAGAGGTGGGAACAGGAAGGAAATGGATGTTGGCTATAAATGGGCAATGTGAGGGACCCTTGTGGTGATGGAAATTGTTCTGTATCTCGACTGTATCAATACTGTTATCCAGGTTGTGAAACTGTACTATAGTTTTGCTACATGTTACCATTGGGTGAAACTGGGTAAAGGGTACATGAGATCTCTGTATGATTTCTTACAACTGTGTGTGAACCTACAATTATCACAAAATAATGTTTAATTTTTGAAAAGTGAAAAAAAATGACCATACCCACTGTTGTCAGGGATGTGGAGCAACTGGGGTACTCATTCACTGCTGTTAGAAATGAAAAATGGTTCAGCCACTTTGGAATCGTTTGCATTTTTAAAATAAAGTTAAACAGACACTTATCATATGACCCTGTAAACCCACTCCTGGGTATATACCCAAGAGAATTGAAAATATATGTTCACAGAAACACTTGTATAAAAATATTAATAAAAGCTTTATTTATATTAGCCCCAAACTGGAAACAGACCAAATAACCATTAATAGGTGAATGGATAAATAAATTACGGTATATCCATAAAATGGGATGCTACTTAACAGTAAGAAGGAATGAATTACTGATACATGCAACAACATAGATGAATCTCAAAAGTGTTATGCTAAGAAGCCAGTCACAAAAGGGTATAGACTGTCTGTTTTCATTTATATGGTATTTAGGAAAAGGTAAAACTATAGAGATAGAACAGTGGTTGCCATGGGCTGGAAGGGGGAGGGGGGGAGGGGATTGACTGCAAAGGAATAGGAGGGGACACATGGAGGTAAAGGAAATGACCTTGACTGTGGTGGTAGTAATTACATGACTATATTTATCAACGCTCATCGAATGGGATACTTAAAATTGGCAAATTTTATTATTTGCTCACTAAACCTCAGCAGCACTGATTTTAAAAATCCTGTGATGGTGAATCTGGAAGAAATCTTGGAGATTGTCTAGTCTAACACACTCATTTTAGAGGATGTGAAAGTGAGCAGGGAAGTGGATGGGGCAGGGAGTGTCAGGAAAGTCCCAGGCAGGGCACGTAGGGAGGGTGACAAGGGCACCTATTTGACTGGAGCATTGGGGTGGGGGGAGAGGGACATGGGGGAGGGGGGCTGGGAGACAAGGCAGGTCATATGGGGAAGAGAGGGAGAGTCCAGAACATCAGAGTGCTGTTAGCGCTATGACTTCTTTGTGCAAATTAGGCATAAAAGGAATCCCTCTGGGTAGACCAGTTAGGCAGAAGTCACCTCCTCTGGGTTGCCCAATTAGGAAATGAGGTGCCCTGTGAGCAGACTAATCAGTGATTGGTGCCAGAACACACAGCTTGGGAAGCAGATGCCACTCCCTCTAGTAACCTCTCAGCCAAATGCCCACATGCAGGGCACGGCTGTGAGGCAGGCCTGCTGAATGGCTGGTGGTATCACCTGGGCAGGCATCCCTCAGCTGTGACAGCAGTTTTCTCAGTGGTGCATAGTCACCTCGTCTACATATACTCAACTACCGTCCCTCCCCTGGGGTATGGGGTATGGCTGAACCCCTGAACTCGCACTCCAGCTGTTCGTATTCCAAGTGTTCCTCCCCATATACATAGCAGGTTAGAGTATTTCTGGCAAATACACAGCAGTGTGTGAACTCTACAAGCCCCCCACCTCACCCCCAGCATTACTCCCTTATAGAGTCCCCCAGCACTTAGCTAACATCTGTCCCTCTGGGAGCATAGCAACATTCCTCATCACATGTACCCTACCCTGGGCCTCTTCCCCCACCAGAGCGCTCCTCCTATTGTGTACACCCTAGCTGTCTCCACCCGCTTCCCCATGACAGACTATAGTTTTATATAAACTATAGTTTTCCCTATAAACTCCCTTCATGGCAGACATTGTATTGTGAAAAGCCAGTGAGTAAAATCAATTAGTTTCCCATTTCAATCAGAGGCTACTTATTCTTTTGAAAAAGCAACCAGTGCCTCGGTTTGCTCATCACCACCAACAAATGTCTGAGGAGTCTTTCTCTTTCCTTCTCTCAGATCAGCCCCTCTTCCTGGAGCTGAACCTACGGGCCAAGGGAGGGCTCAGAAGTCCTCACTCTCACCCTGGTCTATACTCCAGGTTCCCTGGACTTGGGAGGGATTCCAGCCTGGCCTCCAGATTTCCCACTCTGCTTTAGCTGCAGTAGGAGAGAAAATTCAGGACCACAGGCCTGTAGGTAGATGCTCAACAGAACCATGGAAACCAATTTTCCAGGATTTCCCCAGGTGGGCTTTCTAATGACTCATAACAGGCAGGAAGGCCTCACTACAGTCCCAGGCATCAGATAGCCCCTTGCCTTTTTGTGACAGCTGTCTGGGGAGAGGGGGTTCTTCTCAATGAGAGCTGGGCCAGACTCTGCTGTCCGAAGACCAGATCAAAGGTGAATGATCCCCATAGGGCCTACCTATGGGAATTCATTGATTAATTTAGCAAAGATTAACTGAGTACCTACTATGTGCCAGGCAGTACTCAAGATCAGAATAGACAGCAGTGAAAAGAACATAACGAAAAATTCCTGCATGCACGGAGCTTCCATTGCAGTGAGGGAGAGAGAGAGAGGAAATTGATAAACCAATCAGTTTCTGTCAGTTGACAATAAAAGCTATGGGAAAAAATAGATGAGTGTAAGGGAGGGCACTATTTTTCTTAATAGGGTGGCCAGAGATGTCTCACCCAGGAGCTGACATTTAAGCAGAGCCAGAGTCAATTGAAGAAGTGTGCTGAGCCAGTGTCTAAGGGAACAGTATTCCAGGTATAGGAAACAGCGATTGCAAAGACACTGGAATCACAGCCTGCCTGGAATGTTTGAGGAGCAGCCTGAAGGCTAGAGTGTTTGGAATGAAGCAAGGAGAGTGTAATAGTTACTCCCTGTCTAATCCGTCATCAGCTCCTGTGAAGTATATGCCTCTAAAATATATCCCAAATCTGTCCATTTTGTTCTCCCTCTAATGCTATTACCTGAATTTAAGTTTCCATCCTCTCTCCTCCTCCACTTTCACTCCTCCCTTCCATCCATTCTCTATACAACAGCCAGAGTGATCTTAGAGACAAGTTACTTGTAAATTGTATCTTTCCTCATCTTTCATTTCCTCATCTTTCATTCTTCATCTTTCCTCATCTTTCATTTCCTCCCTGTAAGAACTGTATACCCTTTGCAGTATGAATTTTCAGTACCTCCCATTAGAGTAGGCACAGTGTATTTCCTTGTCCTGTTGATGATGGGCTTGGTCCCAATGCAATGTTAATGGACATGATGCAAGCAATGGCTTTAAATGAACTTGTGTGTTTTGGCTTGGTCTTTTAAGTATCTACCATCTTCCATGAGGAGAGCATGCATTGGTAACACTGGTCCCAGAAGGAGAAATGTATGGAGAAGACCTAAAATCAACCATTTGTGTGAACTACAGCTACCCCTGCTGACTTGTAGACTTGGTGAGACACAAAATTAACTGTTGTTGAGAGCCACTGAGATTTGGGGGTGGGGGGGTTGTTTGTTATGCAGCATTATTGTAGCAATAGCTCACTTATTCACTTGCCATTATATTTAAAGTCCAAACTCTATACCATCGACCAGCTGCTGTACATTTTCTGGCTCTACCCTGCCCACCTCTCAGGTCTCATCTCGTGCCATCCTCTCTCCCTTACACAAGATGTTTCAGCCACTTCAGCCTTCGTTTAGCTCTTGAACATACTACTGAACGTTACTCTCACCTCAGGCCTTTGAACATGCTATTGCCTCTACCTAGAAATCTCTTTTCCTAGATTTCTATATGATTAGCTCTTTCTTGTTTCTCAAGTTTCTGCTCAAATATCTCCACCTTAGAGTAAGCAGACAATCAAAAGTTGCTCCCAATTGCTCTATTTTCTTATTGTTTACTGCAATTTACTAAAACCTACTGCTTGCTGAAATTACTTTTAAAAATTATGTTGGCTTGTTTATTGCCTCTTTTCCTCCTCTAATATGTAAAAAATACATGAGGGGGCTTCCCTGGTGGCGCAGTGGTTGAGAATCTGCCTGCCAATGCAGGGGACACGGGTTCGAGCCCTGGTCTGGGAAGATCCCACGTGCTGCGGAGGAACTGGGCCCGTGAGCCGCAATTACTGCGCCTGTGCGTCTGGAGCCTGTGCTCCGCAACAGGAGAGGCCGCGACGGTGAGAGGCTCGCGCACCGCGATGAAGAGTGGCCCCCGCTTGCCACAACTAGAGAAAGCCCTCGCACAGAAACGAAGACCCAACACAGCCATAAATAAATAAATAAACAAATATTTAAAAAAACAAACAAACAGGGGAACAGTGACACTGTTACATTCAACTTTTATCCCCAGTGGCTACAACAATGCCCAAGAAAAGTTAGTTCTTTGAAAAGGTTATTAAAATTGATAACCCTCTAGCAACACTGAATAAGAGGAAGAGAGAGCATAAATTATTACCACTATCTGAAATGAAAAAGGGACATCACTATACATCTTAGACACTTAAAAATAAATAATAAGAGGATATTCTGACAAATTTTATACCAATGAATGTAAAAATTTTAAAGAAATAAACAATTCCATGAAAAAACACAACTTACCAAAATGGACACAAAAAGAAACAGAAAATCTGCATGGTACATGGCTAGTCAAGATTGAATCCACAATTAAACATTTTTTCACCAAGGAAATTACAGGCTCATAAGGCTCCACTGTGGAATTCTTCCAAACATTTAAGAAAGAAGTACAAACTCTTCCAGGGAATATAAAAAAAGAGAGCACTTCTCAGTTTGCTTTTTGATGCCAGCATAACTTTGATACCCAAACCTGATAAAGATGTTGCAAATAGAATCCAGTGTTGCATAAAATGGATAATATATCACAACCCAGTTGGATTTATTCCAGGAATACATCTATTGGGATGATCAGGTAGTTTTTTCTTTGTTCTATTAATATTATAAATTATGAAGATTGAATGTTAAACCAGCCTTGCATTCCTGGAATAAACCCAAACTCAGAGAAAAGTCAATTCTACATGGCCCCACAGTTTCTCTACTGCCTCTAGGATCCCACCTCCTACCCCTCTCTCCTTGTTCACTCTACTCCAGCCAGATGGTCTCCTGTTGCTCCAGGAACACCCAGGCATATTCCTGCCTCAGAGCCATTGTACATGCTGCTCCTCTGCCTGGAATGCCTTTCTCCCAGACAACTACCTGTCTAGCTCCCTCACTTCCTTTTCTCAGAAGCCACCTTCTCAGTGAGGCTTTCCTGACTACACTATCTAAAATGTCTATCCCTCTTCCACTCCTGATAACTTCTAGCCCCCTCTCCTGCTTCATTTTTTATCCTTAGCATTTACTACCATCTAACATACTATACATTTCATTTATTTTTTGTGTGTGATGGTGGATTTTATGTGTCAACTTGACTGGGTCATGGAATGCGCAGATAGTGGGTGAAATGTTATTTCTGGGCGTGTCTGTGAGAGTGTTTCTGGAGGAGGTTAACATTTGAATTGGTGGACTGAGGAAAGCAGATGGCCCTCTCCAACGTGGGTGGGCATCGTCCAGTCTGTTGAGGGCTTGGATAGAACAAAAAGGTGGAAGAAAATTAAATTCACTCTCTGCCTGACTGTTGAGCTGGGAAATTGTCTTCTGCCCTCAGAAATCCTAGTTCTCAGGCCTTCAGACCCCAACTGGAATCTACACCATTGACTCTCTGGCTTTTGCACTGACACCAGCTTTCCTGTGTCTCCAGTTTGTAGACTGCAGATCATGGGACATCTCAGCCTCCATGGCATGTGCCAATACTTTATAATAAAGTTTGTGTTTTATATATATATAGTTTTGGTTCTATCTTCTCTGAAGAACACTGACTAATACATCTCACTTATTGTATGTCTTCTCTAATTAGAGCAAAAACTCCATGAGAGTGGGGATTTTTGTATGTTTTTGTACTGCTGTATCTTCAGCATCTAAAACAGTGCCTGACACATAGTAGGCACTCTTAGTAAATACTAGCTGAATGAATGAATGTTCTCAATGTCCTTCACAGCAAGTCATACATTCAGCAAACACTTACTAAGGACCTACTACATTCCTAGGGGTATGGGAATGTACAGATGACTCAGGCCCCATTTCTGCCCTCCAGCGTGTGGTGCAGGAGTGGCGTGGGAGAGACTCAGATGCAGAAACAGTTCAACTCAGTGGGTCAAATAGTTGATTTTCATGATTTGAAGTAGTTATGCCCTATAAAGCCACCACAAACACCAAATTAAGGAATACTGGATGATTCTTCCTAGTGAAAATGCAGGGTTAGTTTCCCGTAGACCTCTGGTCGCAATATTTTTATCAACATTCAATACCTTATTTTATGTGTGTTTCTGTTTAAAGATATCTTAGTTAGCATCTATTGTTGATTCATTAACATTAAACTCATGGCCAACAGAACTATAATTCATGTCTTAATGAAACATATCTAACACACACGTTTTCTCATTAAGGCACACCATGGTCTTCTTGCACTTAAGAACACCACTAGACAGTGTGCTTTGGGGCCATTTTAAACAGCAAAATCACCAACAAAATGCACAGAAATGTGACAAACGTGGCACAGCGTAGACCACGAAAGGACACTTGTTTACAGCATGAGAGCTGAAACCGGAAGGCAGAGCATTGCCTTGTTGTACCTCAGCTGAGAACATGGGTGTTGAACGACTCAAATTTTCCATCGCTCTGTGCATGTCCATGAATGACTATTGATTCTGGGTTAAGTTTTAGCAAGGAGGTGAATTCACAGATGTGGAATCTGCTAATAATGAGGAGACGACTGTATCTAGTGGAGGATCTGCAACTCACTGGGCATGACCCCAGACCAGAATAAGGACGGAAAGAAAAGCAATTGACAAGGAGGAACAGGGCGGCTGCTGGAAACCTCATCTCAAAAGGAGACAAACACCTTCCGAAAGTTCTGCCCTGAGACAGTTCCTCCCTTACCGGTCCCTGCCACCCCCCTTTTACAAACATATTTGCAATCTTCTAACCATGGCTGGTCTGAGCGACTTGAGTTGTCAGGCCTGATTTTGTTCTCTGTGAGTCAATTTTTATTTTTAATTCCTCGTCACTCCACAGAGCTGACAGCTCCCCGCGGTGTGTGAGATGTGTCACAGCCAGGGAAGATCTTGCGGATAAAAGAAGACCCTTTTCAGGAATGAAGCAGCATATGTGGATTTCCTGACAGCCTAGACTAATTGTCTTTTCTTCTGTTCTCTACACTGAAAGTATTTACATGGGAACAACCCAGAGGCTGTAAGTTTCCAAGTCGATCCCTAGGGCTGATTAGCCCACCTGAAATCCTCATCCTGCATTGATGATGCCACAGTGGTTTCCAGAGCAACCACGGGGGATGGCAGAGCAAGGGGGAGGGGTTCTGGTGGGGGAATCTCAGCAGGATCCCTTCTTAGTGAGCCCTTTCTCCAGTTACCCCCACAGCAGGAGCCAGATGAGAGGGAGGCAGAAAAGGGGAGAAGGGTATGTGTCCCTTACACAACAGCCTCATCTGTCCTTCCCTTTTTTCACTAGTGGGTTCGGATATTTTTCTACGTGGTCTGCAGATGGATAAGTGTTGATACTGCTGAGAGAACACACAGATGGTTTCTGTATTATTTATTTTCTTCTTTATCCCCAAGGTCTTATACCATGAAAGCATTCAAGCATCTAGCCCATTAGTCAGCAAACACTTATTGAGCATCTACTATGTGCCCAGCCTTATGCTAGGTACTAGGGACACAGAACTGTGGTCGGATGTGGCTGCTGCTCCCGTTACATTGACATTCTAGAAGTGGAGATTAAACAAATACTCTGACACGTGGCGTTCTAGCTGCCGTCAAGGCAAGAGCTACGAAGGAGATATTTAGGGAGCAGGGGTAGGATACTATAAGAGAACCTAATCTAGGTTGGGGATTCTAAGAAGGCTTCCTGGTGGAGGTGATATTTACATTGAGATTGGAAGTGTGAACAGGAACTAGCCAGGTGGAAAGTGTGGGTTCCCAGTTGAGGGGAATAGCTTGTGCAAAGGCCCTGGGGCAAAAAGGCAAACTTGTGATCTTAGAGATCATTGTGACCTACCCCCTTTCCTATTTGATAGATGAAAAATCTGAAGGGGAGTGACTTGCCCAAGGTCACACGTTTAATTAGAAGCAAGACTGGGATTGGATCCTGAGAGCCCATTCCCTATCTAGGTCTTTTTCACAGGTTCCCACCAGGCCTGTCAGCTCCAAGCCTCTCCCGATTTGTTTCTTGGATCACAGGTTATCTACTTGACTTCTCTTCCCTCAATCCCCAGACCTGGATGCATTGACTTGGGGATGGGTCACTGAGGAATTGTGAAATAATAAGAAATACACAATACATATTGGTCTCTGTCCCAGGTCCTGACACAGGGCTCCTAAAACCCTTGTAATTTTCTAAGTGATAAGAGCACTGAGAGCATCTTTTGTTCTAGTATTTGGTCTTTGACCCCAGTTCCTGACACAGGGCTTCTAAATCCTGGGTGTCTTTTGTTCTAATGAGGTGACTCTGGGTGAGCTCCTGGATGGCTCCTGAGTGGGGCTGGTCACCAGAAAGACCAAGTAATAATTACAAGTTTGGGATTTTCAGCTCCATCTCCCATTCTCCACAAAGGGCAGAGGAATTGGAAATGAATGTAATAAATGATCAAGCCTATGTGATGAAGCCCCCATAAAAACCCCAGTAATATGGTGTTTGTAGTTCCAGGCTGGTGAACGAATCCGTGTACCGGGAGGGTGATTCATCCCAACTCCACGGGCACAGAAGCTCCTGCACTCAGGACTCCTCCAGACCTCACCCTATGTATCTCTTCATCTGGCAGTTCATCTGGATCCTTCATCATATCCTGTATTATATAATAAACTGGTAAACGTAAGTAAGCATTTCCCTGAGTTCTGTGATCTGTTCTAGCAAATAATCGAATCCAAAGGGAGTAGAGCATGAGAACCTCCAATTTGCAGTCAGGTCGGAGAGAAGCTGTGGGTCACTTGGGGACCTACTACTTGCGATTGGCATCTGAAGTGGGGGTGGGTGGGTGAGGATGGCAGTCTCATGGGACCGAGCCCTTAACTGAGCCCTTAACCTATGGCGTTATCTCCAGGTAGATAGTGTCAGAATTGAGTTAAATTGTAGGACACCCAGTTGTTCTGCTTGGTGTGGGGAAAAAACCTACACATCTGGTGTCAGAAGTGTTGTGAGAGTGATAGCAGTGTGAGAGTAATGAGAAGCACATAGTTTTCTTCATGCAGGAATGTTCTTCAGGGGGTAGGCAAGAGAGGAGAGACCTTTGCTCCTGGACATGTGCTGTCCAAGGCTGTGCACATTCCCCAGGCTGGTGACAACATGGGAAGTGGAACCGGGGGTGCATGTGAGACCATGTCCTTACAGCACCTGAGCTGACACCTCCCTGACCATGACCCTGCTTAAGGCCCTGGGTGGGTCAGGGTTCCCAGCATCAATTCAGTGAGGAGTGTGGAGCCCCCTGATTGGAGGCCTTGCCAGAGCTACCTTATAGGACTTGGGGGTTCTGGATGCTGAAGGGTCTCCAGCAAAGGACAGACCCACATTGGAGCCATGGAACCCCTCAGAAGATTCTGCTAGATCTTAGACATCTTCCAGTCCTCCCTTTTTGTTCTACAGATGAGGAGCCTGAGGCCCAGAGAGAGGAAGAAGTTTATCCAAGCCCACACAGTGACTCAGAGTCAGAGAGTCAGAGCAGGGGTCCTGCATCCTGCTCCAGGGCTCTTATCATCTTTGAAGCAAAGGACTATAGGAGACCTTGGAGACTCCGTTGACCATGGTGCTGACGGTGATGCCACCTTCCCTCCATATTTGCAATAGATAGAGACAGGCAATTCAGCAATTCAGCCAGGTTCTGATCACACTGGAAAAGCAGAAGAGGCAACAGAAAATAAGAACTAGACTTAGGAGATAGCCCTATTGGCAGCATCCTCACCCTTTCTCCATAGAAACAAATATTATCCAGGGACAAGGAGGCATGGAGTCACCAACTGTGTGTCCCTGGGTAAATCACTTTTCTCAGCCTTGGTGACCTCATCTCTAAAATGGGAATAGGGACCCCTATTCTACAGTGTGGCTGTGAGGATGAAATGATACGTGAGCTTTCTCCACTTGCTCGCCACCATTTGGTCTACGGCTAGCAATGTCTTTCAACCTCTCTCTCTCCCTCCTCTCTGTGATCATTAATTTTATGTGTCAGTTCCATGGGGCCATGGAGGACCCAGACATTTGGTCAAACATTCTGGGTTTCATGTGAGGGTGTTTCTAGATAAGATTCACATTTGGATGGGTAGACTGAGTAAAGCAGATTGCCCTCCCTAGTGTGGGTGGGCCTCATCCAATCAGTTGAAGGCTTAAATAGAACAAAAAGGCTGGGGAAGAGGGGACTCCTCCTACCTGGCTTTCTTGAGCTAGGACATCAGTCTTTTCCTGCCTTCAGACTTCAACTGGAACATCAATTCTTCTTGGGTCTCGAGCCTGCCGGCTTTCAGGTGAGAACTTACACCACTGGCTTTCCTGGGTCTCCAGCTTGCCGACAACAGATCTTGGGACTTCTCAGCCTCCATAATTGTGTGAATCAATTGCTTACAATAAATCTCTTTCTATATGTATATATCCATCTTATTGGTTGTGTTTCTCTGTAGAACACTAATATATCCTCCTCTGGTCCCCCCTACTCCCCCAGGTTCAGTGATTTGGAAGTTACTGGGCCTCCAGGTCTGATACCTGCCAGGAGTCTTCCCTCAGGTGTCAGGGCCCCTGGCCTGACCTGCCTCAGTTGTGTCAAATATCCTTGTACCTCTCCCACAAGAGAAGAGAGGTCTTGGTGAAGCAGAACCAGGCCAGGGTCCTGGGTTCAAGCCCTGAGCCTTGCAGTCCTCATCTACTAACAGGGCTGATGGCCCCTCACTGCCCACCCCACAGGACTGCTCATGAGGATGAAAATGGGACCATGGATTTCCCCCCTCCCTGCCCCCTCCTGGACTTAAAGGTGTGTGTCTGCAGAGCCCGCACCTTTTTATTCCTGCCCCAGGCCCCTGGCTCAGGACCTTGCTCCCATAAAGTTCCCCATGAATGTCTGATGACCAGCTGAAGGAGCGTATGAGGAATCTCTGTGTAATTACAGGAGACACCCGTCAGAGGCTCTGAGACACAGAGACGTCCAAAGGCATTCTATTAAATGAGATGGAAATTAAATGGCAAGCCAGGCCAGTGTTCCGGAGGCAGAGGAGGAGAGCACTCCAGAAGCCAGGGTGGTCAGAGGGCTCTCTTCAAAGTGTGTTACCAAATGAGTTTTCGAGCAAGCGGTGGAGCCCAGTGAACCCTGGACATGGAGCTCTTTCCAAATGAGTCTTTAATAATGTAGTTATACAAATTGGGCCTAATTAAGTTGTACCCGTTCAAAATGCACTGCTGTACATCTGAATGATGAAATCGGGATCAAAAAGCAGCCCAGAAAAGATGCGAAGGTAATTTTCCACTTGTACTAAGCAAGCTGGGATCTTCAAATGACAATTGCATTGAATGCCCTCCCTCCTCTGGGATTATTAAAGGGCCAGCCCCACAGGCCTATGGGTTCTCAAAGCCGGCACCATCTCTCTCTCTCTCTCTCTCTCTCTCTCTTTGCTGCCTCTTTGCAGGAGGCAGAGGAGGGCAGGAAGAGCTTGTGGGCCCCTGAGGTCATATCAGCTTCTCTCTGGTCCTTGCAAATACTCAGCGCGCTCCCTCCTAGCGGCCTCTGCTCTTGCTGTTCCCCCTGACGCGGCTGCCTTACTCTCACCGTCCACATGCGGGCTATGGACAAGCTCCTCCTGGACAAGCTCCTGGTGACCCGATCCAAGTCCCCTGCTCTGCCACGCCCACCGGCATCACTTTTTCACCCCCCTGCCTTGTTTGCTTCAGAGCATATCATTCTCAGGGCAGCATCCCTTGTCTTGAGTTTCAGTCTTTCCACGGTTCCCCCCAACCCTACCCCCGTGCCCAGATGTAAATTCCAAAAGCTCAGGGACCTTTTCTGTCTGTCTGTCTTACTCCCTGCTCTCTCCCCAAGACCTTGACACGGAACGGATGCTAAGTGAGCACGTGTTGAATAAATGGGACCCTCAGAGCTGGAGGGTCCCGGAGGTTCAACAGCCAACCCCATGTTGAAGCCCAGAGACCGGAGGGGGCTTTCCAAGACCACCCAGTGAGTTCGAAGGCAGCGGGGGAGGCTTTGGCTCTTGGTCAAAACACCCTTCTCATTTCTCCTCTAATCTCCTGGGTGGTGTGGGAGATCGCCCAGATCACCCAGGGGGCGTGGCTCCAGAGCCAGACCACCTGTGCTCAAGTCCCCCCCCTCTGACTTTATGAGATGTACTGACCCTGGTCAAGTTCCAGAACCCCAGTTTCCTCTTGTATAAAATGGAAATAACGGTGGTACCCTCCTCCACGTTGTTGTGTCACCACCCCTGCAAGGTGATTTTATTATCCCCCCATTCCTACGGAGGAAGCGGACGCTCAGAGGCCTCAGTTACTCGCTCAAGGTAACACAGCGGCAGCAGCAGCCGAAACATCGCTTAGGAACTCACGTCTCTGCCCTTGACCCCGCCCCAGGGCTGCTGAATCCCTGCCGCCTGGAGTCCTCTGCTGCCCTCGCCCTGCTCCCACCTCCCGGTGGTCTGATTGATGAGAGCTGGGCGGCTGACTTCTCACCAGCCTCTCTCCTGAAGAGGCTGCCTCTTATCAGGTCTGAAAGGCAAGTCAGCAAGATAGATTTAAAAGCCTCTCGGACAGGGGAGCTGGTTTACATGCCTCCAGGGCTGATTCAGCTCTTGGCTTCTAATGAAAACGGACTCCTGCTTCCCTGCTGAGCTCAGAAGGGACACTCAGCTGATAGCAGTCGGCGGGTTTGCTCTAAGGAGGCACCGTGCTGTCCTCAATCTAGGGGGCCCAGGACTTCTCCCCCCAGGACCCCTTCTGTCTGTTTCATCCTCTCTACCTGCTCTCTGCCCCCTTTCCAGAAATGCCAAAACAGGGGTCTTAAACTGGTGGGGTGTGAGTTGCTTTGGGCCAGTAGATGAGATGGGATGACCCAAAATAGTAATTTCTAAAAAGAATTGAACCAACATTTAAAAGTCAGATGATTTCTTATTCTTTAAAAAAATTGGATTTCTAGCCACCCCAGCACACACACACACACTCTCACACTCTCACACACTCACACACACACTGTCTCACACACAGTCTCACACACTCACACACACTCACACACACACACACTCTCTCTCACACACACTCTCTCACACACACACTCACACACACTGCCTGCATGGCAACAGCCCCCTCTCTGAACAAGGCAAGATTTTTACAGTTTCCCAGAATTCCCGCCTCTCTGAGGCTCCTCTGCCCCTTCCCTTATTTCCATTTCCTGCTTGTTCTCTATAGGTACCTGAGTTTGAGAGCCCCATTGTGCTGTACAGCCTGGTGGGGACTTAAGCCAGTGTGCTCACTTTACAGATGAGGACACTGAGGTCCAGAGAGGGAAGGTGACTTGCCCAAAGTCGCCCAGAAAGTTGATCACGCAGCCAGGACTAGAGCCCAGAATGTCCTTTCCCAGGGAAGCATTCGCTGCCCCGAGCACAGCCTGCACACTTGGTCTTCTGGGGGTTTCCCCCTTTGATGTCCGGAGGCAGCTGTAGCCTCTTCCACGTGGCTCCCGCCCCATAGCACAGCTACCAAAGAGGGATTTGAACAGTCAGATCTGTTCTCATTATGTCACTCACTTCCCAGCTTTGAGAAAAAAGAACATTTTCCCCAGTGTCAGGATACAGCCAACCTCCTTGGGATGACATTCCGATCCTGCGCTATGTGGCCCCAGCCTACCTTTCTTGCCTCACCTGTCACTCTTCCATCCCTTCCCACAGCCTGTCTTGACAATTCTCTCTTCCCCAAACACCCCACTGTGTTCTTTCCTCAGGCTGCAGGCCACTCCCCTTCTGCAGATGAAACTCTGCTCAGCCTTCAAGGCCCCCACCACACCACTTCCTCCAAGAAGCTTTCCTGGACTCCTGATCCCACTCCGGGGTCTCCTGGTCAGAGTTAATGATGCCCTCCTCTCCTTCGTCACTCTGCTTATCCCCCTTATAGCACAGGTTGCTTTGTGTTCTTGCCCCAGCTGCTGTATTTGCCTTATTCACCTGCCAGCCTTATTCAACCTACCATAACTTACTGAGCACTTAGTGTGTCTCAGGCTGAGCCCTTCACATGGATTAGCTCATAAATTCAATAGTCCTTGGAGGTAGATAGATCTCCCTGTTTGTTCAGATGGAGAAACGAAGGCACAACTGGGTTAAGCAGCCTGTCTAAGGTCCCTCAGCCAGCAAGTGGCCATGGTAGGACCCCCCTGGGGTCCAGAGTCTCAGGTCCCACCCTCCAGGCTACTAGTGAGGGGTGCAGAGCAGGACTGTGTGTGTGACTCTGATCCAGGGCCCTGCACTCTGGTCAAATGAGCCCAGAGGGTGTCCTCGGGGTCAAGGCCAGATGGGCAGCTCCTGGGGCAATTTCCTCCACTCTCAGTTCTCAAGCCCATTGCCCAACCCCCAACTCCAGCCCCTCCCCCAATATTTCCCCCATTTTTCTTTACCCACCCATGTCCCCCTCTCTCCAGTCTCATTGTCCTTTAACAGAAAAGCCCCAAAGCAACTTTTCTTGTGGGACCACCATGGATCAGAATCAGCTACTGGAATTTCCCCATATAGCAAACCACCCCCCTCCCCGGGCCTTGGCTCATGCTGTTCCCTCCTGCCTGTGCTGAAGACCTTTCACACTCCTTCCTTCCTCTCTTCCAGAACTCTGTCCTGCCCTTTTAGAGGTAAACTCTGATCCTGGCCTGCCTACGCCTCTGATCCCAGCTCAGCCCACCTCCCCCTCGCCCACTCTGCCTTGGCCATGCTGGCCTCTCTCTGTTCCTCACACAAAGCCAAGTCCTTTCCTGCCCCAGGACTCTTGCCCTTCCTGTTCCTTCAGCCTGGAAGACCCTTTCCCTGCTTTTGCTCCTCCTTGTCATTCAGGTCACGGCTCCAGTGACACCACCTCTGGGGTGACACGTGCCCTGTTTGCTCCTGTGTGACAGCAATGGCTGAGTTGTTATCTATTTCCCCTGAGTTTGAGCCTCAGGGGAGCAGAGTCTGCATCTGTGTTGCTCACAGTAACCCCAGCACCTGGCATGAGACCTGGCACATATTAGGTGATCAATAAATATTTAAGTAAATGCAAGAAAGGGAGGGAGGAGGAAAAGAGAGTGCTGAGGAAAGGAAAGAAGGAAGGGAGGAGGGGAGTGGGGGAAGGGAAAATAAGAAAAGAGCACCCAGTTCTTCCAGCTCTTGCTGTATTGCCAGGTTGCACTTTAAAACTAACAAAGCATCTTGTCCCTGGCACAGCCTGTGTGTGCGGGGGGAACCAAGAACAGGAAGGGACAGATGTCTCTTTTTACCCTCCAAAGGCAGCATCTGGGTGAGGCTCATCTTAGCAATTGTTGTCCCACTGAGAGCCTCTCGCCCCTCCCCTCTCTCTGCCTATGAGGACAGGCACCCCAGATGTCAAGTTCACTGGGAAGGGCCAGATAATAGAAATGAGTGCCAGAGGTTGGGCCTGACCAGAGGCTGAATGGGGGACAAGAAAGATTAGAGCTCGAAGAAGACAGGGGTCCTAGTGAGCAGGGGACAGGAGGGGGGTGCCTGTTGGGGTAGAGAAAAGCTGCCCACGGCCATGAAGCCATGTGTGAGCAGCCTTACTGCTGCCTGATAAAAACAGCTGTGACGCAGGTCATAAATTAGAATCAGGGTCCCAGATTAGCCTTGGAATTAAGTACCCTGAGAATTCAAAGGGAAAAAAAAAAATCACATAAAATTCAATTTAAGGATTAAATAGTCATGATTTCTGGTGAAGCCATCTCCTGAGATTATTAAATTGCCCTGCATTTGAGCAGGAACTCTCACCTGAGGTCCCAAGCTGGCAGCGGGTTACACAGTGGGTTGACACATGGTGCCACTGGTCCCTAAGCCTTCAGGTCCTTGGGGAAGGAGTGGCTATGCCTGCTTGTCCCCCACCCATCAGTCAAGCCACCCTCCAATCATTCCCTGCTATTGGGTCAAAAAGAGAGAGAAAGGTCACAAAGGAGGTGAGGAGGGCGCCAGGCAAGCCCATTCCCACCGTGGGCAGCTAGGAGTTTGCAGATCGTAGACAGCACCGTGCCACACGACAGCGCTTGGAGCACGCAGGCTGTGTGCAGGCTGGAAGGTAAGACCCCAGAGGTCCTCAAGTCTGCCCCTCCCCGGATGAGGAGAACAAGATCCAGAGAATAGAGGGACTCATCCAAGGCCACTTAGTTAAGTGTCAGGGCTGGAACTGGACCCTGGGGTCTCTTGACATCTGGGGTTCATTTCTTAATAACACCACAGGCCATTCAAGCAGGCAGTTAGAGCCAAGTAACATCTGCCCCAGGACTTTGGTTGCAGTTATCAAGAATAAGGTACTTTTTGGGAATTCCCTGGCGGTCCAGTGGTTAGAACTCCTTCCTTCCACTATAGGCAGCACAGTTCGATCCCTGGTTGGGGAACTAAGATCCCACATGCCTCGTGGCATGGCCAAAAAAAAAAAAAGAATAAGGTACAATACTTTCTTTCTCCTGAGGTTGCCCAGCTGGTCAAATGTAACCCCAGATCTTCTGAAACTCATCTTTGTCACCAGTGAGACCGAGGCTACCTGAGGGTTAAGCCAGAGAAACCATAGCTAAAAGATGGAGGGAGATAGACTTCAGATGATATCGTTTGACACCTGGATCCAGCTATGCCTGAATGCAGTAACATGCAATGGTTTCAGTTACATGAGTCAAAACCTTTCAAGTCCGAGACCATTTGAATTGGGTTTCTGTCATATGAACCTATAAGAGTCCTGACTGATTCAGTGTCCCTCTTCTGGAGGAGAGAATCCAAGCTTCTAAGAATGGCTTGCAAAGCTTTGAGGACTCAGCACAGCTGCTCCACACCACAGTGTTTGTGGGGCCCATACTCATTCCACCCAATCCTTGTGCCTCCATGAATGCCTCTGTCTAGGATGCATTTTCGTCTTGTGTGCCTGGAAAACTCCTTTTCATTTCCCCAAATCCTTCCCAGTAGTAATTACTTTTCTGTTTGTTTGTTTGTTTTTTCTTTGTTCAGACTTCCCCAGAGGGACCATTTCCTCCCTTATGCCACGTCAAGCATTCGGTGTATTTCTGTTGTGCTTTCTCTCCTGGTTTGCAATGGCCGTTTATTCATTTGCTTCCCCTAGAGGAAAGGGATCAGTTTTCAAATGCGTTGGTATCTCCCAAGCTTAATACAGCTCTTAATGTGTAGGATGGAGCAAAACTGAACAGAACATGGAACAGAGAGGCACTAAACCTGTACTGTCTTTCAAAGTCAGCCAATGGGAGTCCCTGTCCCCAGATATCTCCCAGCGTCATCTGCCAAACCTGGCCAGCGAAGCCTTTTGGAGAGATAAGCCTTTTGATGCACTTCTACCAATCCCTGACTTGGTTAAGAGGGTTGGTTCCAGAATCTTATCACTTGGATTCTAAGCCTGGCTCTGTCACTTCCTACCTGTGTGTCTGTAGGAAGGATCCTTAACCTCTCTGGGCCCCAGGCTTCTGGGTTGGACTTAGTGACGTGGTGTGGTGTAAAGAGCTTGGAACGGCGTCTGGCACATTGTAAGCACCCAATAAATGTGAGGTGTTATTATTCATTGCAGAGGAAACGAGGTGAAGATTAACAAGAACTTTGATGAGAACCTTTTGTACTTTTCACTATCACTCTGTTTCATATTAAATGGTATTTTATGTGAGTGCTTACCATGTCGCCCTGTTTAATTGATTTAGAAGCACTTCTGAAAGCTTGCCGCTGCCCAGAGCCCAGGTATGCCGTTTCAACTTGATTAACAAAGATGTTTGTGGTCATTTTATAAAATGTCGAGCATCAGGTATTTAGTGAGGAACATCATTATATCGTTTCCGTGGGAGAATTAGATTAGATTTAGATCATTTCGACTAATAAGCGCATTTTACAAGCCCAGGCTCTCCCAAGCCGGGCGGGAAAATAGCTCAGAAATGGAGGAATTCACTGCAGGCAGGATCCTCCAGACCCTACTCACTTTCTGGCTTTGGTCACCAGAACCAGGCAGAGAAGAAATTTCACCTCCCACCCTTGTGTAGCCAGATAACATTCTCAGCTCCTGGGAAAACAGCTCGTTCCACAGGGCTCTTTCTAATGATTTAAAGCCTAGCCTATGTAGGCTCTGGGCTCCCCTTACAGCAAAGGGTTCAAGAGGGCTGGAGGGAGGGTCAGTGAGGGCTCAGTTACTGAAAGCCTCCTGAGTGCCAGGCATTGTGTTTTAGGGCATTATCTCATTAAACCCCACAGTATCCCTGGGAGAAATGTATAATTAGATCCATTTTACAGATGAGGAAACAAGGCCTAGAGAGGTGAGCTGACTTGTCCAAAGTCACACAGCATTGTAACATGGAGTAGAAGCCAGATGTCTCGCCCCAAGTCCTGTGTTCCTCCCATACCTCACCCCCTGTGTCCTGGGGTATCATGTCTGGGAGCCTTTCCCCAGCCTGACTCTGAGCCAGGCTCCGCCTTGTTTTCCACCCTGTGTTCTACTGATTCCTACTGTCAACGCTGGTGGAAAATTCCAGCACAAGTTCTCTCTTGGGTAATATACAAATGACTACTTCTTTTTTTTTTTTTTAATTTATTTATTTATTTTTGGCTGTGTTGGGTCTTCGTTTCTGTGCCAGGGCTTTCTCCAGTTGCGGCAAGCGGGGGCCACTCTTCATCGCGGTGCACGGACCCCTCACCATCGCGGCCTCTCTTGTTGCAGAGCACAGGCTCCAGACGCGCAGGCTCAGCAATTGCGGCTCACGGGCCCAGTTGCTCCGCGGCATGTGGGATCCTCCCAGACCAGGGCTCGAACCCGTGTCCCCTGCACCGGCAGGCGGATTCCCAACCACTGCGCCACCAGGGAAGCCCCAAATGACTACTTCTTGCAGTTTTTAAGTTATTGGAATCAACTTCCAACAGGGCCTATGCCATGGATAGAAGTGTTTCTAAGTAGGGGAATCACCCAACCTGGGGAAGAACAATTCACAATTCATATCCTACTATGATTTATTCCCAGGTAACGATGAATGGCAAGTGATCGATCTCTGTGACCGCTGACATGCTCCTCCAAGGGTATTTTTAGATGAACTCGGGACATGAGGTTCAGAGACCTCAGGGGCCAAGAGGAAAATGGTCATCTTGGGATTGGCCCCATGTTTGGGATCTGGCTCATCTCACGTGGACGAGGGACTGTATTGACATCAAGACAGGAGAGGGACTTCCCTAGTGGTCCAGTGGTTAAGAATCCGCCTGCCAATGCAGGCAACACGGGTTCGATCCCTGGTCAGGGAAGATCCCACATGCCGTGGGGCAACTAGCCCATGCGCCACAACTACTGAGCCCGCGCTCTAGAGCCCGCGAGCCACAACTACTGAACCCACGTGCTGCAACTACTGAACCTGCGTGCTGCACCTACTGAAGCCCTTGTACGCCTAGAGCCCATGGTCTGCAACAAGAGAAGCCACTGCAATGAGAAACCTGGGCACCACAACAAAGAGTAGCCCTTCCCACCGCAACTAGAGAAAGCCCGCATGCAGCAATGAAGACCCAATGCATCCAAGAAAAAAAAAGTCAGGAGAGCCCCTGGGGACACTGAAGTGTGAAGTCTACTGCCCGTCAGCAAGAAAGGAAGTAAGCCCCTCTGTCCTAACTCCTTTACACCAACATACAGACCAAGGGTGTCCATAAAAGACTCCTGGGCTACTTCCCTCTGGATGGTGAGGACTCCAAGAACCTTGAGGGGAGCCAAGCTACAATGGATGGAGGGAGTCTGAGCCCCTGATGACTGCATGGAACAGTGCTCTCTCTCTTCCACTGAACTGCTTTGGACTTATGGCATGAGTAATTAAAAAAAAAAATTCTCTTCTGGAAATTAAGTGTCTGAGACTTGGGATTGTTTGTTACAGCAATTATGCTACACTGACTGATGCACTCTCCCTTCACAGATTTAGTCCTGAGCCTCTCTCTCAATCTCCTCCTCTCCCTGAGCCTTGGGTTTTCCCATCTGTTTTCTGTTTTCTAACCTTTCTAACCTCATCTTGGGGTAATTCTTCTCCTGCTACCCTGATGCCTATGCTAGAGGTCAATGCTGCTCTCTGGTTCTTCTAGTCCTCCTGGGAAGTGACCGCTTACCTCCAAGGAGCAAGATCAGGAGGAAAAAACAAACTATATCTCTGGACTGAGATGTGAGCCTTTGACTCCAATCTGGGCTCTATTACAAACCTGCTGCGTGACTGTGGATAAGTCATTTCCCCCTCTGAGTTTCAATTGCTCCATCTATAAAATATGGAAGAAAGATTTTTTAACCTTTAACAGTGGCAGTTAAGTTGGATTCAACTGCCAAATCAGACTCACAGGATCCCAGATGACAGTGCTCACAAACCTACAGTTTATTACAGGAAAAGGACACGACAGAATGACTGCATTCAAGTCAGGATGTACTTCACAGATAGGGGTTTGGAGAGGCGGGTGCAGGCTGCTACCATCCTCCCTCTGTGAGGGGAGTGGGCATGGAACACCTCTAAACTGGGGAGCAGTCTCAGCTTAGGTATTTTTACATTTTGCTGGTCATGTGGGCATTTTCCTGCTACATTACCAGCCTCAACAGCAGAGCCCTTCAGGGGTCTCACCAAGGCCAGGTGCAAATCATCAATCCCACTGTTTTATGTTGGGCACGACCTGTGAAATCAGTCAATGGAAAAGTGCATATTGATCTTTAAATATTTTAGAGCACAGATAAACTCAATATATGATAAAAAAAAAAAAATCCCACTGTTTTCCATAAACAGTGTTGACAGGCTGGTCGGAGTTGCCCTGAAACTCCTCCACCCCTGATGACAGAGCGACACTATCACCCAATCATGCCCTGACTGGGGGTCAATGCCATGAGGGGGCTTTCGAAAAACAGCTCACAGCCCAGCCCCCCACCCCACCACTGCCTCCCCATCCTATGGACTAGATATTTTTATGACATCCTTAGTTTGACAGCAATTAAAACACTCACGTAAATGTCAAACATTTACAATAACCAGTGGGGGGTTGGTACAGATTTGAATAGACAACCGAACCATCCGATAACACAAAGTTTCTCATATTTTTGTACTCACTTTATGATTCTTTCGCCTCCCTGATCTACAAGCCATCTGCATTTAATGGTGTACACTTGTTGAGTGATTAAGAACTGTAATCAATTTATCATTAATCAAATCTAAATCTTCTTCAGGCCGATTCTCCTCCATAGGCATAATGTCCGGAAGACGTTTTGATTCACTCTCCTAACACATTTGATCACAAGCATCAGTATCATCATAAATTCTATTAGTTTCTACAATATTAATTAGACCTATGAATCCCATATCATAGCAGATAGCAGTATCATGTGCTACCTTGGATATGTGGTTACAGGATAAATGAGACATAATTACAATATAATTATTTTGGCCCTCCCAACAAAATCTACCTTTTCCCATAGGCCATGTATTATTTCTTGTAGGAATGTAGGTTAGAGATCACGTCTCTATTATTTCAGGACTCAGACCTCTTGAGGACACAGCCAAACTCTTTATCGCAGGTTGCTTGATTTGACAGCTACCGGTTCCCAGTGACAAGGATCCCCCAGGAGGGCTCGTCTATCCCTCAGGATGGAAACATTAAAAGTCCTTTGATCACAGTGTTGGGTCCTACAGTTCTTGGATACTGGACTTGAAAAGAGCAAGATTCTGGTTGGGAAGGTGAGTTAAATCGGTAGATTGGGCACGCTGCTATCCAGACCTCGGAAGAGCAGTTATTCCTTCCTCCTTTTGTGCAAGAGGCCTCGGATCATAAACACATTGATTTCCTATCAGGCAGACAAGCTGGGTTGAGGCATGAACAAGCCGCTCAGCATAAAGGGGAGGCGGGGCAAAGCCCCCTGGTTTTGCTGAATCATCTTGGAAAATGCTAATGCCTGCCCGGGGAAAGGCCTCATTTGGCAGGGAGGCCAGAGCCCCCCTATTTCCCCGAGGTGGGCTGCGCCACAATCCCAACAGCCCTTGACTGTGTAACTTGACACCCCGGTACTCTTGCCCTTGGTGTTCTTTTGGCTTAAACCCTGCGCTGAGCTATCCATTTTCTGAACACCTACTGCGTGCTTGGTCCTTCCACCTGCATTACTTGGCTTAATTCACACATCTCACCAGGTGGGGCAGGACTGTTTATCCTCTTTGAAAGATGACTCTGCGGCCCCCAGAGGGGAAGTGCCTCACCCAAGCTACTGACTTTGCAAGTGCTGCAACTGAGACTCAACTCAAACCCAGGTCTTTTGACTCCAACTTAAGCTCCCCATTCTGCAGGCCGTCCAACACTGGACTGTCCATGAGACTTAAGGCCTGCCCGTGGCACCAGCACAGCCTGAGCCAGACTGAATGCTCATACAGGGCTTGGGAGACCCCAGAGCTGGCAGAATGACCCCCTGATGAGGTTTCCATACGCTTCTGATGCTAGACAGTCCTTTCCAATGCCCAACTTCTGTTGGCAAAGGCCTTTTCCAAATAATAACACTCTGTTGGTAGGATGCGCACCACATCCTCCCATTTTCCAGATGAACAAATGTAGACTGTGGGAAGTTGTGGCTTTCCCAGTGCCTGGTGTAGCCCCTTCCACATTAGCAGACCCTCAATTCTTTTGTCAAATGAATAAATGAACAAAGTACAGATTTTCCGTTTCTTTACTTAGTTTTGGGACTTCTGAAATGATCATATCAAAGACTGTTGCCCGTTAGAGCAAGAAGGGGCTGCAGAGATCATTTAATCCCCTCACTGTACTGATGAAGAAACCAAGGCTCAGAGAGGGCCAGTGACTTGCCCACCATCACACAGCCAGTCAGAGGCAAAGCAAGCAGTAGACTCCTCATTCAGTGCTCTGGATGACCTGACCCATCTCAAAGGCTTCCCATCGTAGAGGGAACAATGATGCCGGGCTTTGCAAACAGCCTCTTTGGGTGGCAGGGGTCTGGTGGAGAGAGGTGGCACCTTCTCCAAGCTACCTGTACCCAAAGGAAGAATGGGCAAAGCCAGAGATCAGCAAGCTTTCCTGTGACTCCACAGGAGCCTCCCAGGGGCTTCACCAAGGACCTTGTGGAGTTTCAGAGCCTGAAGGAGCTCAAAGCCAGAAATCAGCCAGCCCAGTTCATTTCTGCAGACACGGAAGGGGAAAAACTAGGGTCCCTACCCTCGTGGAGCTTGTGGCCTTGTGGGAAGAGAGACAGGCCACAGGGTCCCCTCATAAATGTGAAAGTTCAGGAGTGTAGGCCCCCCCCCCCCCCGACCCCGAGGGAAGGTGCAAGGTTTCTCCAGCTCCCAGTTTGTCTGTTTCCCCTGTTCTCTCACCTCCGCCCCTCTGGGCCCTCTGGTCTGACTTCCCCAGCCTGCATTGCTTTCATGTATCTTCTACTGTCTCCATCCCCCGGCCCCGCCCCTCCCTCCCTCCTCAGCATCTCTCTCCTCTCTCTCCATCTCTCTGGGTTCTACCCGTCATCTCTTATCTCCTGCCCTGGTCTGTGTCCCCATCTCTCTCTCTCCTTCCTTCTCCCGGCCCATCCCGTGAAGCATACGGATCCCTCTGTCTGCCTACAGCCTCTGCATGATGCCTTTCATCCTTTTCGCTCTGACCGGGGTCTGACTCTCTCTGCTTCCCGCAGTCTCGCCCCCTCTCCCTCTGCTCTTCTTTCTCTCCCAAGACCGGAGCCAGAGCCCTTGTTCCCTGTGCCTCTGTCTGTCTCTGCCTCTGGAGGACCGTCCCCATGGCTGTGAAAACACTTGGGCCTCATAACCTGAAGGGCAGGATTAATGAGAAAATAAATTCCTGATTAGTGTTTTAATTTTAAGGATCTTTAGAGGGGACTAAACAGTAAGGGAGGCTGGTGGAGAAAGTCTGCATTATTAAAACCATAAATCCTCGGTGGGAGGGACAGGGAAAGGGGCTGAAAAGAAAGCAGAGGGGGGCAGACAGGGCTTCCTTTGGGATGGGGATGGTGAGGGTGTAGGAGGTGAAGGCCAAGGGCCTGGGTCGTCCCCTCCCTCCTCCACCCAAAGAGGCTTCCCTGGGGTGGGGGCCACAGGACCACCCCCCTTGGCCACTCCTCCCTCCTCCCTGAGTGGGCTGAGCCGCAGATGAGACTGACAGCTCCTGGGGCTGGAGGGGCGGGAGGTGGAAGCCTGCTAGTTCAAGCCTCTCTCCAACTGGCCTGCTCAGCATGGGGCAGAATAAGTGACCCGTCAGCCTTGACCAGCGGGAGAGGCAAGAGAGTACAGAGGTGAAGCACGTGTGGGGTTAGACTGCCAGCGCTTAAAGCCTGGCTCTGCTCCCTGCCCCAGCTTCCCCTTCTGCTGGATGGAGAAAATCATAGCCACACCCCCCACCCGGCCCCTGCCACCTCACAGGTGTGTGTGACAATGAAATGAGATAATGCGCAGATAGTGTTGGCACCCATTAAATGTTAGTTTTTGTTCCTGTTGCTGGCAGACAGCAGTTCCCCTCTGTAATTTCAGTTTGATTCTCAGCCCCTTTTACATATGGACAAAAGGAGGGCCAGAGAGCTAAACCCCTTGCCCAAGGCCACAAGGATGTGAGTGCAGCTCTGCAGCCAGTTTCTCTCCAGGTTTCCCTGGGGCTGCTCTCAGAAGGGGGTCACACTTTATATGGGGGGGTGGGGAGACTGGGTCTGGCCAGCAGCCCTGCCTGGCAAGTGGGGAAAGCAGGGCCAGGAGGTGGGACCGCTTGACTTCACTGACAAGGCCCGGGACCTGCAGGCCAGGTGGCCTGGGGGAAGGATGGGGAGGTGGCCTACCCTCTGCTCTGCCCTGCCCTTGAGCAAGAGAATGAGGCCCTCAGCCCCAGGCCAGCAGCCAGGGGGTAAGTAAGCGTGACAGGTGGCACGGGAACATCTGCCTGCCCACCCCCCCATGAACTTCTCCCCCTCTTCAGCCCTCCAGCCTCCCCACCTTCTTTTGGGTGACCTCTAAGTCCCAGGGGAGTCACTGGCATTACACACCCCCGGGGGCATCATTCCCATCGTGTAGAATGTGGATCGCATACTGTAGTGTGGGGAGGGCAGGGGAGGGATGGGTGACCCATCACGATGATGAGGAAGCAGTCCCTCCATGGGAATTTCTCGCCATGGGTCTTCAGGCCCCACTTCAGAGGCAGGAGGGCTGTCCCTCTTGAGAAGGGAGCCTGGAGCAGGGCCCTCAGTGAGTAATTCAGAGGAAGGGGCTTAGCAGCCGTCTTGGGAGGAGGTGTGGGTGGTCTCTAGGGGTGAACAGAGCCACTGAGCCCCACTGTGCCGCAAGAGGCATGCCATGACTCACAGAGGAAAGAAGAGGAGGAGAAAAAGTCCAGCCCCCCTCCCCCTCCCCCCTCCCCCCAGGAAGCAGTCTCCCCGGGTCCTGGGGTGGCCTTTCCTCTCCCCTCCAGGGCGGCTCTCAACAGCCAGAGTCACGACCTGGGTAGGACTCTGGGACCCCCTGAGGCACATTCCTGGCTGGTGGTGCTGATTTGGCCCCAACTCCCTTTACAAGCTGCCCAAGGCCCACGCACCTTGGCCTATTTTAATAAAGGGAGTTTGAGTGCCGAGGAATTGGGGCCTGCGGCCAGCCCCACCCCCGCAAGTTCAAGGGCCCAGGTCCCCTCTTGCTCTCAGTTAATTGTTTCCTCTCTTTGGTTTTTGCTAGGAATTGCCTTTGGAGCTCTGTCTTCTTTCTGGTGGCCCCAGGGCAGGTCAGAGAAAGGAAGAATTTGGCTCCCTGGCTGGAAGAGGGCTGGCTGGCCATTGGCCTAGTCTTCCTGCTTCCCTTGGGAATCTGACCACATCCTGACTCAGCTGGGGTCCAGGACGGAGCACATCATGACGTGGTAGTATGTCAGTTCAAACCCGTGGTGAACTGGCGTGGAGAGTATTTGCTTAAGAGACTGCTTGGGTTCTAATTCTGGTTTTGCTACTTTCTTGCTGGACCAACTTCGGAACGTTACTTACCCTCTCTGTGCCTCGCTTTCCTTGTCTGTAAAGTGGGGATGCAGAACTCCCCTCAGAGGGCTTTCGTGACTCTTTTCCCCAAACTTAGCCTGGCGACCAGGCCTGGTGTGGTGCCCACTGCCCACCGGCCAGGTGTCCCAGGCTGGGCCTCACCCATCCACCCGGCGGGGCACTTGGCCATTTCCTCTGGGAACCATCTGCTGCCCGCTGGCTAGAAGGCCCTATGGTCTGGTGTCACTTAGACATGGTCCTGGTCACCATTGGGAGTCCTTGCTCTAGCACCCAAGCCACACCACCCTGATGCTGTTCTGCCCAGGCCCTCATCCTGCCCTTGGTCTTGCTAGCAATCACCCCACCCCCCATGCCACCAATATCACCATAACACAGCACTGGACTGTCTTCCACACAATAGCTCTTCCAATTCCTCCAAATAACCCTTCAAAGCTGGTACTATCACCCTATTTGCAAAAGAGGAAACAGGTTCAGTAAGCACTGTGACTTGTTCAAGTTCACACAGCACAAATAAGGTGTGGAAGGACTTGAACTTCCATCTACCTGCAATAGGCAGGATTCCGACGGGTGAAGATGAGGAAAGGGAGCGTGAACTCCACGAGGGTGATGCAGGTGGATGACGAGGGACAGTCGTGGCCCCAGTGTAGGAAGAACAGGGAGGAGACGGAGAAAACAGGAGGCTGGGTCAGCAGAAGGTACCTTGATTTCACCACCACTGACAGCTTGAAATGGTTGTGAACCCCTTCTGGAAAAGACAGGCTGAGGATGGAGCCCTAGAGAGGAAGCCCAGATTGATGGGTTAAGTAGAACTCCCCCCCACCCCCAGCCCTCAGCGCTAGGTTTCCTGGGTGGTGGCAGTGGTGAGAGAATCCAGCTATTTTGGTGGGTGACCCTGGGTCCACAGACTCAATCTGTAGTAACTGATGGTGCAGCAAAGAGAGAAGAGCCCTGGCTTAGGAGTGAGGACGGGCCTTGGCTTAAATCCCCAAACTATCGCTTTCTGTGTGACCTTGGGTAATCAAGTTTCCTTCTCTGTGCCTCAGTGCCTTCATCTGTAAAACGGGAATAACACCCACCTTGCAGGACTGGACTGAGTATTGGATGAACGTCAAGCAATTAGCATTGTTCTTTGCGTGTCCTAAGGCCCTTCAGTGGTGACAGTTTTCAAGGTTTGTCCTGACCCTGCTTTGAGCTCAGTGCTTTTGGGCAGAGGCTTGCCCCTGTTTGCATCTTCATTTCCTGGTCTGTGCAAAGGGGAAGGTGGGACAAGCTGATCTCAACAGTCCTTCCAGCCATGACAGTTGACTGCAGGCCGGGCCAGCCTTCATCTGGAGCTACAGGAATGTGGACAGAGTGTCACCTGGGGGCAAAGGGGTTTCCTGCAGTGGCGTGTTTTCCTCTGCAAGCAGAGTGAAGGGAGGGGTCTGTCCTGGGCCTGACGAGACGGGAGCAGCAGGAAGATGCCTGGGGAAAAGGGACTGGCTGTGGGGAGGTCACTTTGACCTCTGAGCTGGAAAGAAAGCTGAGGCAGAAGGCCTGGCTGCTCAGGCCCCTGCTTGTGGCCAGAGTCCTGAGATAGCTGTATGGGTAGAACTGTGCAGGGACTCTGGAACCACAGGCCTCGTTAGGCACGTTTCCCAAATAGCCAGGGACCTCTCAGCTCAGGCCGTGAAGTCAGGACACAACCCATGTTTCCCTGCTTTTAAATCCGGGGAGCTGGAGAGGGACCCGTAGGAGCAATTTACCAAAGCTACAGGCACGAATTCTGTAGCCCTGCTTGGGCCCACATCTCTCATCTACTATCAGGTGCTGTGTGACCTTATGCAGTTTGCTCAACCTATCTGAGCCTCAGTTTCTGAGTCTGTAAAATGGGGATAATAACAGTAGCTACTCCACAGACGGGTGTGCCCTGCATGGAAGAGTGGCTGACACATGGCAAAGGCTTAATAAACGTGAGCTAAGTGGTCTCATCCCTTCCTCACAACAGCTGTGCATACTGGTTGCTGCCCCCTTGCACAAATGCGAAAACTGAGGCTAGAGATGAGCATGATTGCCCAAGGACATGGGGCTCATGAGTGGTGGAGCAGGAGTGGGACCCAGGGCTGGCTGACTCCCAGGTCTGAGACCCATGCCCTCTCCATCCTTACTCCTATGACAGGTTCCTGAGGCTCTGAGTGGGGGTAGGAAGGGGGAGGGTCCCCCCTAAACACTTTCAGTAGATCTGAAAGAGGCTCTCAGGGTCCTGGCTGCCCTGGAGCTGTGCTGGGGTTAGGACATCTGCCCAGTCTCCTTTCCCCTTTTTTATAATTCATAACTTTTCCAATTTCCTGAGCGCCATCATACATAGAAACCATGCTAGGCGTGCCACTCATGTTAGCTCATTTAATCTTCACAATATCCCTACGGGGTAGGTGTAATTTCCCCCATTTCACAGTTGAGGAAACAGAGAGGGTAGTCCCTTGCCCCAAACCACACAGCTGGTTAGAGCTAGCGGGGCTGGGACTGGAGACCTCTGCACCTCTGCTTTCTACCCAGCTGTCGCGCTAGAGTGTGATGCCCACAGCCAGTTATGCACCTGCTCTGTGCCTCAGTTTCTCCATCTGTAAAATGGGAGTGTTAAGGATAGAAGCTATTGGGTTGGCCAAAAAGTTCGTTTGGGTTTCCATACCCGAAGGAACTTTTTGGCCAACCCAGTGCATATCTTCCAGGAATATTATGAGGATTAACTGGATTAATTAACGTGCACCAAAAACATTTGGGAGAGTGTCTGACTCTGAGTGAGTTCTCCGTAAGCAAAAATGAGCTGCTGTCAGCTCTCCTGCTTAGCACAGGTCATGATGGCACACAGCCAGTGGCACTGGGCACCCTGAAACTCTTAGGACTCCTCAGCCATGCTTGGGAGGGCTCAGGTGGGTGCACCTACCCAACATTTATTTAACCAACATTCAGGGGGCATTGATTGGATGCAGGCACTTTACAAACAACTCATTTATCCTTATGACTCCCCTCCGAGATCAGTAGGGATTGTTCTAATCATCCCCTGTTTACAGATGAGCAAACCAGGGCACAGAGAGGTTAAGAAACTTGCCCAAGGTCACGCAGGATTTGAACCTAGGCACCTGGCTTCCAAGTCTGTGGTCTTAGCCCCTGTGCTCCACCACTGCATCTCACAGCTCTTCTCCCGCCCCCAGAGCCCAAGAACCTGGGCGAGAGAGGAGCCGCTTTCCTTTACAACCACCCCCAACTCTTCACCGTATAATTAATGATGATTATGTTATCTCTCGGTAATGAAATAGACACACCATGACTGTGAAGCCAGTTATTCTAGATCTGCATGCCCTTCTCCCGGGAGATAAGGGCTAAATAGGCTGCAACCAAGGTGGTGATCTCTAAATTTCGTACAGGAAGGAGAATTCGGGAGCAGTAGAAAGACTGTTGGCCCAATCTTGCTCACGTCCCAATCTTGCTCATGTCCCAAACTATTTTCCTCATTGTTTATTTTTAAAACATCTAAATCAGGGTCTGACTGGAGAAGTGGGGTCAGGACTCGTCATCATGGGTCCCCAGCATGGTCCATGGCCAGAGCAACCTCAGCTGAGACCTACTGGGGAAACTCCACGAGTGAAAGCCCATGCCTGGACTCATCCAGGGAGGAGGGGTGTCTGGTCTAGCGTCTCTCTCTTTAAAGAGGCAGGAATCCAGGCCTAGAGAGGGGAAGTGACTTATGCAAGGTCACACAGCAAATTGATGGAGATCAGAACTTCAGGCTCCCTGGTCACTCCTTGTGACCTTAACATTGACAGGATGCCTCACCTTGACCTGGACCCTCAGAGTAACAAGGAGAGGGCGTGGGAGATGGTTCAAGGGAATGCTTCCAGTTCCTGGGACTGTAAACTCCATGAGGATGGGAGCCCCCTGTGTCTTATTCTTTGCTGGATCCCTAGGGCCCAGCACAGAGCCAGGCTCACAGTAGTTGTTCATTAAATATCTTCAGAATGGCTGACTGACTGAATGACCCCATGTGCAGTGAAAGTGGATGAACAGAGGGCCAGTTCATGCACGCTAGGACAGTGGAATCCTTGATCAGAGTGGGAGCTACTGATGGTTTGGAAGACTTCAAACTGCTCACTGTGGTTTCTTTGTAGGAGCCAGCTGGGCCCGTGCTCTTGGTAACCTTAGAGTTCTCATCTCGGGGCAAAAAGTGAGGGCCAGCTCGCTCTTCTGATAGGAAACCCCTTCTGACCTACCCCCTTCCGGGGTGGATTCAGGATGAGCCAGCAGGCTCCCAGGAGAGACAGGCCCTGCTGGCTGCAGGCAGTGCTGCCAGGGCTCTGCACCTCTAGTGCTCCAAGCTACCTGAGTCCAATCACAGTGGTGATGGCAGCTGTCACCTTTTATTGGAGCTGTTTTGTGCCGGGGTCTTTGCTCTGTGTTCTATGTATATGATCTCACGTGACCTCCCACCACTCACAGGGGCGGTGAGCCCCATTGCACAGATGATGAAATTGAGGTCCAGAGACGTGCAACACCCTGTCCAAGGTCACACAGCCAAAGGGACAGAGCTGGGGCTAAATGAGGTTCTGTCAGACCCCAGAGCCCCTGCTCTGGATCACTCAGCCTAGGACATGGCACTGGTGGCAGGGACCCCAGACCCAGCCCTGGGACCAGGATGACCCAGCCAGGCCCTCTGCCCTGAGGAGGAGTGGGTGCTTTATATAAGGCTGGCACAGGAGCTGCCTGGGACACATGTGAGTCTCATCATCTCAGCAGGGGAAGCTTTTTGGGAGAGGAGACACCCCTGGGGCCTCCACAGCACCATATCCAGGGCAGGCCACTGGTTCCAATCCTCATGGGTCTCACTGCTCAACTGGCTCAGGTTTGGGCTGCCTGGTAGATTGGAAACTGGAGCCAAAAGACCTGGTTCTCGTCTCAGCTTGGCCATTTTTTTTAGCTCTGTAAACTTGGGGAGGTCTCTTTGAGGAGCCTTGGTTTCCTCATGGAGGTGTAATGAGTATCAACAGAGGTGTGGGCCCTCCCTGCATTTGTATGGTTTTGGAGTCAGCTGAGAGTATCCAGTATTGTGGCAGGGGAGGAATGTGGACGGCCTGGATGTTCCAAGTCCTAGCTCTTGGCCCCTTCTCTGGCTCTGGCTCTGGGCCTATGTATCAGTCAGCTACTGCTATGATAATGCTGCCAAACAAACATCCCGAAAGTCAGTGACTTACAGCAACAGGCATTTATTCTCACTTTCGTGGACCTGCAGGTTGACTGTGGTTCTCCTAATCTAGGATGGGCTCAGTTGGGCACTGTTTCAGACTGCAAGTTGGGTTCAGGTAACTCCACATAAGGTCATTCTATGACCCTGGCTGAAGGGCAGCAGTCTCCCAGGGGAACCTCTTCTTACAGGCACCACCAGAGTGCAAAGGAGCAGGTCAATCCACAGAAGCACATTTTCAGCCTCTGCTCTGCCATGTCTGCTCATGAGTGAGCACATGGCTAAGCCCAACTTCAATGTAGGGAGTGCCCCCGCTGCACAGTGGGAGGGGAGAGTAATAAATATTTGCTGGATAATAATCCAGTCTATCATGGCTGGAAGACCCCCAAGTTAAATTCACAAGTAGGGAGAGGCCCATTTTGGCCACTGCTGGCTCCAGGCCTCTTTGGCTCAGGATTCAAGTACAGAGTGAAGAGGCAGACGGGGCCGGGAGAGGGGGCTGCAGAGGGGGTCTGAACATGGGGTGTTGTTTTCACGGCGCAATGCTGGGTGAGTCGTTATCCTCTTGGTGCCTCTGTTTTCCACCTTCACATTCTCCAAGGCCCCTTCTAATGGCCCTGCCAGGCCCGGGCCCTTCCTCCCTGTCCTGTCCCCGGTCCACTTCCCCCTCACTGTGGCTGGCATCTTTGGAGTACAGAACAAACAACAAGGCCCCACACCGTACCCAACTGGCTGGCATTTCAGCTCACAAACACTTCTCCCTGGGAAGCAGATCTAATTTCCATCCCATGAAAAAATGGTTGTCTCGCACCCAGGCAGCCCCCGCCGCGGGGCAGCCAGCTGCTTCCATGGTGGGGACAAAGGTGGGTAGAAATCTGGATCAGGACTCGCTGCAGGCACACGGATGCCGACTCATGTGGAATAATCACCCTTCTTCCTGTGGCGTGGAGTCTGGTGGGTGAAAGCTGCAGGCAGACGGGGTGGCAAGGCTGTGATTGCACAGGCAGGGCCAGGCCAGTCTTTGAGACCATGAGTAACGTGCCCTCTCTAGACCTCAGTTTCCTCATCTGTAGGTTCTGGAAGGCCCTTGCTAGCTCTTAAGCTCTATGGTTCTAAGTGGCTCTACCTTTGTTCAAAGATGGATTTCTGTAGCACCAAAGTACAAATCAAATTCCCAAGACTTATCCTTCCCTCTCTTTTTCTGACCTTAGACAGACAGGATTGGAACCATCACCCCTCTCTCCTCTGCTGCCAGGCGGGTCCTCTCTGCAACCACCTGGCTGCTGGGGCTGGTGGTGCCTTTCTGGAGCTTGACACAGGTGACAGGTGGGGCAGATGGGGTCCTGATTCCCTGGAAGGCACCCTTCATGGGGGCTGGCTCCAGAGGGCTCAGCTAGCCAGGGCCCTGGGGATGGAACAGGCTTTTCAAAGAAAAGGTCACTCCATTCCCAGACCAAGCCTCCCCGGATAATCCCGAGGAAGCTCCACGTGCCCTCCTGGGCCGTCTGAGAGCACAAAGTCAGGGCTGCTGAATGCACCGCTGGAGAAACCCCTGGAGGCAGGGCGGATGAGACCAACCAGCTGGTGGAATTCACCTCCAGGGAGGGCGAGTGCTCCCTCCACAGACCAGCAGACCTCGTTTCATAGTCCTCCAGCACCCTTTTGACAAAGGGGATGGAGTGAGTGAGTAACAACACGAAAGGGAGGCTCCAGCCCCATCTAGCCTGAGCTGCCCAGTTGGCTTCCCATCCTCTGAGGACTCCTAAATGTCAGCGTCCGCCTGAGCTTGGTCCCGGGGCGTCATCCTCTGCACTGTCCCAGGGTAACTCATCCCAGGGTAATGTGACGACATTACCAGCGTTATAAGCTACCGCCTGCTGCCCTGTCTCCTGAGGTCCAGACCCCATAGACAGCTTCATATTTTAAAAAACCGGGTGCTGTCACCATACCCAGGCTTGAAAGGGCAAGAGAGGGAGCAGCTCCCAGAACCTGGAGAGAGCTGTCTAGAGCGGGCTGCCTGAGGAGCTGTGGTTGTCAGAGAGGGACACAGCCCACCTGAGGCAGGGAGGCAGCAGGGGAATAAGGTTCCCCATACACTCTCCTCCTCCATCTGCTCTCCCACCCCAACGGTGGACCCAGCCAGATGCTAACGGGCACGGACCAGACAGTCTGCAGATGCCTCCCACGCAGCAGCCTCACGGGACATAGAGCAGGAGGCGGCAGAGGGCAGAACGTGGGTTTGGAGGGGCAAACGGAAGATGCCCAGCTCAGGGATGCTGAGGAAGGAAGAAGTCGTCAGGACCTGCTGAGCTTGCTGCCCCACCTCTCTCTCCACCTTTGGGTCTTCTCAGCCTTGGGCATCAGGGTCTGAGAAGTATCAGGGCTCTGGATTCAGACAGACTAGGATCTGAATCCTAACTCTGCACCTCACTGGCTGTGTGACCTTGACCAAGTCACTTAACCTCCTTGCATCTCAGTTTCCTCATGTGTAAGATGAGAACAAGAGTACCTAACTCAAAGCGCTGATGAAGGTCAAGGAGGAAATGTACAGAAAGTGCTGGAAACATAGGAAGTGCTCAATAAATTGGTCACATTTTGATTTAGATCTGTCTGTTCTTTATCTCTTGGCTGGACTTGTAGAACCTCTGAGCTAGTCTCTGCCCCCCATCTTAGCCTCTTTAATTCATCCTCCACACTGTCCCCAGAAAGCAGTCCCCAAGACTCTGGCCAGATCATGTCACAACTGTCCTCAAAAACCAGTAATGGCTCCCCTGTGCCCAAAGGATAAACTTCAAGGTCTTTAGTGTAACAACCAAAGCCTGTCTTGACCCCCTGATCAGACCCTGCCAACCTCTCCCTTGGTCCCCTTGTCCACCGGACATCGATCTACTCTGTCCTTACTGTCCCCAGATAGCCTTTAGGTCTCCACACCTTTGCCCACGCTGTTCTCTCCACCCAGATGCCCCTTCTCCTTCTACCCCACTGCTGGGACTCATATGCCCCCTCTTCCATGAAAATTCCCTCACCAACCCAAACGTTACTGCCCGCTGCGCGTTCTTATGCTTCCACATAGAACTTTTCCCATTTGCCCACCATAGAAGCAGCTGTGGCGTGTCTGTCCCTCTGCAGCCAGAGCACTTTGAAGGCAAGTCTTGTGGCACCTCGTTTGGCTCTGTGCGATTCCTAAGCCAGTGCCCCAGGGGGGCGGGAGCCGTCTGTACACCACGGGGATCTTGACGCATGCGCGCTGATCCTCAGAGGAGCTTCACAACGGGCGAGTGTCATAATCCTTTTTTGAGTAACAAGGAGCAAAGCAATTTGCCTTGGGATCCTTGGCCAGGAAGTGGAGAAGCGGGCTCTGAACCCGGGGTATCTGGACTCTGAAATCTGTGCTTTTCCCACTCCCTATGGTGTTCAAGAAGTATTTGAAAAACGGACGAATGAATGAATGAATGAATGAAAAGAAGATGGTGATAGCAACATGCCATGGGCATTAAAAGCAGGAAAGACTTGGGTTCAAGTCCAACACTTACGACCATGGGGCAGTTGCTTATCTTCTCTGGGCAGAGAGTAGGTGCTCATGAAATATTTCTTTCCTGCCCTTCTCAACTTCCCCTAGCACCCTGTCTTTCCACACGATCCATTTTCCTGGGTCTGTAGGTGAAGCGGGCAGCTCTGGGCTCCTCCCCGGGGCTTTCCCAGTGGGGAGCAGAGAACCCCGTGAGTGAGACTGATGTGGGGAGGTCCGCAGTCCGCGGGGAGCCCAGACAGCCGCTCAAACAGCCCTTCAGCCCGTGTGATGAACATCCCAAGCCGGCTTTTCCAGCACCAAGAGCAGGACACGGGCCTGTTAAAGCTGTTTATAACCCGCCTGCTGCCGACTGATAGCTTAATCACAGCGCCTCCTCCCTTTGATTTTTATTTGTCAACCACAGTTTTACCTCCCAAGTGCCACAGAGAGTGACTCCAGGTGGCTTGGCTGGACAGCCCGGCTCTCCCAGTGAAGACTGGAGATTTACAAGAAGCCCCAGGGGGCCCACCATGGCTGCTCCCCTGCAGGTGGGCTTCTGGCGCTGGTTGCCAAAGAAGCCTCGTTGGAAGGTTCTGGGCAGCCCAGGGGTCTGCAACCAGGGCTGGGCTTGCAGCATCTGTGGTCTGGGATTGGCTTGAGTGTCCAATGGCAGGGCAATGCCTCAGTAATTGAACAGACTGCGATTACGCTCTCCTGTGAGAGGTACCATCGCCTGGGCTATAAATCAACCACTTTAAATTCTCATCAGGGACAAGTTTGGCAAGAAGGTTGCTGGCTCCAGTATGAATGGGATGAGTAGTCAATGAGCAAAGCTGGTTTAAATGGTGTCCTGCTCTGAGGCCCGGAATTGCCTGTTCACAGGGCCCAGGTCACCCTGTGGAATGTTCCTGCTACTGATGGAAGACCATGATGGAAGTTATTTAATATGTGAGACTCTGGCACTGACACCATTCAAGCCTCAAAAGGCACCACAGCCAGCTGTAAAGAGGTGGGAAATCCAGACCGAAAGATTGATCTTCCATTCATTCATTCATTCATTCAGTGATTCATCTGCTTAAGTACTCTGCCCTGAAATCTTTGCAAGTCTGACTCCTTCTCAACATTCAGGTCTCAGCCCCAAGGTCACCTCCTCAGAGAGGCTGCCCTGACCACCCTTTCTAATGGAGTCCCTCTTTCTCCATGCCACCCAGATGCTATTACATCTTTGTGTTTTATTTCTGTCACAGCACTTTCCAGTAGTTGAAGTTCTCTTGTTTATTTGTTTGCTAGTTTGTTGTCAGCCATGCCCACTGGAAGTAAAATCCTTAAGAGGAGGGATCTTGCCTTCCTATCCACTGCTGTGTTCCCTAGTGGCTGGCACTCTTCCTGGTCCATAGTGGCCCCTCATCCATCCAACATTTGCCAAGAATCCCCCAGTTGCCAGGCCAGTGCTGAGGCTCAACCATGGCTTGTTTGCTGCCCTCAGGAGAGTCTGGCTTTGGGGTAAGAGCCCTGTATTAACCACGTGTTTCTGATGCTTAGACATCTGGGGCCTTGTTGATCCTGGACTCCAGAGCCCGATTGAATTATTCAGTCTAGACTATCTACGCTGCCTTGCCTGTTCTTTCCCAGAAACTGCAATAAGGGTTCTTGCCCATGTTTTCCTCTCCCTCCCTCTGCCTCCTGACCAACCCTGGTGCTTCCCCATGTGGTTCCCCGTGGCATGGCAGGCCCCTTCCTCTTGGGATCTATAAGTAACAAACTATCTTCTCAAAGGCAATTATCTCCTGATCTGTTGGCCTCTCCATACCTGAATAATAATAAAAACTACATTTTAAGACAGGCCATGAGGGTGAAGGCAGACCCGAGGTGAATGGGGGAGGGGCACATAAGCCACACCTGCCATGTGGCATCTGCAGGGCTGGTAGTGGAATGACATCAGCTGGATGGGAGTGGGGGTGTTGGTGGGCCTTCTAAGTGAAGGGCACAGCATGGGCAAAGGCTTGGCAGCTAAGGAAGGGATGGAATTCTCTGGTAACTCAGAAGGTCCCATATGGCTGGAGCAGAGTTGAGAGGAGGTGCAGGACAGGAGTCTTGGAGGACTTGGAATGAGGCTGGGTTTTGTTTGTGGCAGGCAACAGGCACACGGGGAGCTGTGGATGGAGCCCATCGGCTGTGGGGTCCCTTGGGGCGTCTCCTGCAAGCAGGCGTCTACTTGGATGCCATGCTACGTGTGGGATGAAGTGGGTCACAGCCCTTGACTCCCCCTTGCTCAGCTCCAGTCCCAGCCGACACCAGCCCTCGCACCCCTACCACACCCCAGCTCTTTGCTGAGTCACGGAAACAGCTGCTCTTTCTGCTGGGGCCCTTTAGACTGAGTCACACCTGCCCATACGTTCCCATCTCCCACTCTTCCCTCCTCCAGCTCCCAAGGGTGGGGGCCATGGGCCTGATTCAGTAGCTAGTGGAATCATCCTTGCATGTGGCACCCAGGAGCTCAGATCCCTTGGGACTCTGGCTCCAGTACTAATTTCCTGAAAGAAACTGAGATGGAGCTGGAGTGAGGAGCAGGGCCATGCAGAAGGGGTGACAGCTGTGGACGTCCATCTCTGTTATCATCCCTCTTCCTCTCCTACGGTGTCCTTATGGGCCTGGCTGGTATCTAAGAACAAAGATAGGGCTCCCCTTCGCACTGGCCTGGAGGGAGCACAGAATGCATGGGAAGAAGCCCAGCGCCAAAGGAGAAACCCCCAGGGCTGAGTGTCCTCAAGCCAAGGTTGGGATGGGAGAGGAATTGGACCTAACCCTTGACTGTCTGCAGCCTTGGCCTGGAAGAAAATAACACAGACTCTCTGGAGAGATTGCTTGTAGCTGCGAACATTTATGGGCATTCACCCAATTCCTTTCTTCCTTCCTTCATTCATTCACTCATTCAACCAATATTTTTCTACTGCTCTGAGTCAGTCATGTTCTAGACGTCAGACATACAGCAGTGCACAAAACATCCTGAGCCTCTGTCATCTGGGAGTTTAAATTCTGTCCGGGGAGGCAGTCAATAAGTGAACAAGGAAATAAATATAATGTCTATAAGTGATAAATATTAAGGAGAAAAATGAGGGCGGTTAAAAAAAAGAAGAAGAAAATGCAGGAAGGGTTGGGGAAACGAAAGGGAGGGCTTAGACAGGGTGTGTTAGATCTGACAGGACATAAAGTATACCTTTCACTGTGATCCATCAGCAGCTGGGAGGAAAAGCCAAGTGCCATGGTGGATAAAGAGAGGACTGACTGAGAGGTGGTGTCCTCTCCCCAGGGAGAAAATGGCCTGGCCAAGGGGGAGGTTCTTACCAAATATAATGGTCACCATGTAATGGGAATATATTATGTGCCAGCCCTTTACATGGATTATCTCATTCAATCCCCACAGCCACCTCTTGATGTAAATATGATTATTTCCCCATTTTCTGGGTGAGTAAACTGAGGCTTGGAGCCATCAGCTCACTTGCTCAGGGTCACAGCAGGTGCAGAGTGAGGATTTAGCAATTCAGTGTCTAACAGTTTAGCAGCTGGGGCAAGGGGCTTGACCAGAGTGCCACAGCTGGGGCACAAAACACAGAGGTGCTCTTAGATAAGGGCCAACAGGAGCCACTGCATTCAGAGGAAGAGGGCTCTGGAAGGTCTGTGAGACCAAGAGGCCTTATGGTGGGGTAGGACTTGGACAGGCAGTGATGCAGCCAGGGCATCCCAAGAAGAGGCACAGCATGAGCAAATGTGCAGAGGCTGGGAGAGCAAGATACGGCATGCTGCAGCGAGGAAATAGACATAGGCTCGTACTGAGGAGGTGAGGGTCATTCTGGGGTGACCTTGACTGTGGGATAAACCATGACTCTTTAGCCATTTGGCAATGGGAGCCACTAAAGGGGTTTGAACAGAGGATTGACTCCAAATGAGGGCAGGAGCATAAATTGGTGCTAATGGGCAAAATGGTGGAAGAAAGGCATATGATAGGCTTAAGAGAGGCAGGCCACCACATCATAGCTGGCAGAGCACATGGTTAAAGGCATGGGCCCTGGACCCATGCTGCTTGGATTTGATTCCAGTTCTACCCTTGTTGTGGGCACTGTTGGTTCCCTGCCCTGCATCCTTGGCCCTAACATTTGATTGCATAGGTCTGACTCCCAACTCCTAGTCCCAGTATTGCTTTGCTTTAGGCTTTTCTCAGACTGCTGGATCACATTCCACCTGTACCAGGAATGCCAGGAACTTAATGACCCCAGGAACAGCCCTCAACCGTGGGCTAACAGAAATTGGTATATCAATACCTCAGCTCCCTAGTGCATGTTTCCCAGAGTTCCCCAGAGGGATTAAGCTCCAGTTCCTGCAGTAGTAACTTGCTTGCTAAGACATTTCTTACTGCCTGCCTTCCCTGTCTCACTCTCTCACTCCCCTACCAGTGTTTCCTGGACTCAGTGCCCAAATATACTTCTCGCAATGAAGCCTTTACTTGGAGTTATTTTCTGGGGAAATCAGAATAAGACAACCAGTTTTTAACTATAGGATCTTAGGTGAATTATTTCACCTTTCCATGTTTCAGTTTCCTCATCAATCAAATGGGGATAATGATAATAATTCATCAAAGGGTCATTATGATGAGTAATTGAGTTCATAAACACAGAGAACTCAGAGTCTCTCATGTAGTAAGTTTTTAGCAAGTGTCTGCCAAGATTGTTTTAAAACCAGCGAGGTGGCTGAGGGAAAGAGGCTGGTGGCTGGGAGAAGGCGAGGGTGGTGGTGGTGGCAGATGTGAGAGAGTTGGCAGCTGAGCAGGGAAGAGAAGGAATCAGGACACAGCCAAGTTTGGAACCTGGAGAGCTGGAGAGAGGAGTGCCATTTACAGCAGCTGGTGGCCAGGAGGAGGAGCTGGGTTTGTGGAAAGATAGTGAGTGCAATTTTAGAGCGCTTTCAGGAGTGAGACAGTCACATGCAAGCACCTAGCAGGCAGCTGGGACAGTGGGGCTGGGTGGGAGAGAGGGCAAACATGGCAGCCATAAGGATTTGGGAGTTACTCGGAGGGAAACGAGTGCTGTTGCTATGGGAGTTGGGTGGGGAACAGGTGGGGTAGGTCAAGCAGAGTTGAAGGTGGCAGGGAGGGGAAGGTTGGTGAAGCGAGGTCCTCTGGGGGAGCAGGGAGATTGGGAGGAGATGGAAAGCAGTTTACAGGTAAGGGGTAGGGTAGGGGAGCTCTTCTTCCCGAGGTTCGAAGGCAATGGGCATTTCTGAGACTTGAATCATGGAGAGCCTATATCTTGGGTCTGGGTCCCAGGAAGCAGAGCCTGAGGCAGGGATTCAGTGCACATGACTAATTGGGAAAAGAGAAGGGAAGCAAGGTGAGAGGACTAGGGCAGGGCAGGTCTCAGCTGGAGACTCACTTTAGCCTAATCCTGTGGGGAGTTCTGTAGTACAAACTAAACCACATGGTTGGTCCCAACTTGAGGCAAGGGAGCTGGCCTGTTGTATTCACGTGTCCCTCAGCCGTTGGCTCCTGTTGGGTCAAGGGCAAGTCTCCAGATTAGGGGACATCTGTGAACCATTAGCAGCCAATACTCATGGTAAATGAGCAATGGGGCACAGGCCCCAAAAAGGGATCTGGATGGGGCACCACCAACATCCACAACAGCCTGGCCTAAGTCTCACTCAGCCAGGCTCACCCTGGCCTGACTGAGGGTAACTGACATTTGATCTTCACTCAGATAGTTTGGCTAAGCAGGGGGCCCTGTGTGCCAAGTTTGACTATGACCAGTGTTCCATACCCCTGGCTACACGTGCCAGGCATTGTGCTAATGTCTTTGCTTGTACTGTCTAATGGTCCATGAGAAAGATGCTTGATTACCCCCTTTTACAGGTGAAAAAATTGCAGCTTCCTTGCTCACAATTAAGCAGCCAATAAGAGAGAGTGGAATTGAACCCAAGTCTGTGTGACATCAGAGCCCAAGTTCTTAACCTCTTGCTGCTCAGTACAGTGGTGGGTGATGAAGGCTATAAACTGCATTTGCCTTGGCAGGACACAAGAGGGCCAGCAATCCCGGGCCCCAGAAACCATCATCCAATCCTACACACCCCACCCCATCCCAGTCCTGATGTTTTAAAAGAAGCAAGCAAGAAAAGGAAGGAGAAAGAAAATTCCATCATGAACCCTCCATGCTGAGGAACCATACACCTGATCGATGCTGAACTGAGATGCCACCCACAGGTACCAACGCTCCCCCCCGCAACCCCCGGGGAGGAGCACTTGGGTTCAGCCTGGGTCCCAGAGGCAGACCATGGTCTGTGTGCAGACCTCATCCTGTAAAGCTTCTGGACACCACGCACAGCTTTTGCCTGGCGGGGCTTCCCTCAATCCTACTGACCCCCAGCCTCTGATGAGCACCCCTGAAACAGACCAGTTTGGGCTGTGGAAGGGCTAGAACCAAGCACAGGGAACCTTCCAGCTCTCACGGAAGAGCCCACAAGCCTGCCCCCTGGAAGGCTGGGAAGCTGTCCTGCTTTGAGCTCTGCTGAGCCTAAGCCCACAGCTGGCAGAGGAGGCCATTCTGAGCTGCAAAGACCCCTGACCAAGTGTCTGGAGCCCTGGATTCTGGGCCCTCCTCTGTCTTAAATTCACTCCATGGCCCAGGACCAGCCACTTAACCCCTGGAGCTGCAGTGCTCTCGTCTGGGAAAAGGGGGTCATTCGGGTGGTCTTCCTTGCAGGTGGTCACAGGGACCAGATGAGATCAGATGAGAAAGGACACAGTACGTGAACACTGCCTCTCTGTTGCTCCCTGAACCCAACAGCAAGCACAAGACCACCTCTGGGCATCCCTGCTGACTGTTCCCTCTGCCTAGAATGCTCTTCCAGGGATCTGCAGATTCGCTCCTGCACATGTCAGGTCCCTGCTCCAATGTCCCTTCTTCAGAGAGGTCTTCCCTGACCACCCATCTAAAAACAGCATCCCCAGCTCTGTCCCTGACCTTGCTTTGCTCCTATTACCACCTGGTATATTTTTTATATTTATATATAAATGTAAAAAATACACACATATATATATTTCCTTTTTATCCATCTCTTTTCGCAGAATAGGTCTCCTTGCGGGTAACAACTTCATCCCCCGCCATGCCCCGCAGCCGTACAGCACACTCTCTAACGATACTAAATGACTGCATTTCCCCTGAACTTACTGTTCCCTTGTGCTTCTGTGCCTTTGTTACTGCTGTTCCCTTACTACAGAGTAACTTTTCCGGCCTTCAAAACCTTCACCTGCTTTCTCAGATGTCTCTTCCTCTGGGCTAAATGTTGTCTTTCTGCTCTTGCAGTGCCCTGGGCACCCCAGTAACAGCACTCTCCACGCAGCAATAACTGGAAGTTTGCCTGTGATCCTCCAGAGTTTGCTCCTGTCTTTATCGCTAAGCTGATGCCTGGGCTGGCACCAGAGAGTGAGCGGTCACAGAAAACAACGTGTGGCCCCGGCCTGGGTCCTCTTGGTGGTAATGGTAGCAGAGGGGACTCCTGCCCCTTGATTCCAGGGGCTGAGCTGCACCAGAGGATGTGCAGGTTCTTTCCTGCTGTGGTTTGCATCCCAAACAAAGCTCCTTCTCCTGAAGAAGGTCAGTGTGCAGACCTCATCTGATCTCATCTGGCCCCATGCACGGCAACCCCAGGTGACGTTCTCTCTAGAAAGGGTCGGGGTCTTGTGCAACAACTGGTGGTCCATGGGTGGTGGGCAAGGAATGAGCTGGCGAGCGATTGCTGGATGCTGATTAGGAGAATGAGGTCTAAGAAGACAGCGAATAAACGGGCCAAGTCTAGGAAAGCCCTGGGATCAGCAGAAAGAGCAGTGCTGCCAGTTTCTGTCTGGCCACGGACCAGCCATGGGACCTTGGAAAAGCCACTGCATCTCTCTGGGATTCAGAGTTGGCTTCTGAGCTTCAAATAAAGTGTTTGTACAATAGGTTTTGTCTCACAAAAAATGAGATACCTGGAATTGGGAAGGATTCCGAGGTAGACACTGAGCTTAATGGGACAGTACCATGATTGATTAGTAATGTCTGTCAGGGTATTGTCAAGGAGATGTGTGTCATTCCTGGTCCAGAGTATCTTTCATACGCTGACATTTCATGATTCAGTGACTCCATAGAGCTAAAGATGAAGAGTGTGCATACGTGTGTTGAAGGAAGAGGGATCTGAAAGGTTAAAAAGAAATGTAGGCTAAGAAACTTGTGTCAGACCCATAGAGAGCTCCAAAATAGATGGAGAATGGAAGCAGCTTTGCACCCACACACAGCACAATCTAGCACGGTGGTTTGTTTTTTCAAACTGAGTCCCTAACCATTAGTGAATTGTAATAAATTTAGTTGGCTACAAGCAATATTTTAAGAATGTACAGGGAATTCCCTGGCGGTCCAGTGGTTAAGCCTCCATGCTTTCACTGCCAAGGGCCTGGGGTCAATCCCTGGTTGGGGACCTAAGATCCTACAAGCTGTGCGGTGCAGTGAAAAAAAAAAAAAAAAAAAAGAATGTACAGAGTAGAATAGATAAGTAAATTAAATTGAATGGAATGCTTTAGATTTCAACGTGAAGGTGTTCAAGACACACTACCTGAAAATAGGCATCTTGTCGTATTGTGTACTCTAGGCTGAAGGAGTTTGAGGCAATGGCAGAAGTAGAAAGGTCACTCTGACACCCCTCCTCCGCCTTCTTCCCGGAACAGGCTATAAAACCCTCATGTGAGAGGTGCCCATTCCTGTACCTGGAGGAAAGGAATGTTCTTATCCCTGAAGAAAAGGGATCACCAAGAAGAGTCCTAACAAACAGAGTTTGCTAGGTCTCCCTGTTTACTACGTCACCTCACGCTCCCTAAACCTATCACAGACCTCAACGACTGTCTACTCCCTTATCAAACCCAGCATAGAAATACATAAGTTGGACTATTTCTTTGGGTCTTCCTTTCCTTATGAAGTCTCCTGTGTCACATAAAACTTATATGAAATAAACATGTATGCTTTTCTCCTGTTAATCTGTCTTTGTCAGTTTAACTTTCAGATCCAGCCAGGGACCCTCAGAGGGGCAAGGAACACTTTTTCCTCTCCTAAAAATGCGCATGGCCAGGTTAAATGCTGCTTTGTGAACTTTTGTTTCAGTTGTATATGTATATGTGAAGAGGCCATGATGGATTTTTAACTGTGGCTCACGGTCTGAACGTTTGAGAGGCCGTGAAGGAGTTGGGTGAACAAATGTACTTTGCACAGGACAGTCCTGGTTCAAGTCCATCAACCTGGTGTGATTAGATAGTATCTCCTCTCACTCACTGGTGATTTTATCTGTCAACACATTTTTGGACCCTCCATCCTTCAAAAGGTGAGACCTGATTCTCCTCCCCTTGAGTGTGGACTGGACTTAGTGACTTGCTTCTTGTGAATAGAACACGGTGGAAGTGGCAGTGTGTCACTTTTAGGACTATGTCACAAAAGGCATTGTGGCTTCCTCCCTGTTCTTTCTTGGATCACTCACCCTGCTGGAAGCCCACTGCCACATCGTGAGGTAAGTCGAGCTGTGCTACAGAGAAGCCCAGGTAGTGAGAAACTGAGGCCTCCTGCCAACAGCTACGTTAGCCATCCTGGGAATGGATCCTTCAGCCCAGGCCAGCCTTCAGATGACTGCAACCTGGCCAGCATCCTGTATGTAACTTCATGAGAGACCCAAACCCAGAACCTCCCAGCTAAGACCCTCCCAAATGTCTCACCCACAGAAACTGAGATAATCAATGTTTACCGTTTTAAGCTGCTAAGTTTGTTATCCAGCAATTGATAACTGATACACTCTCAAAGTTACCTCCTTTGGTTGAAAAATTACATGGTTACTCTCTACAGGAAAGACCTCCAAGACCCTGTGGGGTGTCCAAGAATCAGGGAGAATGACAAAATTCCGAGGAGACCAGAGAGGCACAAAGCTACCTTAGTTTGCCGAAAAAAGCAGGAAAGGTGGAAGACTGAATTCTGATCACGACAGAAACAGCCTAGACTGGCTGACTAGACGGAAAGCCCAGAGCATTCGGAAAAGAATGTGACATGGTCCAAGGGCCAGACTGGGCTCATCAAAGTCAAGTTTGCCCCAATGAAACATTTCCTCCCTTTTCCTAGGGTGACTAGATTAGCAGATCAGAGAATATAGTGCCGGTTTGTGGTGGTTTGAACAGCCCTCACCCAAGGAGTTTGTGTGGACTTGCAGTGCAAACATTACCCAAGTTCCAACCTGCAAAAATTTTGCCAGAGACTTGAATGAAGACACAAAAGATGTGTTCATCTGAACCTCGAAAGCACAAGTTATTTTGATACAGTCGATTTATGACCCAAAGCTCTCTTCCCAGGTGGAATACTGGGCCAAAATCAACAAGAAGAAATTTAACAGTAATCGATGTAAAGTCAGGCCCTTTCCGACCAAAAAAATCAATGATCCAAGGAACAAGCCTAGGGTATATAGGTGAGGCCAGCTTGGCAGAATTCCACCTGAAATGATCTGGTCGTTTTTCTTCACCCCCAAGGTCAATGTAAGCACAAACAATGTGATGTGGCTACTGAAACCGTGGGCCTAGAGGTGGGTTCCTAACTAAATGGGGCCCTGGTGGTGGAACGGAGGTCCCTCTGCCTGCTCCCTGCCCTGGTCAGCTACAGTGGGAGCTGTGGGTTCAAATAGGGACCCCATACTTTATACGCACAGAGTGTCCAGAGGAGGAACCCAGATGCGAGCAGCAGGGCCTGATGTCCTCAGGGGAGGAATGATGAACGGAGTCTCAGGGGAAGCAGCGTGGAACAGGAGAGAAGGCTTAGCAGGGGCAATCTGGCTGCCTTGGAATGTCGACCCAGGAAGGAGGGAGGAGCTGAGACCAGTGGGTGGAAGAAACAGGGCAACTGCTTTGGGGTTACTCAGGGGAAGGGTGTTTTCATGGGCGGGCTTGTCTGTGGGTGATAGGGTGACACGAGCTTCCCATCACTGGGGTGAGTGAGCAGAGGCCAGCTGGAGCCCAGTCTGATCCAAGCGGGAGACTGGACAGTAGGAGCCCAGAGCCCCACCCCCTCCTCTGTCCAGATGCAGCCTCTGGTTTCCATGGGGGCTTTCACAGTGGTAATGGATGGTCCTTGCTTGGGCAAGGGGGCAGGTGAGCAGAAGAGAGGGGGGCAGAGAGTGATGGCAAAACCTGCCCGGGCCACCCTGCAGGGCTACGTGGACACTCCCCGAGGCAAACAACATCGTTTCCTCCTGCATCTTACAGGCCAATCAGTGAGAGGAAGGGAGAAGCCGGGGAAGCTTGCAGGGGAACTCCCGCAGCCTCAAATGTCATCTCCCATAAGGCTCTGCGGAGCTGCAGTGAACACACTGACCATATGCATGCACACACAAACACACACACATATACACACAATCCTGCCTACATGTGTCCAAACGTCAGCCCTCACACAAAGGTTCACACACCCATGTTCATACGCAATCACGTGTTTGCTCACCTAATCCTCACCTGCCTACACACTAACTCACCCTCACCTATGTGCACACACAACACACACACACAAGTGCACACACACACGTAGACCCTGGACAGCAATCACAGAGAGATCAAGGTGGCCCAGGAAGAATAGAGGTGGCTTTTTTACCAGTCTCATCCTAAGAAATCTCTGCCCTCTCTCTTTCCCTTCTTTATACCCTTGATCTGGCTAAGGAGCCCAGGAATCATGGAACCAGTTCTCAAAATTATCCTCTGTGAAATCTCGGCCTCATTCTCTCTGTGTCTGACATGTCTAGTCTCAGTGTCTCCCAGGCTAATGCTCAGTCAAATTTTTAGTTTACTATCTGGTTGCCCCAGTGTGGTTTAGAGTGCATCCCCAAAACAAGACCACCTCCGTTCAGATGCTTCCTCTGCCCTCTCTGCAGGCCCTTGGTCGGGTTGCGTGATGTCTCTGGGAGTCACTTCCCCGTCTGTAAAATGGGTAATAAGCTCACAGCATCGGCACCGGTAGTCCGCGCAGAACCGCCTGGGACAGTCAGTGCTCCACGAGCTTCATGCCGTGGTTCTCTTCCAGCCCCTCCTTAATCTCGCTCAGCCCAGCTCAGAGCTCACCCCTCCCCACGCCTCCTTCCCTCCCCTTCTCACCCCCAGGCTCTGCTTGGCTCCTGGAATAGATCTTAGTAACTGTGGCCTTAATTGCGTGTGTTTGATAAATGGCTCTGCTGGATGTATTCAGGACACAGCTATAGACCTGAGTCAGGATGGAAATGGCCAGGAGGTAGGTTGGGAGTGCAGAGCCCAGGCTGGGCTGAGAACGCAGGGACCCTGTCCTGCCCTCCTCGAATCCAGCACACTGGGGACCAGCTGGCCCACTCCCTGCTCCTCTGCAATCACTCTTAGGGGTGGTGGTGGGAGGGTGATCCGAGAGCCTACAAGGATCCTTGGAGACCTGCCTCCCTGGTCCTTATTTTCACAAATGAGGATATCAGATATGAGGCTCAGAGCTGCTGGGTGACTTGCCCAGGGATACACAGCTGGTAAAAGGCAGACTTGAAAGTCTAACCTGGGCCTCCTGGCTCCCAGGCCAATGCCTGCCACTGGCCCACCCTACCTCATTCCGCAGCCCCCAGCCAACACACTTCCTCCTCTCTGCTGATTTATTTGCTGACGGTGTCTCATTGCCCTTTACCACTCTTCTCTCTTCTGAAATATCCTGAGTGGGAGGCGTTTTCTGTGGCACCCAATGATGGGAGCTCAAGCCTGGACCTTTCACTTATTTGCTGTGTGGCTTTAGGCAATTTGCTTAACATCATTGAGGCTCAGCTTCCTCATCTGTAAAATGGGGATGATGCAGATTACATCTACCTCACAAGATTGATGTGGTAAAGAAGAGAGTGCAAGCAGCATATTTAGCACAGTGGTGGCTCAGAGTAAACTAAATGTTGTATGTTACTATTCCTGTTGCCGAAACTCAGCCTCTGTGCACTGGAGCCAAATTGAATCTCGGAGACAGAGTTTGGGGGGAAGTAGAAAAGAATAGCTTTATTGCTTTGCCAGGCAAAAGGGGACACAGGGGGCTAATGCCCTCAAAACTGTGTGTCCCAACCTGGGGGTGATTTGGTGAGGAGTTTTATAGCAATGGATCAAGGGCAGGGTCACTGATAAGGATCAGGGTGCGTGCAGGGCCTGCACTCCTTTAATCTGGTCTCAGGTGGTCTCCTGATGAGCTTCTGTGGTTCTCAAGGTTATCAAACTGTGACCTTCTCTCTGGAATGAAGAATGCTTCATCAAGTAGTTAACATCTTTCGTTTGTTGGGGGTTTTAGTTCTGCAGAAGAGCTCAAAGATATTGTTACGTGTATCCCCTGAAGCAGAACCAGGACCCTGTCCCAAGGCTGCGCTGTTGTCTCTAGACTGCGCTGTCCCTTGTCTCTGCCTCCCCTCCCTTCCCTGATTAACAACTGTTTGAACCTGCCCCTTGGAATTCGGGGAAGGTCATGGAAGCTTGAAGCCTATTTCCTACAAACAAGAAGCAGGGGACACAGAAAAGCTTCTGTGTCCAGGAGCCCTACAGGGTCCTGCTCGGTTTTATTACTAGCCGAGGTCCCTGGGGCCACCTTGTACAGCCAGGCAGTTTGTGCATTGTACAAAAGCACTTGGCAGGAGTAAGTGCGGCCTGTGCTCACCCACAAGCTGTGTACCCTTGGAGCTGTGTCTGCCCCCAGAAAGTGCCATTGTCTAATTCACCTACGCAGAGGGGATGTTCTTCCTAATTTGTGCAAAGAGGCTGTACAGTGTAGCCGCACTTGCCCTGACAGTAATTGAAGGGTACAGGGCAGGATTCCAAACTACTCTCATCTGGGAATCACAGTGCCTGAATTCCACCACTCAAGCTTTCCCCTGGGTCCCATGGTCATTTCTGATGTTCCAGAAATCCCCTTTAAAATGAAGCATCCCCCGAAACAATAACACGCTAAAAATAATAACACCTTATCATCATTTGCATTATCGTCATGCCATTATTTTAAACCTTGAGTGGATTAGCCTTCATGCAGCTGAGATAAGCCCTCAGGAAGCAGTGGGGAAGGAGCCAGGAGCCGGGGCAAAGGCACTGTTTTCTGCCTTCATAATTTTGTCCAGGCCCAACTCCAGAGGGATGAACCCAGCCAACTGGTGTCACCATAGAGGCTGCAACAGCAAAAGGTTTCTGATTTACTGGGAAACCCCACTCCAAGAAGCAGTATTAACGCCAGTGATAAAGCTGATCTCCCAGGAGTAACTCCATTATAAGAGGAGAGAGGGACACATTCCAAGGGAATGAATCTCAAATGGTGGGATTTCGGGCCCGGCAGAGGCACCGTGGAAGAGGTTATGGGGCCCTTGGTCCTTCAAATCACTCCCCAGAGGCGGCTGCCGGCGTCACTGATACAAAAGATCTGCCTTGCATGTGGGGTTCAAATGACATTCCAGAGGTGGGGTGTCTGCGTCCAGCGCCCCAAAAGTAGACCTGACATGAGGATTCCTGTGCAAGTCATTTATCAAGAAGGTGAAACAGTTGGGAAAACAGGAAGGAAAGGTGAAGAAAGCAAGCAAGGATGTGACCTCAGTCGATGTCCCGTGGAGTATGGCTTTAGCTGGCAGTGGTAGGGGACCTCTGGGTGGAAGTTACGCCCTGAAGTAAGGATGCTGGGGCTTTCATACCCCTAAACCCATCAGCCGCTGGTTAAGTGCAGCCCAGGGAGAGGCTGGAGGATGTAAATTCCCAGGCAATTCTGTCTCCTTGCCTTTGTAGAAAGCAGCTCTAGAAGCTGGAGGGCAGGCAGTCCTCCAGGAAGTCACAGGCGCTGGTTACTGGAAAGTAAAGCACATAGAAGCTCATAGAGCTCTTTCCAGCTCCCATCTTCCTGCATAAACAGGGTAAAAGGTCACAGGGGGTCTGGACTGAGTGCCTACAATACCTGCCAGATGGGACAAAGGGAGGTGGAATCTTGAATGCCCTCCTCCTTCACCCATGGAGGAGTCTTATCTCTGGGGGCAAAAAGTTTTCTAATATTCCAGGCCCAGCCCTCTACTCTCCATGTGCCATTGGAAACATCCCATTTGATCCACTCCCTCCCTGTTGAAACCCAGGGTCAGTGGGTAGATGGATAGGTGGGTGCTCCCAAGGGTCCCAATGCCTGTTCCCGCTCCAGCCAGGAATTTCTACTTCTGACATCTGGGTCCTAGGGCTACTGCAGCTCTCCCATTGTTTTTTTGTTTTTGTTTTTCCTAATGTCTATTTTTGCAAATATTATTGATTGGAGCTGGATTACTAATGCAAGTTTACAAACCCCCCAAAACAACAACAACAAAACCCCCCACAACCTCACATCAGCGAAAGGGGGTATTGCAGATACACATGCTCCAACTAATTTTCAATCCCTCGGACCCCGCTGCGGTGTGGGCTGCATTTTAAGACACCAGCAGATTCCCAGGCCAGCCTGCAAAGAAGCAGGATAAATACAGCTGTCGAAGGTAAAGGATTGCTCTCCATTTGTCCTGGGGCTAAATTGCCCCCAAAACCTCCAACACAGGTGTATTGAGCTGAGCGGTGTCATCTCCAAATTCATGCCAACCCAGGACCTCAGAATGTGAGCTGTTTTGGACGCAGGGTCTTTGCAGATGTAATTAGTTAAGATGAGGTCATACTAGTTGAGGGTGGGCTCTAAATCCAAAATGACTGGTGTCCTTCTAAGAAATAGAGGAGACACACACCCAGGGTGAACCCATGACAGGATGGAGGCGGGGATTGGAGGGATGCGTCTACACACCAAGGAACGGCAAGGGTGGCTGGCATCTAGCACGAGCTAGGAGAGAGCCATGGAGCAGATGCTCCCTCAGAGCCTCCAGAAGGAACCAGCCCTGCCAACACCTGGGTTTTAGACTTCTAGCCTCCAGAACTGTGAGAGAATACATTTCTGCTGATTAAAGCCACTCAGTTTGTGTAATATGTTAAGGCAGCCCCAGGAAACGAATACAAGAGGAGTGCAGAAGGATGGAGGTCAGCCCTCAGCCCCATGGTGGACCCACGTGCCTTCCTCCTGGTGGCACTGAAGGCCCCTCCAAGCTCTAGGAGGATGAGGAAAGGCGGGTCTGAGCCCCCCTCCCCACGGTGGCACCCCTTTGCTGGAAGCTGGAGAGGACTTTACACCCCCGGACCTCTCTGGGCCCTGAGACACAGGTGCCTGTAATGGCTCCATTTTGACACTTGGATGTGTGGGTGCGTGGGAGTACTTAGCTCCTCACTGGGTTTTCTGGGACCCTGTGAGTAGGGTGGGTGTGTTAGTTAGGATTCTCCAGAGAAATAGCACCAAAGAATGTATATAAATATACATACCTCCAGGGAAATATATAGAATGTATATAAAAGAATGTGTGCATGTGTGTGTGTGTGTACACATATATATATATACAGAGAAGGGGAGAGAGAGTTAAAAAAAAAATAGTTGGCTCACACAATTATGGAGGCTGGCAAGCCCAAAATCTGCAGGGCGGGTCAGGAGGCTGGAGACCTAGGGGAGAGCCAGTGTTGCAGTTCAAGTCCAAAGGCCACCTGCTAGCAGAATTTCCCCTTACCTGGGGGAAGTCAGTCTTTTGTTCTATTCAGGACTTCGACTGATTGGAAGAGGCCCACCCACCTTATGGAGGGCAATCTGTTCTACTCAGAGTCCGCTGCTTTAAATGTTACTCTCATCCAAAAGCACTCTCACAGAAACATCCAGAATAATGTTTGACCAAATATCTGGGCATTTTGGCCCAATCAAGCTGACACATAAATCAATCATCACAGAGGGCAAGGATTATGATTGCCATTCTAGAAAGAGGAAAACTAAGGCCCAGAGAGGGTGAACAATTTGCCCAAAGTCACAAAGCAAATTTGTTGCCATGAGGAGTTGTGAAAAAGAGGCTGACAATAAGGAGAACTTGGATGCAATTCACATCCACCCTGGACCAGAGCTTTAAACCTCGTGGTACTCCTACACAGACATTGGATAAGGGATAAACATGCCCAGGAGGTATTTTCATTCATGTGGTACATTTCACTTATAGGTTTCGAGGCAGTAAAGATACTGGCCACCATGGAATGATTGTCTTTTTGTGCCAGAAACCATCCTCATGACATCTAATCATCACAGTAACACTGAAGCGACTATCCTTGCGCCCACTTTGCTGATAAGAAGACTGAGGCTCAGAGCACCGAGGAAGCTGGCCAGGGTCACACAGCTAGTGAGTAGTCTGCTCCCTTATCCACCGCCCACCCTCCTCCTCAGCAGGCCCTGAACAAGAGCTCTGGGCAGAGTGTGGCCACACACAGGGCTTCGTCTGCTTTTCCCAGCAGTCCTGTAGGGAAGAGGGATTGGTTCCACCTTTCAGAGCAGGAGCTGAGGTGTAAAGACAGTCACTGACTTGTCCATGGTTGCACAGCTAACCAGTGTCTTGGCCAGAATTGGAAATCTCTCCACGGCCCTGATGCTGGGGGTAAAAGAAATCATGGTTCCTTCATTTAGTTGAGTGTTTACTGTGTTCGAGGTATACATATCATCTTATTCTACCTTCCCCACAACTTAAATTTAATAGCTAACAGGGATTTAGCATCCTTCTATGCACTATGCCATTTAAGGCTCCCTGCAAACCCATGAGATAGGTAAAAATGTGACTCTCATTTTACAGATGAAGAAACTGGGGCACTGAGAGGTCAAGAAACTTGCCCAAGGTCACACAGCGACCAAGCGTATGGCTGAGATTTTAAAGCAGGCAGCCTGATGCCAAAGCCCAAAGCCTCAACCACTGTCCTAGGATGTGTTCATTCATTCATTCATTCAATAATTTATTAAGTGTACTATGTGTCAGGTCCTCTTCTACATGTAGGTGACATGGTATTGTGACTGATATCGCCATATATTTTCTTCTTTTTTTTCCCTTTTCCTTTACTATTCAGAGAGAAATAAGGGATGGAGAGATAACCTAAGTCTAGTACTTTCCCAGCTTTAAACCTGTTGATCTCCTAGCGGAGGATAAAGATAACAAACAAAACTTTTAGACAGTGGTAAAGGTGAAAATAAGATAAATGAGGGAGGGCTGAGGGCAAGCTCAGCTGTTGGGGAGGCCTCTTTGGGGTAGAATCTTTTGAGCAAAGCTCTGAGTGACAAGGAAGATCCAAGTATGTGGATATCTGAAGAAACAGTGTTCCAGGCAGACAGAAAAGCAAGTGCAAAGGCCCTGAGGCAGGAACAAGGTGGTATGTTCGAGAAGCAGAATGATGGCCAGTGAGGAGAAACCTACAGAGAAATGAGGTGCCTGGTCACACAGGGCCTTTCTTCAGATGTTCTTGGGGGCCGGCAGCCATTTCTCTCTCCTTCATGGTAGCAGTGGTCTGTCCTTGTTCAGGTACCCCCTCTCTCTTCACCCCACAGTTCAGGGGTTCACTGTCTAGTCTAAGCCAGGGGTCAGTAAACTTTTTCTATAAATGACCGGACAGTAAATATTTTAGGCTTCGGGAGCCTTATGGTTTCTGGTGCCACGACTCAATTCAGCTCGTGTCCACGCTCTGGAGGTCGAAATTCTGCCTTAAGAGAAACATTCCACTACAGGGCTCTTTGTCTGATTTCCAAAGTACATAGTAACTTACAATGGAGGCACCCAAATGCCTGACATGCAGATGACCCTGACTAGCACAAGAGCAGGTGTAAGCGATGCAAAAACAAATGGGCATGACTATGTTCCAATAAAATATTATTTACACAAGTTTGCCAACCTCTGATCTAAATGAGAGGGATTGCTGGTGCTGATGGGCAGGTGGGTGCCTATGAGAGCAAATCCTTGAGAAGGTGACCGCCCACCCCACACTCCACACCGTCTCCCTCTGCTCTCACAGCTCAGGATCTCTGTTCTCCAAGCATCCCCAACAGATGTGAGGGGCTACAGTGCCCTCCTCTTTAGGAATGATGGAGGTAACTCCATGTCACAACGCTCAGCCCTCCCGGAAAAAGAGCTGCTAAGGATGCCATGCCCACAGGAGTGGGAGGCGAGGGCCTGGGGTCTGCAAGGATTTCTTAAGATCCAAAGAAGTGGAGTGGTGGCTTGTATACCAGCACAGAGGCCATCCTTGGGACACATCTGGCTGTCTCCATTACCCACCTGTGGCCTCTCCCCTCTCTGACAAGTGAGAGGAAATAGAGTACCGAAGAAGGAAGGAAGGATGGAGGGAAGAGAGCCCCTCTCCCAGCTCTGGCAGCTCCCACAGTGAACCTTCCACACATGACAGATGCTTATGGCTTTAGACAACGAAATGGATCATCGCCTTCTATCTTAAACTGGGGTCATTACCCCTCAATTCTGCAGAGGCGCATCCGAGGCCTCATTTTTTTGTTGTTTGCATATGAGATCATCTCAATTAAAGAGAATTGGAAACATTCCCCTCCATTTCTTTAGCAAACAGAGTCTTATTGCCTCCCACCCAAAAAAGAAAAACAAAAGCCAATATTGCAATTTTAAAAACAAAACAACTCTTAAGCAGAGATAGGCGGGTTCTGGGTGAAAAGACATTTGTATATATAGGGATTTTTTTAGGAAAAACACAGCTGTCACCTTCTGCCACAGGTCACTGGGCAGTGGAACTAATTGAAACAATCTAACACAGTGGGATTGCCCTTCTTTGCTTCTTGGTGTTATTCAGATCTTCTGTCAATCTGATTTGATGCCAGGCAGACTTTTCCACATGTGGAAGGGAAGTGATTGGGGGCAGGCACAGCCCCAATTGCTGGGTCACAAGAACAACTTGGGATGATTGCTTAAATATGGGTTCCTGAGCTCTGCCCACGAGAACAGAATCTCCAGGGAAGGGGGCCAGACAATCAGTATCTTTAACATTGCCCCTGACAAGTGTGAGGAGTTTGGTGTATGATGCAAGAAATGCACAGGCAGAACCAGGAGGTTGATTTGATTTCTGAGAGGTCAAGGGGAGCCAAAGTTATAAGGCAGCAAAACCCATAAATAAGCAAATACCTCAAGGTAATAGAAAGAGAATAGAAGGTGCAAACGCCAGTTCATCATGAAAGGAGAAACAGATAGACCCATAAAAAGAAGCAGAGACTAAGAGTAGCCAAGACTCTTGAATGGAGAAGCCTCAGAAGGAAGGTACATGACATCAGGCAAATGCAAAACCAAACAAACAAGCAAGCAAGAAGGTGGCACAATGTTAATAGTAGACAAAGTGGAATTAAAGACTAAAATTACACTACAAAGTACAATAATGTAGGACATATTTTAAGAGAAGATATAATCATAAACATGTATGTGGCAAATAACATAGCAACTAAACACAAGGGCAAAAAGTATTATAGATTGAAGGAGAATTGCCCCTCAAATATAATTTAAGTTGAAGATTTTTTAATACAACCTTTTCAGAATTAGACAGGTCCAGTAGTTCAAAAAGAAGGATGTAGGGATTTCCCTGGTGGTCCAGTGGTTAAGACTCTATGCTTCCACTGCAGGGGGCACAGGTTTGATGCCTGGTTGGGGAACTAAAATCCCACTTGCCACGTGGCATGGCCAGAAAATTAAAATTAAAAAAAAAAAGGGTGTAAAGCAATGCTGTCCATTATGGAAGCCACTCACCACATGTGGTTACTAAGCACTGGAAGTAAGGCAAGTTCAGCTGACATGTACTTTCAAGAGTAAGATATAGGGCTTCCCTGGTGGCGCAGTAGTTAAGAATCCGCCTGCCAGTGCAGAGGACATGGGTTCGAGCCCTGGTCCGAGAAGATCCCACATGCTGCGGAGCAGCTAAGCCCGTGTGCCACAACTACTGAGCCTGCACTCTAGAGCCCACGAGCCACAACTACTGAGGCCTGCATGCCACAACTACTGAAGCCCGCGTGCCTAGAGCCCGTGCTCTGCAACAAGGGAAGCCACCACAATGAGAAGCCCGCGCACTGCAGCAAAGAGTAGCCCTCGCTCGCCGCAACTAGAGAAAGCCCGCGCACAGCAACGAAGACCCAATGCAACCAAAAATAAATAAATAAAATAAATAAAAACATTTTTAAAAAGTAAGATAGAAATGCCAGATTCCAAAGACTGTACAAAAAAAATAGAATATAAAATACCTCATTAATAATTTTTGTATTAATTATTTGCTGAAATGATAATATTTTGGATGTATTGGGTTAAATAAAGTATGTTGTCAAATTAATTTCACATGTTTGTTTTTACTTTTTAATATGGCCAATAGAAAATATAAATTTACATATATGTAATAATAAATTCTTATTACATTTCTATTCAATAATACTGACCTAGAAGAATCAAATAACATCAGCAGCAAGTGATTCTGTGAGGCCCCATCATTTTCTATTTCCCTCTATGGATTCCAAAACCCTCCTCGTATTCCATATGCGTCCTTTCAACCATTGCCTCTCACTGGAGCTTGGCAAGTGGAGAGTTTGTTGTGTTACAAGGAGGAGAAGCTATGGATCCTAACCTCCTTTGTGTCTACCTACTAGAGGAATTTGGGCTTTAGATTTGTTATTTATAAGATAAAAATAAATCCTGCCAGCAGGGTTGTGGTGAGGATTAAATGAGATAACATACTCTCATGTTTTCTGAAAAGACAAAATTAAAAATCAAAGCGAGATGAAGGGGGTCCGTTCCTGTCCCTGTGTCCCTTGCATACAGAGATGTCAGTGAAAACTCAGAACCAGAGCTCCTCAGGATACAGGGCTGGAGAAGTTGCGGTGGTGGATGGAGGGTGTGGTGTGTTGGGAGCAAAGATTCCCAACCCTGAGGGTTTCACTCTGTAGCCTTCAGTCAGGGCACCAGTCAAGAGACCTCATCCCACCATGAATTAGGATAGCTTTTTATCTCACGTTAGATTCCTTAGAAATAAGACACGGCAACTTCAGCTGCTCTCAGCAAAAAGGATTTATCTTGTATGATTGTCATTGTAGATTCACAGTAAGTTCAAGCCAGAAGGCCCTGAGTGGTCATCTGGTACAGTTAAGATGACCAACTTCTCCCAGTTTATCTGGAACTTTCCTGATTTTAGCGCTGAAGTCCCACACTCCAGAAAACCTCTCAGTCTGAGCAAACCAGGACAGTTGGTACCCCTGGTTGTGATGTTCCTCAAACCCAGGTTTCATAGATCTGCCCTTGGTAGAATTACCCTGAGACATTTGTTAAGACACAGGTAGATCTCTGGACCCACATCCCGCACTCAGAATCACCAGGGAAGTCGTCCCAAAATTTGGACCCCATTTCCCCAGGTGACTCTGACACCCAGCCAGGTTTGGGAACACAAATGAGTACAACTGTTTCATTTTGTGGATGGCGAAACCGAAGTCCTAGTTAAAGGTCTCATGCTGAGATGATTATGGTGCCTCCTTCCTCATAATAATTCCAAATAACAACAGTATGAAAAGGTTTGTAATAAGTATAAGAATGTTAAACAAAGTTCTGATGTTCCCTTTTAGGGTCTATTTCCATCTTTTTTTTTTCTTAATATAAAAAGTATTTAGTAGTGTTCTCTTCCTTTGTTGATGCCCAAAACCCATACTGGGTCTGTTTGTTGGGTGATTCAGCCTCAGGCAGAGACATGCCCAGGTGGGAGCCTGGACCCCGGTGCTTCACAATGAGAGGTGGTCCCTGCAGCCAGAGCTGTTTGGAGAGCTCTGGGTTCCTCTCCCAGACCTAGGAAGTGCCTAAGCACGGACAGCAGAACAAGAGGACCCTCCAGAAATGCTCGTGTGAGAGTAGAGGGTGGTGGTGAGAAGAGTGGAGAGACCCGGCTCCGCCAAATTCTCTGCTGTGGCTGGATACCACAGGTGAAATTTAGGACGATTTGGTTACCAGTTCATCGAAAAGAGAGTCATCTTTTGCAATACACAAGCCACTTACTGCATGTCCATTTCCTGCTCCATCCTGCTCAATCAAACCCAGGCCATATTCCCAACACCTGGACTCTGGGTTGCCAGATTTTTCTTTTCTTGGAAAAGAAACAGCATGTAACATGGAAACAGCTCCAGCTCTGGAGCTAGACAATCTGGATCCAAAGTGTGTCTTTGCCACCTACTAACAAGTCACTTTGCCCCTCTGGGCCTCAGAATTCCCCTGTGTGAACTGGGGTAATGGCACTGGACTTGCCGCATTGTTGTGAGGATTAAAGGTGATATATGTAAACATCTTGGGCGCACAGTAGGAAGCCATAAATAATGACAACTGCATGATCAAAATAATATACATAAGGTGCTTGCTTTGCATTAAGGGCTCAGCTGGTGTCTCTGACACAGTCTCCACTCCCCAGAGACCCTGGGTCCCCAATGGGAGGGTTCTACACGAATAAAAAGAAAAGTATGCTACCCGGAGAGAGAAGCAAGCAGATAAGCAAGACGTCCAGGAAGTTGGTATTTTCTGGCTGTGAGGGCTGCCCTAGTTTATTTTGGCAGCTGCCTCCACCAGCAGTGATGGAGGGAGAAAGGAAAGAGAAATGGCAGTAAAACAAATGGATCAACCAAGGAGGAAGGCTGGTTCCAGCTTCCAAAGGAGAACCCAGCTGTCCCGGTGATGGAGATGTGATGTGTCCCTGGATTCTGGTCTGGCCTTCACATGCTTGCCCTCGACATGGAGAGATGTTTCCGGAATAACTGGGTTGGGAGGAGTTCAGGTCCTGTGTTTTTTGTTTTTTTTTTTAAGAAACAGGTATATCCTTTTTTTTATTTTAATAAATGTATTTTATTTATTTATTTTTGGCTGCACTGGGTCTTTGTCACTATGTGCAGGCTTTCTCTAGTTGTGGTGAGCGGGGGCTACTCTTCGTTGCGGTGCGCAGGCTTCTCATTGTGGTGGCGTCTCTTGTTGTGGAGCACGGGCTCTAGGCGCTTGGGCTTCAGTAGTTGTGGCGCTCAGTTAAGATGACTTAGTTGCTCCGCAGCATGTGGGATCTTCCCAGACCAGGGCTCAAACCCGTGTCCCCTGCATTGGCAGGCGGATTCTTAACCACTGTGCCACCAGGGAAGCCCCAGGTCCCAGACTTGCTCCAAATGGCAACTGTTTTAGTAAGAGTTGCTGTGTGACAAACCACCCTAAAACTTAGTGGCTTAAAACAGCAACAGCCATTTACTTGCTGAGCATTCTGCGATCAGGGCTGGGTGCAGCTGTTCCACGAGGGGTCAGCTGGAGTCACTCCTGGGTGGCTGCAGTCAAGTGGCAGTTTGGGACAAAGATCCAAGATGGGCTCATGCACATGTCTGGCGCTTCACGGTGCTTGGGCTGAGATGGCTGAGGTGGCTGGGAGAGGGAGTGACTCTTCCCCACGTGGCCTCGCATCCTGAAGGAGCCTAGCCCATGGGTCCTCATGCAGAGTCTCAGGGCAGCAGGAGACTGAGATTGGAAACTGCACACTTTTTAAAGTCTGGACTCTGGAACTCTCATGGGGCCACTCCTGCCATATTGTATCGGCCAAAGCAGTCACAGCTCAACCCAGATTCAAGAACTGGGGGAATGGACTCCACCTCGTGAAGGAAGGAGGGGTGATCCACACCGCAAAGGGTGTGGATGTTGGGAGAGGTGATTCATCAGAGGCCATCGTTATAACAATCTACACAGCAACATAGAACACTGCCTAGGGCATGACATTCAAGGCCTTTGTCCTCTGGCTCCAATGCCCTTTCACCCCCCTGGTGAGCTTCTACACTCCAACTTCCTTCTCTGAGCAACTTGGGGACCCTTTCCCTCCATGGGGTCTTTGCTGGTGGGTCTCCTTCGGCAGGGCTCAGTGTGAACAAAATCCAAATCCTAGAGTCAGCCAGCCCTGGGTGGCAACCTGGTTCCATCACTCACGCCCAGCTGTGGGATCTCGGGCAAATCTCTCAGTGTGTCTGAGCCTCATTTCCTCCCCTGTTAAGTAGGATGCTGAGGCCTTCCCCCGATCAGGCTGCCGTGAAGGTGAAGTGAGAGACAGCAGGTCACGTGCCTGACATAGAGCCTGCCTGGCACTGAGGGTGACACTGAGTATTGGTCCTGATCTCCCTCCATCCTCCACTGCGCCCACTTCTCTGCCTGGGAGACACCTACTTGTTTTTCTACGGCACATTCTTTGAAAAGTTTTCCCTGGATTCCCCTAACCCTTACCCCAAGGAGAATTAGTCACTCCCTCCTTTTATCTCCCATAACCTTTTGCAACACCTTACTGATGTCCAAGGTCACAGTGACATAAACATGTGTGTCTCTCCCAAAGTGGAAGTTCTTGCATTCATCCTTTTATCTTCAGGGCCCAGAACACAGTGGTGATCTGTGCATTCATTTGGTGAATGAATGAGTGAAGGCCTGGGCTCCCCAGAACTCTGAGATACTCTTCATTTTTCTAGGACCCTTGTCTCGTACCCCCAATTGCCCCAGAAGAGGAGTGGAAGGAAAACAGGGATAAGGCTTTCGTCCCTTTAGACGTGTGATCCTTTTACACATGTGATCCAGTGCCATGATGTCTGCTCTGGGGTAGAAGGCCCAGCAGTTGCTGCAGCCGCATCTGCCACCCCGATCTAATGGGGGCTGTCCATCCCAAAGGAAGGAGAGGCATGCTCTTCCTGCAGGGTCATTATGCATGAAAAATTAAGGCATCAAGTAGGAAGCTTAGCTCAGTACTCATGAGATAAACACGCATACCTCGTTTGCAGAGTGAGCACCCTGGCTCCTGTCGGCCTGGTGGGACCAGGGATGTGGGACCAGGGAGGCTGGCCTCAGACGGCAGGCCCTGTGGCTCAGCAGAAAATACTTGCAACTGAGGCTTCCAGGGGTAGGAGAGATGGGGTTCAAATCCCAGCTCTGTCACTTGAGGTTGTGCAAACCTGAGCCAACCTCCTCACATTTCTGAACTTCCATTTGTTCGTCAGTAAGATGGAGATAAAGATAACTCTCGAGAAAGACCACTGTGAGGATTAAATAAGGTAACGTAGGTCCCTGGTCCTTTTGCTGCTCCCAAACCATCTGGGTCTCAGATCTGTGACCATCGCTCTAGCAGTTAAATTGTTCCATAAAGTAAATAACTGAACTTGTTCACTGCCTTTCTGGACCCTTAAGGAATATTATTGGAGTTTGGAAAATGACAAAATGTAGGTGCTGGGCAGCTGCTAGTTTCACTGACTGGGCAGTAAACACCAATCCTAATAATAGTAGAGCTAACAGATGAGCATTTCACGTGTGTCAGGGACTGTCCTAAGCATTTTACACACATTCATTCATTTAATCTTGTCGACAATACTGTGAAGCTGATGTATTATTTTCCCCATTTTACAGAGGGAGAAATTGAGGCCCAGAGAGGTTGAGCAACACGCACGGTTATACAGCTGGTTAGAGGCAGAGTTGGGGTTAAAACTCAACTGGTCACACACCACACAGCCTGTGCTCTGAACCATGAGGCCCTCCTGTGTGGAAGTAGCTCATTGTGCTTTACCAAGCCGATGGTGTTTACGGCTCTGACTGCTGTAGCAAACGACCACAGGATACCCGGTGCTCGGGGAGCACTTACCGTGCAGGACACACCCTGCTGAGACTTTTCTTTGAATTGTTCCAACAGTCTTATGAGGCCAGGACTATTATTTGGATCTTCTAGATGAGGAAACCCAGATACAGTGAAGGCAAGGATCCCTTCCAAAGTGACACAGAGAATGGGTGGGGGAGTTGAGATCTGAAATTCAGCAGAAACCAAACTTAACCTTCACCCAGGTTATTACAAGTAGAGGATGGTGTGGGTGCATAAGTATTTGAAACTGACCAAGCTTAAGTCCCGGATGTCAGTTACTACTCAACTGCTATAACTCAAGTCCAGGACACTGAGCAGTGCATCTGTCCAGACCTCACAGCTCTCCCCAGCTCCCCAGCAGCCGCTTGAGGTCGGGGCTCCTTCTTGATCCCCTGCAGTTCCTCCTGCATGGCCTTCAGCCTCATACCCCTCCTCCCTTTAACCAGAGGCTCTCCCTGGGGCAGGACTTAGCCACCTGGGTCCACAGCCTCCAGCAGGGCCTTTGGCTGGAATTCAGGAGGTCAGAGAAATTGGAAGGGAAAATTACATCTCTGTGCTCACTGATCTTAACTGAAATCAGGCATTTCCTTTAGTTGTAGGTCACCCATGGAAATAACTGATAAATTCCTTATCACTTTATATAGTTCCAATGGTATTTCCAGAATACCATTCACACCTATCATCACTTCGAAATTATGGTGCTTATTAGACCTGCCGTTGCATCTTATTATTTAGTGCCTTAATAAAGAAGCATGTATATTGCTAAACTATAAATGTGTTTTTGATACTATTTTAAATATAACTAGTACACTTTGTAATCTGTGTATTTTTGTCCTGTGCCTTGAAAACAATATCCCCAAAAGGAGTCTATAGGCTTCAGTAGACTTCCAGAGTCCCTGGTTCATGAAATATTTATAGCAATACTTTGAGATAGGACTCTATTATTGTCTCTTACAATTCCCATTATATTGAAGAGAAAACTCAGGCACAGAGAGGGCAGGAAAACTGCCCAAGGACACACAGCCAGTAGGTGAAGAGCAAGGATTAGAATCCAAGGCAATCTATGTCAAAGCCTGCCCTCTTGGCCAGCACTTTGGGTCAGGTCCCCTAAGCCCCCTTGCAGGCCTCCAGACCATCCCTCCATCTGGCACTTTCTTCACCGGAATGTAATTATTGCTTTATCTCTTGGCAATCCCTGAAGGACCCTTGAGGGCTGGGACTGGTTTTATTTATCTCTGAATCCCTGGAAACTAACCCAACACTCAGCCCAGAAAATGTTCCGAATAAAAGGTTTTGAATGAATGTGTCTCCAACCCATAAAGCCTCATACATGGTTGGTGCAAAGACCCTTTTATTCCTGACAGAATTTTACAGCATTAAAAAAAAAAAAAAAACACCCAAATAATTTGTCCACATTTTATAATGACATTATTACAGAGTCGTACATTTTTATAGCACTTTTGATGTTGCCAACAATTTTTATATCCCTTTGACTTGAACCTCAGGAGTAAATTAGTCTGGACAGGGATGAGGAACTTAGTTTCACAGAGAAGTCAACGGAGGCTCCAGGCAGTAAAGCACAGGGCTGAAGGGCATAGGCTGCGGAGGCCGGCGGTGGCCCGGGTTCAAGCCCAGCTCCACCACTCACTCCCTGGCTGACCTCCTGCAAGAGCCTCAAATCTCTGAGCCCAGTGGTCTCATCCATAGAATGGGTCAGTAATAGCTACCTTATGGAATTGTTGTTAGGATTACCAGAGAGGATGGGTACCGTTTAGAACGAGTTTCTGGAACACTGTCAGGACACAGTAAACTGTAGCTCTCCTCCAATACCAGTGGAAGATGTTCCAGTGCTGGCATTATCACAGGGCTAATGTGTGTGAGATCGCGCACTGTGGCGGCATTAGAACTGGATTCTGGTTCTGGCTCAGCCACATGCCTGGAACAAGATTCTAAACTTCTCTGGAACTTATTTTCCTGATGTGCAAAATGAGGAGGCAGGATGGGGTCAGGTGCAGGGGCTCACAATTCCTTCTTCACCTGTGCATAATCCATTATGAAGTCCAGTTTACTTATTTTTTTAATGTATATTTTATTTTATTTTTGACCACACTGCGTGACTTGCGAGATGTTAGTTCCCTGACCAGGGATTGAACCTGCGGCCTCGGTAGTGAAAGCACAGTCCTAACCACTGGACAAACAGGGAATTCCCTAGAAAGTTCAGGTTAGAGAGAGGGTGGGATCCCTTGCCCTGAGCCCCGAGGAGCTTTTGGGGCACTGCTTGAAGACAGAACAACTGGTTTAGCCACAGGTCAGCACCAGGGAGAATGAGGGCAGGATTAGGCCTGTAGGCTTGTTTCCTTTGGGGTGTGTGTGTGTGTGTGTGTGTGTGTGTGTGTGTGTGATGTGAGAGGTGAGAGGAGTTAGCGGATTTCAGTGTCTTTAGATGGGGTCCCCCTCTAGAAGGTAACCGAGTTTGATCCACGTTCAAGCTTCTCCAACCCAACTCTTGCAGTGTATAATTCTTTAAGGAGAGTCAGAATCTCCCCCATTCATCCTCCACTGCAGCCCCCTTCCCAGCCCTGATCTGCTTCCTTCTTTCCCCCCAACCTCTTATGATTATGAGGCTTAGAGACTCCCGCTAGCATAACACTGCTGCAAAGGGCTGACTACCCAGGGCCTCTCTGCCAAGGGGCTCTCTTGGGAGCCAGCCTTGACCAGAACTGGTGGAAGCCTGTCCTGTAGTTGCATCCATGAGCCCCCATATAAACGGCCTCCTGAACTTTATATTGTTAACCGTGACAGGGGAGACCAGAAGTGTGGGAGAGGAGAAGGGGGTCATCCCAGGCCATAACAATACTGGAGAAAACCTATTGAATAGACCTACTTCCCCAAATGACTTTCCTTGTGCAAAATTGTCTTCTATCATTGCTGGAAAAAAGGTTTTTAAAAGAGGTTAACATGTGATTTAATGAATATGGTGTAATAATGTTCCTTGTATCAAATTAAAATTCTAAGATGGCCACATGAAACAAGTGCATTTTGAGTATCCAACGTTATGCATTATTATTATTGGGCTGCTTGATTGCCCTACATACTTGGGAATGAAAGAAACAGCTCCAAGTCCTGCATTTGAATTGGTAAGCATCACCTTCAGAAAGCAAATCTGAGCAGACCAGGAGCGGGCCCACCCAGCTAAGAAAGGTCCTGGGATATTAAGAAATAACTTTATAATAAAGCAGAGGTATAATGGAGCAGAGAGACAACAACACTGGTTTCGTGGGCACAGCAGATAACAAGGGGTATGTCTGAGTCTGGATTCTAGTGGCTTTATCCTTTCGCTATGCTACTTTAGGCAAGTCACTTCACCTTTCTGAGCCTCCGTTTCTTCGCAGTGTTATTTAGTCTGGATAAAGGACTGTTGTGAGTGTAGGACCACTGTGTTGTTGAGCTGGTGTGAGGATAAATTGAGGTTATAGATGTGAAAGCACTTTGTAAAGTATGGGCCATTGAGTTCCAGGATTGAAGATAACTGAAAGATCTTATGTTGATTTCTTCCTTATTCCCACCCCTCCCCCACTTCTGAAGCCCAGCTGCTGTCTATAATATTTAATAAGAGTAAGCCACATTTATTTAGCACTTACTAAGGGCCAGGTGTTATTTCACTCAGTTCCACTGTAACTTTATAAGTATTATTATTAACTCCATTTTATAGACTAGGAAACAGAGGCTCAAAATGGCTCGTAAGCTGCCCAAGGTCACAGGACCAGTAAGTGGCAGGGATTTTTTTTTTTTTTTTTTTTTTATGTAGTGGAAAGAGCACTGGTGTGAAGGCAGCTTAGGGTTTGAATTCCAGGGCTTATGCTCTCTGTGGCCTGGGCAGGTTACTTTTTTTAAAAAAAATTAATTAATTAATTAATTTATGGTTGTGTTGGGTCTTCGTTTCTGTGCGCGGGCCTTCTCTAGTTGCAGCAAGCGGGGGCCACTCCTCATCGCGGTGCGCAGGCCTCTCACTATCGCGGCCTCTCTTGTTGCGGAGCACAGGCTCCAGATGCGCAGGCTCAGTAGTTGTGGCTCACAGTCCGCGGCATGTGGGATCTTCCCAGACCAGGGCTCGAACCCGTGTCCCCTGCATTGGCAGGCAGATTCTCAACCACTGCACCACCAGGGAAGCCCCAGTGGCAGGGATTTAAACCCAAGTCTTTCTGACTCTAAAACCTCTTAGTTCTTAGGCTGTATTTGCCTCTAAATATGCCTGACAAGCTGCTTCCAAACTGTGCTTGAATACCTCCAAGGAAGAGGGGCTCATTCACCCCTTTTCCCATCCACACAATGAGTGCTCTCCCCTGACACATAAAGCATTATTGCGGTGATCTGTAAAACAGAGTGATTGGAGAGGATGCTTGCTTAAGATCTATTCCAGAAACATCATTTTAAGAGCACGTGCATTTACAGACAAATTCAGCCTGGCTACAGAAGAAAGGATTAAAAATCTGTATGAAAATGGAACACAGCGAGTAAGAGGTGTGTGTGAATGGGGGCAATTAATCCTCTTTTGCCAATCGCTGTAAAAAAAAAACATTGGCTGGACAGGAGGCATTTATTCCCTGCAGACACATAGTGTGATTTTGAAATATCTCCACAGAAGGAAAGATGACTGAGGAAATACAAATCTAATAAATGTGCAGGGCAAAAGAAAAAAGGGGCTTCCATAAAAGGATTTCTAAACCATATCAAAGGCTTGTGAGGTCAGGGAGGGCTGTCGGAACATTACCAATTAGAGCTAAATGGGAAACCGGCTTAAATCTCAAAATTAAAGATGAAGAGCAGCAATTAACCTGTCTTCTAACAGCAAACGCAGCCCTTAATGCTCAGGGTAATTTAATATTTCAAAATCATGACCACAAGCATCTAAGGCTCCTGTTCAACAATATAACATGGACAATAAAAGGCTCAGCAGGACTTTGGCTAGCATGGGTGAGATGGCACAGGGATAATGCCGGTCCAGGGTTACTCTGAAGTCACAATGGCACAGACACAGTTAGAACTCACCCCAGGACATGAGTCCACAAGGCTCGGCTCTGTTTTGCAAAGACCCATTCTCTGGCCAGCAGGGACCTTTTGATTTGTGTTTCGTGGGCTTTAATAGGGTGGATTATGCTGATGTGAGTGGGCACACATGACGTACACCCACCGTGCTCAGAGGGTCCACAGACTATTCCAGTGGATTTCTCTAAAGCAATGTTCTTAACCTTGGGGAGCTTTGAAAATGCCTCACCCCAGGGCCTTCACACAGACCAGAAGGCCGGGGCATCAGTATTTTCTAAGGCTCCCGGTTAATTTTCATTGGTACCCAGGGCTGAGAACTGCTGCTCTGAAAGATTGTGGGCCCAACAAAGAAGAGAAAGTGGATGTTTGCAACATGGTCAAGCCTTGATTAGACTCCAACCAACGGGATGGCACCAATATGCTGACCGTGAGCTGTGCAGATGAGAAAATGGGTCCACGGAAAATTTTCCAACAGGCAGGCAGGAAAATAGGGAGCTAAATAGGACAACCACATAGAGTTCAGCCCCTGACAGTCTCAGAGCATAAAATCTACGGCTGAGAGTCTGGGTTTCCTTGTTGCCAATGGATATTTGTGGCCACTCCAAATGTGCGAGGCCCCAGTGAGTGGCTGGCCTTCCACAAGAAGGATGAAGCTGAAACGCCCCGCCGGAGGGCTCCAAGTCCTGGGGCCTGGCCCGCAGCCAGCTTCCCCTTCCTTCTTTATGACTCTTCTTCCATTGCCTGGGTGACAGCATGGGGCACTGGGAAGGTCACCAGCTCTGCAGACAGATGGACTCCACCGATGCCCAGAGACACCATGAGAGTGATCTTGGGCAAGGAGCTCCACTCTCTGAGCGTGCACAGTTTCCTCATTTATGAGATGCAGGTAATAATAGGACTCACAGGTGTGGTGTGAGGAGTGCATGAGATCAGCTATGAGAGCCCTCAGCGTGGTGCCCGGCACGCTAGGCCACACATACGCGAGGCACCACAGAACACCCCTTCATGGACCCTCTTGCCACATGGACCAGGTATGTGCCCTTCCTTGTACCACCCCACGCTTCCCGTCTCCATGCTTTTGCCCAGCCAGGTCCCTCCTCCTGGAGCACCTTTCCTCCTCATCCCTTCCTGTCCAATCCTACATTATTTGCCCTGAGGCTGAATTAGGCTCCACCTCTTTTCTCCTTTTGTACCTTCCTCATCCCAGAATTTTAGGTTTTAAACCCTCCAGTGGGACTGTTCTCTCCTCTGACCATTTACCTGGGCCCCTACTCTGCAATGACCATCGTCTTCCTGATACACACCATCACTCTCACCTACACTGAGAATTCCCCTGGGATAACATCTGTGATGTTTCATCCCCCGGAGGACAGTGTGGAGTCCCAGAAAAAGTGTGGGCTTTGGTACCCAATCTTCTCCACAAGCCTAGGAGGTAGGTCCTACTATTATCCCCACTTTACAGATGAGGAAACTGAGGTGTAGGTTAAGTCACTTGCCTCAAGCCAAATAGCTAGTTCATGAGTGGGACCCAAATCCAGCAGCCTGGCCCCAGAGTCCTGGCTCTTAGCCACTTTGGGATATATCCTTGCAGAGTGAAATTCGCCCTGTGGATGAGAATGAATAGGAGGGAGGGAGGACCAAGGAGACTGGGAGGTGGAGACACTGTGAGTTCTAGCTGGAGCAGGGAGGCCTGTCACCAGCATCAGGGGGCCTCAAGGAAGCCACAGGAGCACTGAGTTTCCCTTTCCGTTCCTGTCAGTGTGAACCACCAGGGGACAGGCTCAGAGGCCATTGGTCAAGCATCCAATCTGGAGTGACACCCGCTGGAGCCCAGAGACTGCCCATCCCTCCTCCAACCCACCCCAAACCCTTCCCCCAACCAGAGGAAAGGGGCCCCGGACACCTAGAGTGATGGGGGTGGTGACATGAAGGGGTGGACCACACCCCGACCAAGGTCAGGCCGGAAAGAAGAAAGCCCCTGTCCAGCAGGGTGGCCGTGGGACATAAGCAGGGGCGCACCGTGTGGTCAGTGATTCTGTGGGCCAGAGCTCTGCTACAACACCCTCCGCCGTCGTCCTCCCTTGGTTCTCACGGCCGGGCTCCGACAGCCTCCTCCGATGCCCCGGCCTTGCTCCTCTTGATGCGTCCCTCCACACATCTCTGTAACAGCACTGCCCGCCCAGTGTTATGCTTACTCCCATGGCCTGTTTTACCCTCTGGACTGTGCTCTTCCTGAGGACGGGTCTGCTCTGCTCATCCCTACCTCCCCCGTGTCAGCCCAGTCAGGCCTCAATAAGCCATGGCCAGCGGCATGGATGGTACTTTCCGTTGGTCAGCTGGGCCTGCTGATTGAGATCACCTTGACCTGAGGGGCACAGGAATCCTGAGACCCGGCCCGGCCCCTGTGTACCCCCTTCCCAGTGTCTCCTGGCTCCATCATAGTCATTAGTTGTGGGGTCATGGGTTAACTTCTCTGAGCCTCCATTTCCCCATCTGTAGAAGGGAGCAATCACACTTGCCTTCCCGAGCCATTCCAGGATATAATGAGCTACCATTTAGCAGGAGCTTGCACAGGCCTGGCAAGAGAGACCCTGGGCAGCCACCGGTTCCCTGCTGGGTCTTCCCTCCCAAACTGCCACAAGCAAGTGGCTTCCATTTGGCCCTGCTGGTGTCCCTCTCCCAGTTTCTGGGTGCAGGGCTCCAGGCCCATCCTGCAGGCCCCCTCTCCCAGCTCCCTTCGCTATGAGGGGCGTGAGAATTAAGCCCAGCCCTTACGGGTGTCCCTGGACCCCTGCAGCGGGACTCAATTCCTCCACGGGCCCCCCCCGCCCAGTGAGGGCCCTTTGCCGCCTCACTGTCACCTTCTCCAGGAAGGCTGGCTTCTTGGAAGGGCATCCAGGGAGGGGGACACCTGAGCAGAACCCCAAACTGCTGCTGCTGGTGGTCGGGTGCTCCCGTCCTGCTCTGAACCCCAGCAAAGCTCCTGAGGGGCCTCCGAGCTACAGCCCCAGTGGCTGGAACCACTCCTGTGTGGAAACAGGCAGCACAGACAAAACCAGAACAGGGACAGATTGGAAACTCAGAGCGGCTTTAGGCCCAGGAACCCAATGTTCAGAACAGAGCACAGAGCAGGCTCGGCTCCACGAAGCAGGGAGGGAAAGCATTTGTCTTTTTTTTTCCCCAAGCCAAACAGAAGCAGTTTTTTTCCAGGGCTTGGCCTCCTCACCAGTTAATGGATATAGGTCTGCTTCTGCCACCTATAACCTTAGAAAAAGAAAAAGGACACAAAACTCAACAAGGTGTTTTTCCAATTCCCAGGACAGCCCCTTGGGGCTTGTTTTTACATTCACAAATTCCTTCTGTCTTCATGGCAACACAGAGGTAGGTGAAGATGATTGTTTTCCTTGTCTAATAGATGACTAACTGGAAGCTTAGAGAGGCTAAGTGACTTGTCCCTGGTGACCCAGCTAGTGAGGGCTGGGCTGGAATTTAAACCCATCTCTCCACCAACCAGGAATTTTCCCATTGTGTCCTGGGGGTTCTGGGGGTTCTGGGGGAGGGGAAGGGAGTTGCCGGGAAGAAGAAGGAGCAGTTTTGGGTTGCAGTGATTGCTCACACAGAGCAGAGCCCTTGAAAGGCTGTCCAGAAAGCAGGAAGCGCGGGACGGGAGGAGATGCAATAGTCACACATGGGTTAATTTCTGTTCCTGTTACACCTTAGAGATATTTTTCCTCTGACATATCAATTGGGCTTCCACATAAGATTTCATTTGAAGAAAGGGATAAACAGCTTATAAATAATTGGAAACCAGTGCACCGAACCAAGTCAGGTCTGCGGCTTGTGCCTGCTGTATTGGTTTGTGATGAGGTGATTTTCTGCACGATGGTGTAACAATAAACTTAAAGATCTAGAGAGGAGGCTGCATGGTGGAGGAGAAGGTCCGCATGAGTGGGGTAGGGGCAGGGCCTCTTCATTGAATTTGAATTTAAAATCTTTAGCTATTAAAAAGTGGGCAAGAGTTCCCTAGATGTTGGCCAGACCCAAGCAGCCACTTCCCAGGACAAAGCTCAGGGGAAGGTTTTGTAAGATTTGGGCTGCGAGGCGTGGTCCTCCAGGCAGGTCAGCTCCCTAGCCCATGCCCGTGTCTCTGAGCTCCTGGCCGGGCTAAGAGGCAGAACTGGCACCAGCCAACACCCAGCCATTGAGCCCTGACCCTCAGGCAGTGGGTAACGGGGTTTCCCTCATCCAAGCAAAACACCTCAGACTCCTTGGGCACCTCGGGTCAGCTGGGCAGATGATCTGGCAAGGCAACTTAAGAAGTTCAAGGAAGTCTCTGAAGTTGCTCAGACATCTGCAGAGGCTAAAACAGCAATTTCCTCTTGGTGGCTGGACATGGCGTTCCCAGAGGAACACGTGGCCCCCAGGTGCTCGTGGGTAGCCCCTGTCGCTCCTGACCCTTTTCCTGCTGCCTGACCTGCTCCAGAGCTGATGGTTCACACAGCAGGAAGGACCAGGGCCAGAGTCACCGAGATCAATAAGGCATGGTCCCTGCCCCTGAAGATCAGGGGCCATGCCAGGAACATCTGTCCCACCAGCCAGTGGCTCCTGGAAGTAATGACTATAGTAATGAGTACAGTAATGACTACAATTTATTGAAGTCATTTGTATGCATTACCTCATTGAATTATCATTACCCTCCAATGTAAGGTGAGTCCTGTTTCTAGCTCCATTTAACAGATGAGGAGACTGAGATACAGAGAGTTTAACTCAAACAGTAAGTAAAAGAATGGAGACTTGAATCCAAGTCAGAGGCCCAACCTTTACTCTTGACCAAGCTCCACTGTCCAGACCCAGGGTGTCTGGAGTGAGACCCCACCCCCACCAAGTCCATATGTCTTAGTTTCTCTACATCAGACATTCTCAGTGGGGGCAATGTCATCCCCAAGCGGGCAACAATTGAATTGCAGGAGGTTGCAAAAAATTTACTTTTTTACATATAAAGCACACATATGGATACATCATGTACCGGTAGGATTAAAAATTAATGTGGGTCTTCCCTGGTGGTGCAGTGGTTGAGAGTCTGCCTGCCAATGCAGGGGACACGGGTTCGAACCCTGGTCTGGGAGGATCCCACATGCCACGGAGCAACTGGGCCCGTGAGCCACAGTTACTGAGCCTGAGCGCCTGGAGCCTGTGCTCCGCAACAAGAGAGGCCGCGATAGTGAGAGGCCCGCGCACCGCGATGAAGAGTGGTCCCCGCTTGCCACAACTAGAGAAAGCCCTCGCGCAGAAACGAAGACCCAACACAGCCATTAAAAAAAAAAAAAAAAAAACCTAAAACACATTGCTTGTGTTTCTGTTAAAAAAAAAAAAAAAAAAATTAATGTGGAGTGCAGTTAAGAACTAAGTGCCTGGAATATAATAGGTGCTCAGTAAATGGTCACTCCCTCCTTTTGCTGCCCACTGGAGCCAAATGTGAATTGGTCCCACTGGGAGCTTTTGTGTATCAGCCCCAGTCTCCACCTAGTCCCACCCAGCTCCCCCTTCCGTCCTTCAGCCCTTGAGGCTGAGACCCTGGCATGCTCCAAGCCCGAGTCTGCACCCAGTAGGACCCGAGTTCATTCCCAACACCCCTGGTTCCTCCTTGGAAACCCCAGCACCCCAGAGTTCCCTGTTGGGACTTGTTATAGGTTAAACAGGTACAGGCTTAGCTCAGCTCAAATGAAACTTGAACACTTTAGGTCATTGTTGTCAATTCTCCCAACACAGGGAAAAAGGTAATTGTCAATTAACGAGCCCATCAACTGAGGCGGGAGGAAAATCAATAACATGGACCAATACAGAGCGTTCTAATGCCAGTCAGGATTCCAGGAACCGGAGACTTTCAAATAGGTACATGGAGTAATTGGCTTCTCCCTTGTGACCCATCCCGCGGACTCTACAACTCTCCAATTAACATGTACCATTGACAGGCACACAATTATTTGGGTTCACTGTGCCCCAGCCAGTGTTTGTTCAATCAGAACTTGCAAATACGTGGGAAGTGCACAGAATAGCAAATGCAGGATGGCTCTGGGGGAAGCCAAACAGTGAGTGGGTCTTAAAGGAACCCTGGACTTGGGATTTCTCTTTCAGAGAGCTGCCCTGAGTCTCAGCTCTGATGCTGGCTCAACCCCTCATTCTGGCCAGTCCCTAACTAGACCTGTCCCCGTCCCCACTGACAAACTTAGAGGGGGTTGCCCATGACTTAGAAGGTATTTTCCCCTCCAGTCTAACAGAGAGAAGGGGATCATCCCCCTCCCAGTCCCATTAAATAGCTGGGTCTGTGCCTATACACAGGAGGCTCCTTCTGCCTGGAAGATCATTCTGACCCATCCATAACAGCCTCTACATCCTCAGAGATTTTTCCTGGACCTCCCTAGGCTAGTTCTGGAGCCCTTCCCCCATTCAGCCATAGCACCACGGGCTCACTTTGATCTTAGTACTTACACCGTTGGGTTACCCCACTGATTCGTCTCCTGGTTTCCCCTCACAAAAGAGTAAGCCATTTGATGTCAGAGACTGTCATTCATTCTAAACATCAGCACTTAACATAGAAGGTGCTTAGTAAATGGTTGTTGAATGGATGGATGGGTAGGTAGTGTAAAAGTGAGTGGGCAAGTGGATGGATGGATTTGTGGGTACATGGCACAGGTAGGGAAAGAGATAACTGGTTGGGAATGAAGATGGGTGAGAGGGTAGAGGATAAGTGGAGAGCATGCATTGGGTTGGGTGGAGAGAGTGGGAGGGTAGGTGGGTGGTGGATGGAAGGATGGGTAAAAACTCTGATGAGGGGTTGGATGGATAGTATGTGGGTAAGTATTTAAGGCCATTTAAAAGTGCAGTGTTTAGGTGTGTGGGTTCTGAAGCCAGACCTCTTGGGTTGAATCTTAGCCCTGGTATTTCCTGGCTGTAGGGCCATGAGCAAATGAATCATTCTCTTTGGGCCTCAGTTTTCTTATCTGTAAAGTGGAAATAAGAAGAGACCTCTTAAGCTTGCTGTGAGGACTAAATTATACCTATGAAAAACTTAAAACAGTGACTGGCACAAAAAAGGACTGAATAAACATTAGCCACTATAATTTTTACTATTATCATTATTACTATTAATAAGATGAGAAGTGAATGGATGCATGGAAGGATGGATGAATGTGCAGATGGTTGGGTGGATGGATAGACGGAGGGATGATTTGATAGCAGAATGGGTAGATGGATGAGTTAATGCATGTATAGATGGGTGATGGATGAATGGATGGATGGTGAGGGAAGGGAGGGAGAGAATGGAAAGAGGGATGGATAGAGGAATGGATCTCTGTGCCAAGGGTAGTGGATGGAGCTGTTGCATGGGAAGCCCCCCTCTGAACTCACCCCGAAGGTATCAGAGACTGCTGTCTACTGAATTCTCTCCACTTATCCAAGTTTCATTGTTCCCACTGGGAAGTCCTACTGGATTCCTCATTCCCAAATACACAGGCCAGCTCCTGGTATGGTTCTTGATGATTCACAAATGCAAGCTGTCTTTCTCTGAGGGTCCTCCTGGTACTGATCAGCTGAAAACTCATAGAGCCATGCCCCACAGCTCAGACTGATTCTCCTCCTAAATGCTGACACCCCATGAGCCTGGTCTGAATGTGCTGGAAGTCCAAGTTTGAACCCGAGGGAGCAGGATACAGCTTTGCCTCTATCACTCCGTATTACTTTTAGGTCATGTAATTGCCCTCAGACTCCCAGGCAATTGAAGGAATTGACTGAGCATCTACTATGTACCAGACTCTTGGCCCTTATTATCATATTTAATCCTTATTACAACCCTAGAAGGTAGAGTGTAATTATCTCTGTTTTACCCACAGAGTCAAGGACTCACAGTCACAGAGATTAAGTGGAAGAGTGAGGGTTTGAACCTGGGTCTCCTACTCCAAAGCCCAGCTCCTTCTACAATCCCAGCCTTCTTGGGGTCCTCAGAAGGTCTCACCCCATTTCCAGGGTGCATACAAACTGCTGCTTGGGGACAAAAGCTGGAACTGTGCCACAGTTCTAGCCAAAACAAAAAATGCCTTCTAGGGATAAAATCATATTTCTTATTGATTTTATGTTAGAACAACTTGGCCGGAAGACATTCTGTTTATCAGTTTAAAGAGTTCAACTATCACCCTCTCCCCCTAAACCTACTCCATATGATGGTGATGGACATGAACATATATCCCCTTTAGTTGCCAAGGATACCACTCTCTGATGTGTTATCTCCCCAGTGCAAGTGGTCCTTGTACTGGTAAAGTGGGTGAATCAGCTCTTCTCTGCCCTGTCTCATGGGTTGGCGGCTAATCCTGAAATTAGCTTCAGTCGTGACCCACTCTCAGGGCTTCTGAGGCCTTAATGGGACTCTTGAGGACCAAAGACCCTCAGAAATCATGGGTGAATCCTGAACTGTTGAATTCCAGGCACTGTGCCAGCCAGGTGCCTCTCACATTGTCTCATGTATAGAGTCTAATACACCTTCTGGCCAGGCAGAGCCTCCTCCCTGAGCAAGACTAGAGACTCTTTGAGGTAATTATTAAATATCTAAAAATTTGGAGTGCTATATGATGTTCAAAGCACCATGTCACCAGATCCTCAAGATAGCCCCAATACAAAAAAGAAAATTATAGACCTGTCTCACTTATGAACTTAAGCAGGAAAATTCTAAATGAAATATTAGCTAATGGGATTCAGCAATACATTTTTAAAAATACATCATGATCAAGTAATGAGTAACTCAGGAATTCAAGGTTAGTTCAATGTCAGAAAATTTATTATATAATACAGCATACTAACAGATTAAAGAAGAAAAATCAGAGGATCATCTCAAAAGATGCAGAAAATGCACTTAATAAAATTCAACACATATTCATGATTTAAAAAAAAAACAAAAATTCTTGGAAAAGTAGGAAAAGAAGGGAATTTTCCTAATCTGATCAAGTGTATCTACATTAAAAAAAAAAGTAAGCAAACATTGTACTCAATTATAAAGTTTTAGGCATAGTTCCACTAAAGTCAGGAACAAGATAAAGATGCCCTCTATCACTGATTCTGTTCAACATTGAACTAGAGACCCTAATCAGTGCAATCAGAAAGAAAACATAAGCAAATTGCATATGAATTGGAAAGAAGGAAACATAACCGTCTTTACATTTCTATATAGAAAATCCCAAAGAAAACACAGTCTTCTAGAATGAGTAAGAGAGTTCGCTATGGTTGCCCAGTACACGTTCAATATCTAGATATCAGTTGTATTTCCATTCACTTCCAATAACCAATTCAAAGCTCTAATAGGGCGGGGGACTTGGAGGGTGGAGGGTAGAGCCCCAAATAGAAAAGAAGAGAAGATGCTTCAGCTGAAGACCAGGCTTAGCATGATGCAATTGCCATTATTTCTTCATGGAACCCATCCTGCAGAATATCTGTTCAGGCGTTGTGGAGTGTTAAACCTTAGCTGGGTTTTGGCCAGGAGTCCCCATTCCTGGCAGAGTGCTCTAACCTTGCTGAGGATGTGGGGCATCTGAAGTCAGTCAATCAATGTCACGACACATCTTTTTAGCATAACTGCCAGCCAGAAACTAGGAAACACTCCCTCAGTTTTTGCTTGGAGCCTGCTTTGTGGAAGTTAACTTGCTCCTGGCCCTTTTCAGCCCTCTTCTCACTGAATCACAGGGTTTTAGCAATGCGAGGGAATCCAGAAGCGATGTCCTTCGTCACTGGAGAAGTTGAAGCACAAAGTAGTGAGGTGACCAACCCAAGTTCCTATAGCCAGGAGCAGCACAGCCTGGATTACCCATCCATCCACCCATCCACATGTACGTGCATGTGACCCCTTCAATACACACGCACACCCACCAAGTGCTAGGCACTATGCTAAATCCTGGGGTAACCGTTGTGAATAAGACAGACCCCATCCCTGATCTCTTAAACTGCACAGTCCTGAAGAAAAGACAGCCATGAACAAACACATTTCATTAATAAAATGTGCACAAAAAAGAAATTAAATGACCCCAAATGAAAACTGTGAGAGTTGTGAAGGGAGACATTCATGGTGCTGGGAGGCATTGCGGGGGGAGTCAGACGTTGCTCCAAGATGGGCTTAACATATAAGCTGTGACCCAAAGAAGCCTCCACTAAAAGACAAACAAACAAACCAAGCTGTAATAGAAAAAAAAAAGACTCCTTTGAAAATAGCAAGCCAACCTGAAAGATACCTGGGGATAAATCTAGCAAAAGATGGGCCTGACTTTTATGGAGAAATTTATAAAGCATTACAGAAGGAAATAAAAGAGCTGGGAAGACTGAGGGGATGATGGGAAATGAGGAGGAGGGAGAAAAGGCAGGCAGGAGGGCTCCCCGATGCCCACGCCAGGTGGACTCTGTATGCACTGAGATAAAAGTCAATGGAAAAAGCAAAGAACAATTTGGATTCTGGACTCTGGGCTCTTGAGGAAGATTTTCTTTCCGGTAATGGGCTGTACTTTCATGCCTGCTTGTTACAAGCATAGCTAATGCACAGGCGATTTTGTAACCAGCTTTCTTCCCACTTAACAATATAGCATGGATATTTCCCATATCATTAAATAGCGTTTGATGAAAAACCATAAGAAAGGTTCCCCAAGGCAGACAAGCATGGGTGTTTCCTCTATTCCAGAGATGAAGAGGACCCTGAGGGGTGGAGGAAGGAGGCTAACATTCATGCAGCATCTATTACATGCCATCTAATTCTCACACCCACACTGGGATACAGAGCTTTTCCCTTCATCTTGCAAAGGAGGAAAAGGGGGGCAGGGTGCAGGTTCCAGCTGCTCGGTCACAGGGCCAGGACTTGAACCTGGGTCTCCAGGAATCTTGGCTCTGTGCTCTTTCCCAAGCTGAGGGAGCGGACACACCATGCCAGTCCTTCTTTGTCTCCCTTAGAGTGCTGTCACCCTGCTGGGTGAATGGACGTTCGTTCAGTCACTCAACACGTGCGTGATGAGGGCCTACTCTGCCTGGCATTGTGCTAAAACTGGGGATGCAGCGGGGAACGAAACCAAGATCCCGCCTAAGGTTCCTAGGACTGATACAATCAATTACCACAAGCTTGGCAGCTTAAGACAAGGGAAGTTTATTGTCTCGTAGTTCTGGAAGCCAGCACTCTGAAGTCAAGGTGTTGGCAGGGTCTTGCTCCCACTGCAGGCTCTAGGGGAGAACCTTCCTTGTCTCTTCCAGCTTCTGGTGGCTCCTGGAATCTCTTGATTTTTCCCAGCATCACCTCCTCTTTGCCTCCATTTTCATGTGGGCTTCTTCCCGGTGTCTCCATGCTCAAATCTCTCTCTCTTTTCTCGGATGTGGCATCAATCATTGGATTTAGGGTCCACCCTAATTCCAGAATGATTTCGTCTCGAGACCCTTAACTTAATTATATCTGTAAAGACTGTTTCCAGATAAGGTCAAATCCCAGCTATAGGGGTCAGGACTTTGACATATCTTTTGGGGAGACAAAATTCAACTCATTACACAGACCCACATTCTAGTGGAGGGAAATGAAGCACAAGTAAATATATAGCATGTTAGATGGCAAGAAGTGCTATGCCAAAGAGGGGGGAGAAGAGAGAAAGAAGACAGAATACGTGGGGGAGGGCATTGCAGTTCTAAATGGATGCTTAGGGCATCCATTTAGATGGATGGTAACATTTGAAGCAATGATGTGAAGGTGGTGACAGAAAAAGCCATCTGCTTGGAAGGTGTTCCAGGGAGAAAGAATAGCAAGTTTAAAAAGCCCCAGGGAGAGAATAGATCTGGAAAGAATCAAGCACGGAGAAGAGAAGGAGGGAGGAAGTCCAAGCAGTCGTGGGACCAGCACCAGGGAGGGTCTGTGGAGCCTGGTTACTCCAAGTGAGATGGGGCCACTGCAGGGTTTGGAGTCGAGGTTGATATAACTGGCATGGAGACCAGTGAGGAGGCAACTATAAAAATCTAGGCGAGAGAGGCTGACTTGGACCGGGGTGGCAGGAGCGGGGGTGGGGAGGGTTGGTGGGGTTCCGGGTACTTTTTGGAGGTAAGGTCAACAGGATTTCCTGACGGATGTGAAATGTGCAAAAAAGAGAGGAGTCGAGATAACAGCAAGGTGTTTTGATCTGAGCAACTCAAGGACGGAGTTGCCATTAACTGAGTTGGAGAAGGTCTGCGGGTGGGGCAGAATTGTGGGAATGATTAGGACCTGAGTTGTGGGTGTACTGAGTGTGAGGTGTCAAATAAGAAGAGATGCTGGTTGGGGAGTCGGATATTTGAAGCTGGGGTTTGGGACAAGGTCTGGTCTGGAGCTAGAAAGGTGGGTGTGGTCAGCCAAGAGACACAGTTTAAAGTCACCCCAGCATGAAGAGACTGAAGAGGGGAACCAACAAAGGAGGCGGGAAGACATGACCAGTGAGGTGGGAAGAAAGCCCGGGAAGTATGGCACCTTGGAAACCAAATGAAGAACGATTTCAAGAGGAGGTGGTGATAGATTATGTCAAACGTTGCTGCCGGGTCAAGGGAGATGAGTGCAGGGGAGTGGCTCTTGGGGTCTTAGAGGTCTTCGGGGTCTTTGCTGAGAGCAGTTCCACTGGAGTGGTGGGGTGGAAGCTGATTGGAGCGGGATTAAAGGGAGTGCAGGAAAGAAACTGGAGAGAGCCCACAGAGACAGCTTTCATAGTGTTCTGATGAAAAGGGGAAGAGGGAAATGAAATAGTACCAGAGAAAGGAGTGAGGTTCAGAGATGTTTTATAACTTTTTAGGAAGGGAGAAATAACAGCCTGTTTGTATGCTGGTGGCAGTGATCCAGCAGAGAGCGGAAATTGGCGACAGAGGATAAAACAGGAAATCTCCGAACGATGTGCTCCTGGGAGCCAGAGTGGGTGGGATCCGGGACACAGAGAGGGGTGGCCTTAGACTCAGAGACAGTCCGTGCCGGTAATGGGGGGAGAGGGGGAGGCAGAGGCCTCGGGCTCATGTGCTGGAAGGTGGGTACATGGGAGGCAGGAGCTTGTGGAAAGTCTCTTTTTCGATCGCTTTTATTTTCTAAGGGAACCGAAGTAAGACCTTCTGCTGAGGATGGGGATGGAGGAGGAAGTGCTGCGGGTCTGAGGCAAGAGGAGATGGCAGGTCTAGGAGAGGGGATAGGGGAACGTGATGGGGAAATAAATAACTCGATCACAGGTAGCATCAAGGGCCCGCTTGAGAGTTGTTTTCTATGTGCTGGTTGGAAGAATAAGTGAATGAAAGAGTGATTTTGAGATCCACGAGGACAGGAAACCCTCTCCTTTTTTTTTTTCTTCTTTTTTTAAACATCTTTATTGGAGTATAATTGCTTTACAGTGGTGTGTTAGTTTCTGCTTTATAACAAAGTGAATCAGTTACACATATACATATGTTCCCATATCTCTTCCCTCTTGCATCTCCCTCCCTCCCACTCTCCCTATCCCACCCCTCTAGGTGGTCACAAAGCACCGAGCTGATCTCCCCGTGCTATGAGGTTGCTTCCCACTAGCTATCTATTTTACATTTGGTAGTGTATATATGTCTATGCCACTCTCTCACCCTGTCACATTTTACCCCTCCCCCTCCCCATATCCTCAAGTCCATTCTCTAGTAGGTCTGTGTCTTTATTCCCGTCTTGCCACTAGGTTCTTCATGACCTTTATTTTCCCTTAGATTCCATATATATGTGTTAGCATACTGTATTTGTTTTTCTCTTTCTGACTTACTTCACTCTGTATGACAGACTCTAGGTCCATCCATCTCACTACAAATACCTCCATTTCATTTCTTTTTATGGCTGAGTGATATTCCATTGTATATATGTGCCACATCTTCTTTATCCATTCATCTGATGATGGACACTTAGGTTGCTTCCATGTCCTGGCTATTGTAAATAGAGCTGCAATGAACATTTTGGTACATGACTCTTTTTGAATTATGGTTTTCTCAGGGTATATGCCCAGTAGTGGGATTGCTGGGTCATATGGTAGTTCTATTTTTAGTTTTTTAAGGAACCTCCATACTGTTCTCCATAGTGGCTGTATCAATTTACATTCCCACCAACAGTGCAAGAGGGTTCCCTTTTCTCCACACCCTCTCCAGCATTTATTGTTTCTAGATTTTTTGATGATGGCCATTCTGACTGATGTGAGGTGATACCTTATTGTAGTTTTGATTTGCATTTCTCTAATTATTAATGATGTTGAGCATTCTTTCATGTGTCTGTTGGCAATCTGTATATCTTCTTTGGAGAAATGTCTATTTAGGTCTTCTGTCCATTTTTGGATTGGGTTGTTTGTTTTTTTGTTATTGAGCTGCATGAGCTGCTTGTAAATCTTGCAGATTAATCCTTTGTCAGTTGCTTCATTTGCAAATATTTTCTCCCATTCTGAGGGTTGTCTTTTAGTCTTGTTTATGGTTTCCTTTGCTGTGCAAAAGCTTTTAAGTTTCATTAGGTCCCATTTGCTTATTTGTGTTTTTATTTCCATTTCTCTAGGAGCTGGGTCAAAAAGGATCTTGCTGTGATTTATGTCATAGAGTGTTCTGCCTATGTTTTCCTCTAAGAGTTTGATAGTGTCTGGCCTTACACTTAGGTCTTTAATCCATTTTGAGTTTATATTTGTGTATGGTGTCAGGGAGTGTTCTAATTTCATACTTATACATGTATCTGTCCAATTTTCCCAGCACCACTTATTGAAGAGGCTGTCTTTTCTCCACTGTATATACTTGCCTCCTTTATCAATGATAAGGTGACCATATGTGCGTGGGTTTATCTCTGGGCTTTCTATCCTGTTCCATTGATCTATATTTCTGTTTTTGTGCCAGTACCAAACTGTCTTGATTACTGTAGCTTTGTAATATAGTCTGAAGTCAGGGAGCCTGATTCCTCCAGCTCCATTTTTCGTTCTCAAGATTGCTTTGGCGAAACCCTCTCCTTTGATCACCACTATATATGTTTCCAGCCCCCAGCACACAACCTGGCGCTTGATTCACGTTTATTCATGATTGAACAGGTGAACAAGCATGTGACTGGCGAAAGGAAGGGGCTGTTCTGTTTGAGAGTGTTTTTCTCTTGACCACAATAATCTCCTCTTAGAAGATGGAGTGAGACCCTGGGCAGCTGTAAGACCCATGGCATCAGCCATCTTGCAAGAAGTTAATTACCTCTGGGGTGTTTCTCCTTTCTGTTCTTGGTGGTGGAGAGTGAGCCTTTGTTCCTGGCAACCTCAATTAGCTCCTGCTTCTCCTGAGTTCCCCTCCTTGACTAGAAGACTGATGCTGTGGTCGCCAGCCTGTTTCTGGGCAAGTGAGGTAGCCTGGCTTTCCCTGAGGCCAACCCATCCTCTCAGACCCGAGACACCCCTTGTGCTGGGTGTGCCCGGGGACGACAGCAAGATGGTGCCTGACCCCTCCTACTCCATCCCCGTGGATCAATGGTTTGGACAGTGAGGGACTGACCTGGGCTCACTCCGAAGCCCAGGCTCCAGGCCCCGCCCACAGTCCTCCCCACCCCTGAGGAAGCTCCTCTCCTGGGCTCTTCCCCCAAGGCAACCAGGTCCTGCCTGGGCATCTGCTTCTTCAGCACCTTGGGCAGCAGTTCCCATCCTGTCCAGACAGGGGGCCTTTGACCAAACACACTGGGGCTAAACCCCAGGAAGAGTCTGGGAGGTGGGTCGCCAGCATCTGTAGTTTAAAAAGTTCCCCAGGTGTTTCTGAAACACAGTCATGATTGAGAACCACTTCATCATCCATAAAATCAGACTAATAATACCTTTTTCATTATGAGGAGTAAAAAGCAAAGCAGTGTGGACACTATTTATCCAGCAGTCATGATGTGTCCAGAACGTTAGTTATACCTTCTTTAACCTCCATAGCTGTTCTATGAGGTAAGCATCATTAGTCCCATTTTACAGATGGGGAAGCAGGTTCAAAGAGGTGAATGAACTTGACCTTGGGTATTGAGCTGGTAAGTGGCAGAGCAAGGGTTTGAACCCAGATCCATATGCCTCCAAGGTAGCTTCCCACCTATACCTGGCACATGGTGGGCCTTTATTCACAGGGGCTGTTTTATCTGTCTTCTATCAAGTATATAGATAATGATAATCCCAGGCAGAAAGAGTGAAGTGGGTTTTTTACTGGACTATAGACATAGTCGTATAGTGGTCAGATAGATGATGTAGTCCATCCTACCTGGAAGGTGTGAGGAGGGCTTTGTGAAGGAGGAGAGAGGGTATTTGAACTGGGAATTTAGGAGCCACTGAAGGCCTAGGAGGAGGAAAGGGATGCGATAAGAGCCAGAAGAATCAAACTGGGGGAGGAAAGGAGAACAGGCGGTAGGGAGACCAGTCGGGAGCCTACTGCATGGGCAGGCTACTGCAATGGTGCAGGCGGAGAAGAGGGGACAGGCGGGAGTCCAGCTGCAAACAGGCCAGCAAAAGGCATACAGGGCAGGGCCCTGTGCCTGGTTGCCTCTCTGCTGGAAAGCCAAGCTGTTTTCACAAGGCAGCTGGAAGCGCTCTTGGCCAATCTCATCTCCAAACGACAGCATTTCATTATCATTTTAGCTTTTCTTGGGCTTCATCAAAGGCTACGAGTGTCTTGAAAAAGAGAAGCATCTCTTTCCTCAGGTGAGGGGAAAACACGCCAGAGCTTTCTCTTCTAATATAACCTAGACAAGGAGATGCAGCTGAACTTGACAGAGCCTGCTGGAGAAGGCTAATAGACTCGACGAGAAGAGAATTATAGGAAGAGACAGCTCCAGAGGGTGGTGGGGTAGGGAGAGAAAGAGGCCCTAGGACTGCCAGCCCCAGGTGGGCACATAGGGAGCTGGGATCAGTGTCAGCAGCAGAAGTAGCCCCAGGGCCTGGCTGGGCTCAGCTTCTCACCCGGCTAGAAGCTTCTCCATCCGAAGAGCAGAGAGATAAGACCCCTCGCCCCCAGCATCCTCTTGGTGGCTTTCCAGTGATCCCATTAATTATGGAGGCTGAGGGACTAGAATGGAATCCATAGCGTTTCCTGCATGGGAGTTCTCCGTGGGGGAGGATGGAAGTGACCTAGAAACATTTTGCCAGGAAAAAACCAACCAACCAACCCACGCAGCTTTGACACTCCCACCAGAGGCGGGGAAGGGGGCGGAGGCTCTCATGTGTATATGCGGTGCTGTAAAATATCATCTCAGGCAGTTAGCTGTCCCATGGAACATTTGGCTTAGACCACGGTGCTTTGCGTTTATAAAATCAGGTTATTTTCCTTCTGCCTTTCATAAAAACCAGCACTGGTCTCCGACTCACAGGCTCAAAACAGCCTGCGCTGGTTGCAGAGGCCAGGAATTCAGCGGTGGCACAGGCTGGAACTGTTCTCAAATAGGAAATCGAAGACTGGGAGACAAAGGAGGGGAGAGGGAGGGGGAAGGGAAGGCAGAGCAGGAAATAGATGCCGAGTTAATGTTCAGCCAGGACTGAGGCTGGCTCCTGGGTGCCCCTGAAAGGCTTCTCAGACCCAGGAGCCAGGAGGGCGGGGCCTTGGCCCCCCACCGGCAGCCCGTCAGTCCCCCACCAGCACCACCAGGCTGCTCGTCCCAGCTCCTGAGTTTTAGGCCTTTGCCCTGTCGCGCTGAGCGAGGGGCTGTCACCTCCACGGGGAGGGCGCCATCACTCACAGTTGATATGGTGGCAGCTGGGGCTGTGGAGGCAGGGCTGGTGGGGGCAGAGGCCAGGGGAGGCCAGGGCTGGCTGCTGAGAGAGGTGTTCCGTGTTCTGACTTGCCTCTCTCTCCCCCTGCCCCCCTTTGCTTTGTCTTCCTTTTTCTATCTTCCTTTGAGTCTCTGGCTCATTTGATCTCGTTGCCTCTGTCATTCTTTGTCTCCACCCCTCTTCTTCTGAATCTCTGACTCTCTGAAGAAAAATGGCTGAACTTGTTAAACCAGAGACCAAACACCCCAAAGGGCCGGATGTATGAGAAGGGAGCACGGCTTTCACCTCTGGGCTCTTCCTCTGCCGCGCAGTGGGTTCCCGTGGAGAGGAAGGGCAGGGAGGGAATGGGGGTGGCTGAGAAAATTGATGCAAACCATGTCATTTTCCAGGTCTGGTGACAGGGGCTGGAGGGCTGAGAAGGGCAGGGAAACCGAGAAGGGCCAGACACTGGCTCCAACCAAGGCCGGAGAACTAGTGTGGCCACCACCCTGCAGGAGGAAGCAGCCTGGGACAGGCCACGATGCCCCAGTGAAGTCAGGAGGCGCTGAAGCTGCAGCCTGACAACCAGCGGGACCCCTCTGCCTTTGCATGGAGTGAAACGGGGCATTTCTGGGGGTGAAGCACAAGGACAGAAGGACAAGGAAAGAAGGCGCCAGAACTAGGGGCGTTAGGAATGTCATTTCATCAATCCTCCTAACTGCCCAGTGAGGGGTAGTCTTCTCATCCTAAAGGTCAGGGAGGCTCAGACAGGCCACGGACTGTGTCCAATGCACCCAGCTGGGAGGAGCAGGGCCAGTTCCTCGGCCTGGGCTTTTTCTAGTAGTACTTCTTCCTGTAGCTGATGGAAACCCAGCCCGTGGTAGGTTCAGAGTAAAGGCAATCAGGTGAGGATGAGCCCAAAGGCGGGGAAGATGGAGGGAGGAGGGGGAAGGGAGGAAAATGCTGTGGAGACTTGTGTCAAGAGACCTGTCCTCCAGAGCTCACCTTTCAGAGGCCGCTCGGGAATGCAGTTCATTGTGCCCATGTCCATTCTGAGACATGGAAATGTTCTGTTGCTCTGAGGAAAGCAGAGGGGGGAGGAGGGAAGAACTGACAGAGGGAGACAGAGAGAGGGAAGCAGAGTCTTTCCCTCTTTCTCCCGCGCCGTCCTTCCCTCCCTGGAATGCGGGCTTGTGGGCAGCCAGGACAGACAGAAGAGAACATTTACTGAGCCTATTATGTGCCTGTGCTGTGCTAGGTGTGGTCACAGAGGTGCTCTTTTCACTGTCATAACACCTTCGTCCTTATTTTACAGAGAAGTAAACTGAGGCACAGAGAGGTTGAGCAATTTGCTCAAGATCACACAGTTAGTAAGTGGCAGAGCCAGAGCTGACCCCCTCTATTTTCCATGGCCCCAAGCTCTGTCTTTCTGTCTCTCTCTCTCATCTCCAAGCATGGAGCTGGGGGCAGGTGGTCCGGGTGAGGGAACACATCAGCCAATCTACTCAGCCCCCAGGCTGGTTGGGAGCAGCAGAGCCTGAGCCAGGCCTGCTGGGGCGGTGCCCACCACTGGGAGAGGAGGAGACAAATGACAGAGCCAGCCCAGGGGCAGCCCAAGCCGCCTCCTTCCCGGCACCCCGTGCAGTCCAATGAACTATAATTTGTAATAGCGGCAGGCCTGTCTGGGCCCCTCCTTGGCCGGCTGGAGGAGCAGGCTGTGTCGGGCATCTTCTCCAGGGAGCGGGACCGAGGTCACGCGTGGCCGTGGCAGGCGGGGCGGCTGAGCGTGGGAGGGCTCTGCAGTGGGCAGGGCTCCAGTGAGTCCGTGCTACAGTCCCCGGCTGAGAGCTGTATGCCTTCCTACCCTGGGCTAGGATGCAGGGTGTGCTTTGGGCCCCCAACCCCATGGGCTGGAGGGACAAAGTGGGAGCTTCCACAGCTCCACCTGGACAGGCTCCGAGAGGGAGAGGGTACCATCTGTGAGGGGTGCAGAGAGCCAGACGAGCGCTGGCTCCAGGCAGGCCCGAGGCGCATGCTCCTTGCACCTCCATGTGAGCTGACATCTGACCCTGAGACATT